>NC_090380.1:30054512-30372034 GCF_036365525.1 Heterodontus francisci | reverse complement strand
TGCACTGGTGCCACATAATTTTTTTTTTGCTAATTTGCAGCTGAAATATTGGGCTCAATTCGATAAGCCCACGGCCAAAATCGGCGGCAGACGAAAACAATGGCAGCCCACCCGTGTGGGCTGCACGCCAAACAGCCGCCGTGATTCCAAGCACGGCACCTCATTTAAATAGCTGGGGTGAGCTGCCCACCCCCCCCACCCCCCCCCCCACCCCCACTCACATGGAGAGGGCGGGCTATCCTTTCCCGGCAATGGCGCCAGCTGCCTGTGCGCTGATGCCATTTTTAAGGAGTTGTTAGCCCTACCAGCAAATTTAAATATTTAAAGAAAGATGAAATAGAATTGAATAAATACATCTCCTTTGCCCCTCTCCCACTACCCCCCCACCATAACAAATTAATTATTTGCCCTTTCCCCCCCAAAAACACTTACCTTTACCATCTGATCTCCCCCCATCCCCCTCCCGAACTGC
The DNA here is from genome assembly GCF_036365525.1 of Heterodontus francisci. Taxonomy (NCBI): domain Eukaryota; kingdom Metazoa; phylum Chordata; class Chondrichthyes; order Heterodontiformes; family Heterodontidae; genus Heterodontus; species Heterodontus francisci. The sequence continues at coordinate 30,371,562 of NC_090380.1, read as the reverse complement.
ACAAACTTTAAACTATAACCCTTCCCACCATCACCTAAGCCTATGATGCTAATTTGACCCCACCTCCTGCACTGAGAAACTTGCCTCCTCCCCCCTTCCCCTTGAGTGTTGCTGCTCATTTCCCCGTCAGGGATCCAAAGGCGCGGCAGTGCTGGCCGCCAGGGTGAAGATTGCGGCAGGACATTAGGAGATAACGAGAGAGTAATTAATTCAGGTATTTTCATTTATTTACATATTTAAATTGCAGTCCCATCGCTGAGTGGCAGGGGGGCCACTACGAGGCCTCACGCCGCTGACAATATCTGGCTGGGCCCTGCCAGTGTTGAGATCCGTGGTTGGCCTCATCCAGGGCCATCTTCAGGAGCCCCCACCCACCATAGATACTGACGTCGAAGGCTCTATAGAATCCAACCCATTATCTCAGTGAATGTGTGGCCAATCTATGGAACAGGCTCCCTAGGGACAGGGTGAAACAAGATATTAATTCATTTAAATATAATTAAGATAGGTTGGAGTACTGAGGTTATGAAAGGTGCTGAATAAATACAAGCTCTTTATTTTACTGAAGAGGGCTTCTCTTCTCTTTGGCCTCCTTATCTCGAGAGACAATGGGTAAGCGCCTGAAGGTGGCCCTGAAGAGGGCTAATTTGTACTTTATAGCTCATAACAACTTGAGCATTAGCTTTGCAGCAGGATATACAAGATCTCTCTCTCATTTTATTTTTCATTTTATTCCTAGTGTTGATCAAGTCAGTTTGAGTAATTTTGGAGGTTGTGATTAGGAACAGGAGTAGGCCATTCAGCCCATCGAGCCTGCTCTGCCATTCAGTATGATTATGTCTGATCATCCACTTCAATGCCTTTTTCCCACACTATCCCCATATCTCTTTATGGCATTGATATTTAGAAATCTGTCAGTCTCTGCTTTAAACATACTCAATGACTGAGCTACCACAGTCCTCTGGGGTAAAGAATTCCAAAGATTCACAACCCTCAGAGTAAAAAAAAAAATTCTCCTTATCTCTGTCCTAAGTGGCTTCCCCTTTGTTTTGAAATTGTGTCCCCTGGTTCTAGACTTCCCAACCAGGAGAAACATCTTACCTGCATCTACCCTGTCTATTCCTTTTAGTATTTGTAGGTTTCAATGCGATCACCTCTCATTCTTTGAAACTCAAGAGAATACAGGTCCAGTTCCCCAATCCCTGTCCATAGGACAGTTCCACCATCCCGTGAACAAGTCTGGTGAGCCTTTGTTCACTCCCTCTATGGCAATAATATCCTTCCTAAGGTAAGGGGACCAAAACGGCACACAGCAGTCCAAGTGCGGTCTAACCAAGGTTCTATACAATTGAAGCAAGACTTCACCACTCCTGCACTCAAATCCTCTTGCGATAAAGGCTAACATGCTATTAGTCTTCCTAATTGCTTGCTGCACCTGTATGCTAGCTTTCAGTGACTTATTGATGAGGACACCCAGGTCCCTTTGTACATCTACACTTTTTAATTTCTTACCATTTAAGCAATACTCTACCAAAGTGGATAACCTCACATTTTTCCACATTATATTCCTTCTGCCATGTTCTTGCCCAATCACTAAGTCTGTCCAAATCCCCTTGAAGCTGTTTTGCATCTTCCTAACAACACACATTCTCACCTAGTTTTGTGTCATCTGCGAACTTGGAAATATTACATTTGGTCCCCACATCCAAATCATTGATTTATATTGTGAGCATCAGGGGCCAAAATACTGATCCTAGTGGTACCCCACTAGTCACAGCCTGCCAACGCAAGAATGACCCGTCTATTCCTATTCTCTGTTTTCTGCCTGTATATTACCTCCTATCCCATGTGCTTTAATTGTGCTAACCAACCTCCTGTGCGGGACTTTAGCAAAAGCCTTCTGAAAATCAAAGTATATTATGTCCACCGACTCCCAGGTTTGTCAAACATGATTTCCCATTCATAAATCCATGGTGACTATGCCCAATCAGATCATTATTATCCAAGTGCCCATTTATCACACCCTTTAGAATAAATTCTAGCATTTGCCCTACTTCTGATGTAAGGTCTGTAGTTCCCTGTTTTCTCTCTCCCTCCCTTCTTAAATAGTGGGGTGACATTTGCTACCTTCCAATTGGCAGGAACCGCTCCAGAATCTATAGAATTTTGGAAGATGATCACCAATGCATCCACTATCTCCATAGCTACCTCTTTCAACACTCTGGGATGTAGAATATCAGGTCCTGGGGACTTATCAGCCTTCAGCCCCATTAATTTCTCCAATACAACCTTCTTACTAATACTAATTTCCTTCAATTCCTCATTCTCCGTTATCCCTTGGATCTCTAATTCTAGGAGATGTCTTGGATCTTCCTCAGTGAAGACAACACAAAGTAATAATTTAGCTTCTCTGCCATTTCTCTATTCCCCATTATAAATTCTCCTGACTCTGCCTGTAATGGACCCACATTTGTCTTAGCCAAATGTTTCCTTTTTACATACCTATAGAAGCTTTTACAGTCCATTTTTTTATGTTTTTGCTATTTTACATTCATATTCTATTTGCTTTGCCAGTTTCTTGGTCCTCCTTTGCTGTATTCTAAAATCCTCCCAATCCTCAGGTTTACTACTATTTCTGGCAACATTATAGCCCTTTTCTTTTAATCTTATACAATCCTTTGTTAGCCACGGTTGACTGCCTTTTCTTTTGGGGTTTTTTGAGAAACATGTTCTCAGTTGTCAGTTGTCTTTGCTTGCTGGATGGATCAGCAGGGCCTGGAAGGCAGGATTTTGATTTTGAGGATTGGTTTCTAAGTTAATGGGCAATCAAGTGCAATTAGTTTGATTTATTGATGCAGCTCAATGAAGGCACTTCCAGAACATGACTGTGTTCAGGAGAGCGTGTAGTGCTGAACATAGTTTACTGTCACACTACACTATGTGCAAGCTACAGAAGTGGAGAAAAGGGGTGCAGTGATTTGATTAGCAATTTTTTATAAAAAGCCAGAAAATCAGCAGTGTCAGTTGACTCAGCGATAGACAGCCATGCTATCAAGGAACTGACATTATTTCTTCCCTGAGCTTGACTTCAGAGTGCCCTGTAATTTTTTTTAAAAGAAGCAAATTGCTACTTGGTGAACCACATGTTTATGAAGTGTCATCAGCTGCTTCAGCTCAGGCTCAGGATTTCCAAGCTTGAGGGGCAGCTGGAGTCACTGCGGAGCATCAGGAAGCAGGAGAGTTTCCTGGATCATACTTTCCAAGAGGTGGTCACTCCACAGGCAATAAGAGTTCAGGATAGTAGGTGGGTGACCATACGGAAGAGTAGAAAAAGGCAGGAGTTGCAGGAGGCTGTGTGCCACCCTCAAACTGGTACTCAGCATTGGAAACTGCTGGGAGTGACAGTACCCTGAAGGAGTGCAGTCCAGACCATGGCACCAATGGGAAAGGGACTGTACAGGAGGGAGCAGCAAACTGTAGAAATGCAGTTGTTATAGGAGATTCCATAGTCAGGGGGAATTTCTGTAACTGTCATTGTGAATCCGGCATGGTCTGTTGCCTCCCTGGTTTCAGGGTAAAGGCCATCATGGAGAGGGTGCAGAATATTCTGCAGGGGGAAGAGAATGAACCAGAAGTTGTGGTACACGTTGGTACCAATGACATAGAGAGGGCAGGCATTGAGCGCCTACAGTCAGATTTTCAGGAGCTAGTGAGGAAATCGAAGAGTAGGACCTTGACGATAGTAATCTCTGGATTGCTCCCTGTGCTACATGCTAGCAAAATGGGAATAACGAATAGGAATTGTCACTAGTTTTCCTGTCGATGGGGTTGACCTGCTCCTAGGTAATGATCTGGCGGGGATGAAGGTGGTAGCTTCCCCAGTAGTGAAAGAGAGACCGCAGGAGGTCAGAGAGACAGGGCAGTGGCAGGAGACAGTCCCTTTCAGTTTCCTGAATGTTTAATGAATCAGGCCATGATCAAACCAGCTCCAGCTCCCCCAGAGGAGACTGCATTGGCACTGCAGGTAGATGACCATGAGGTCGGTCTGTCTGTCTGAGACTTTCTTTGGAAAGTTAGAAGACGCAAGGATTGAGTTAAATGGATCTTCCCTAGCTTAGGTTCAGCAAGCTGACCCAGTATTGCGTGAGTTAGCACTGGCTGCCCAGTCTAAAATTGAAGCAGAGGGAGTCCCTGATTGCTGCTATTTAAAGAATGAGGTACTGATGAGGAAATGGAGTTCTCCTCACAGACCTGAGAGCAAGGAGTGGACAGTGGTTCACCAGTTAGTGGTGCCCCAGAGGTACCAGAGAGAAATAGTAGGAGTGACCCATGAGAATGCAATGGCTGTACATGTCAGTATACGAAAAGTCAAAGTCCACATAAGACAGCAGTTTGACTGGCCAAAACTCCAGAAAGATGTGGTGGAGTACCGTAGGAGTTGCCACATGTGTCCGGTTGAGGAGAAACCCCAATGTACAGTGAAACCTGCACCCCTAAGTCCTGTAGATGTATTTGGAGGACCCTCCAGCAGAGGGCTGGTGAACTGTAAGGGATCCCTGCTGAGAACAAAAGGGGACAGACAGGCACAAGGCTGGCAACAGGTTAGAAAGGAACAGGGGAAAAGGGACCAAGAGGGCAAATTAAAGGAAGTCTGGGAGAAATCCTAAATGGAAGTGACTACTGTCCAGTCAACCCCAACCCTGAAATATTTGAAAAGTTGGACCCTGCATCCTCCTACGTAAATGCAGACAGTAGAAGCACCCCACCAGAATGGCTAACAGCATTTACAGGAACCTACAGAGACAAAGAGAGTCCTCAAGAGGGCAGAGAAACCGTGAAAATGATGCCTCACCTAGTCAAAGTGCCACAGGGGAGTGCAGCAGAATCTGGACAAATACCTGCAAGCAGGAGTGTCCTCTGGGACAAATGGGAGATTAGCAAATAATCCTCCCCCACAGTCAGGAAAAAGGGAACCAACCATCCCCTAAGGTGAAAAGCCCTTGCATTACTCACCAAAGCACAGAAAGAGAGTTCAGAGTGGAACCGCCCACTGCTGCCGCCCCTGAGCCGAACTCCAACCTAGGGCTAATTAAATCTAACCTTCCCCCTGCAGATCTCAACTAGAACAAAGAGACCCTAGGCAGTCATGGAAATGTGCGAACTGAAAAAAAAAGTCCCCAATAATCACATGTTTATTGGGATGCCAAAAAGGGCAGTTTAAAGTAGCAGTGTTACCAAGAAAAGACAGGCTGTAACAACTGTTAGGATTTCTGAATGAATGAGAATGAATGAGAGAGATGCATGTGTGTTTTCCTATAATTATTTTCACTCTAGTCCCTTTTAATAAAATGCTCTTGTAAAAAAATCATTCCGCTGGGTGAAGACCCCCACCTGCCAAGAATGAGACATATTAATATCGTCATGTGAACGTTAATTTTACACGGTTGCTGGAGTAAAGAAATGACTTGTTTAAAGAGATCACCAGACATTTGGCTGGAGGACATTTGCATACTAAGAGATGGTGCTTGGAGAGACAAAAGAATTGCTCACTGATTCAATTACAGAGATTGGCCTGGGCAATGGTTCCATATCTTGTCGGTAAGAGACAGCCCTACACTCCCCTCACTGAGAGCTTTGAATTCCACAAAGGCAGGACTGGTTAAACCAGCTGGTCACATGACTGACCGGCTGATCCAGGCTTTTGAATGAGATACAGGACAGTTTGAATTCTGTAATTATAATCCTGATATTACCTCAAACTTTCCCCTTTATTCCTTTCTACTTTTTTTGTCTCTATCTGCGTGTGTGTTTATGCTAGCGTGGTCGTGTCGCATATTCGTAGTCGTTAACCAGATTACGTTTAAGGTTAATAAACTTCCACCTTTCTTGTTTAAATCTAAGGAAACCTGCATGATTTCTTTGCCTTACAATTGGAGCAGTGAACAAGGATTCACCAAGGGGGAGCTAAAAACACGGTGTTTCTAAAATTAAGCCCTGTTACGGTTAAACCAGGCAAAGGCTGAGAGGGAACCCCTGGACCCCTTCTCACCTGATGGTAACAGTATCATAATGTTTAGAGTAGGAATGCAGAAAAGCAAGGAATGATATAACATAGAAGGACTGGATTAGAAGAGGGCTAATTTCAATGCAATGAGAAAGGATCTAGCCAGGATAAAATGAAAGCAAAGACTGACAGGAAAAACTGTAATGGAACAGTGGGTTATCTTTAAGGAAGAGATGCTTCAGGTACAGGCTAGGTACATTCCAACAAGGGCAAAAGGTAGGGGAACCAAAAACAGGGCTCCTTGGATGACGATGGAGATAGAGATTTCGATGAAACAAAAGAGGTTGTATGCTGCATGTCAGGGGAATTCAAGTGAGAACCAAGTCAAATACAATAGATTGAGAGGGGAGGTGGAGAGGAAAATAAGACTGGCAAAGAGAAAAATATGTGAATAGAATGGCAGTCAACATAAAAGGGAACCCAAAAATCATCATCTGGCATGTAAATAGTAAGTGAGTAGTAAGAGGTGGAGTGGGGCCTATTAGGGACAAAGATGATAAATGCTTGAGGCGCAGGTCAAGGCTAGAATACTTAATGGGTACTTTGTATCGGTGCTTACTAAGGAAGAGGAGTCTGACAAAATATCAGTAGAAGTGGAGAGAGTAGAGGCAATGGATAGGGTAAAAATTGAGAGGGATGAGGTCATGGAAAGGTTGGCTATGTTTAGAGTAGATGGGTCACCTGGTCCAGATGGCTTGTATCCCAGGTTGCTAAAGCAAGTGAGGATGGAGATAGCAGAAGGGCTTACCATAATCTTCCAATCTTCCCTCGATATTGAGGAGATGCCAGAGGATTGGAGAGTGGCAAATGTGAAACTCTTCTTCAAGAAATGGTGTAAGGACAGTCCTAGCAACTACAGCCAGTTAGTTTAATATCAGTGGTGGGTAAGGTTTTAGAAACAATAATCAGGGAAAAAATCAACAATTAGAGAGGTTTGAGCTAGCTAAGGATAGCCAGCACAGATTTGTGAAAGGCAGATCATGCTTGACTAATCTAATTGAATTTTTTGATGAAGTAACAGAGCAGGTTGATGAAGGGAATGCAATGGATGTTATCTATATGGATTTTACACAGTGTTTGATAAAGTACCACATAAAAGGCTCGTTAACAAAATTGAGGCTACTGGAATAGGAAGATCAGTGTCCATTAGGATAAAAAATTAGTTTAAGGACAGAAAACAGCGAGTCGTGTTAAATGCTTGTTATTCAGAGTGGAGGATGGTAGACAGTGGTGTTCTCCAAGGGTCAGTTCTAGGGTCACTGCTTTTTTTGCTACATATAAATGACTTGGATCTTGGAATACAGAGTAGAATTTCAAAATTTGCCTATGACACCAAACTTGGAGGAGTGGAAAACAGTGAAGATGAAACGAACTGCTTGCAACAGGACATAGATAGGCTAGCAGAATGGGCAGATAAGTGGCAGATGGAATTTAATATAGAGAAGTGTGAGGTGATGCATTTTGGCAGAAGGGTCGGGTGAGGCAATATGGACTGAATGGCACAGTTCTAAAGAGTGTGTAGGAACAGAGGGACCTGAGGGTGTATGTGCATCAATCTTTGAAGGTGGCAGGACAAATTGAGAGAGTGGTTAGCAAAGCACATGGGATCTTGGGCTTCATATATAGAGGCATTGGGTACAAAAGCAGGGAAGTAATGCTGAACCTTTACAGAGCTCTGGTTAGGCCCCAACTAAAGTATTGTGTTCAGGGATGGGGAATTTTAGTTACAAGGTTAGGTTGGAAAAGCTGGGGTTCTTCTCCCTGGAGCAAAGGAGATTGAGGGGAGATTTGATAGAGGTGTACAAGATAATGACTGACTTAGTTACATAAGTTAGATAAGGTAAAACTGTTCCCATTAACTGATGCTACAAGGACGAGAGGACACAGATTGAAGGTTTTGGGCTAGAGATGCAGGGGAATTGTGAGGAAGAACTTTTTAACGCAGTGAATGATAATGACCTGGAACTCACTGCCCAGGAGGGTGGTGGAAGCAAAAACAATCAATGATTTCAAAAGGAAATTGGATGGACACTTGAAGGAAAGAAATTTGCAAGGCTATGGGGATCGAGCAGGGGAATGGGACTGACTGAATTGCTCTGCAGAGAGCGGCATGGACTCTATGGGCCGAATGGCTTCCTTCTCTGCCACAAATGACTCTACTTGCAACAGAAATGAAATATGCTCTCTTACCACTGCTCTGAATGATAGATGTTAGCACTAACGGCAGCTTGGTCCAGTGATTTCACTGGCAGCTGCCCCTGTCGCAGAGCTGTCAGAGTTTTAAAAAATAATCACATGTAGCTTCTGTTTAAATGCAGATTTTTTTTTTTAAGTACTCGTTCTTAGACTTGCAGTGATGCCCACATCCTAACATTATTGCCCAGATATCCTGTAAAAACAGTGGTGGACACCTGCTTAAACCACTGATTTGTTCCAACCATGTGCTGGCAATTAAGAGTCAATCACATTGGTGTGGGGCTGGGGTCATATATAGGTCAGACTGGATAAGGATGGCAAGATTCCTTCCCTTCACATTAGTGAACCAGTTGCAATTTTCTGACTATCAGTAATGGTTACTTTTACTGATGCCAACTTTTATTTCCAAGTTTTTCTAATTTCCCAAACTTCCACGATGGGATTTGATCTCATGTTCTCTTGATTATTAGCCCAGGCTTCTAGATCACTAGTCCAGTAACAGAACCAGCACACCCACCGCACCCTATGCCAGATGCATTGCCAACTGCTTGCCAACAGAATTAGTGAGGGTCAGCAAAGCAGCTTTTTGTGCTCCCCTCTGGAGCATTTATTTACCTGAATCTCCTAAATCTGTGGGCTCACAGGGAGGCAAATTGGAAAGGGTAAATCGGCTTTTCCAGCATCTACTCATCTTTCTGACGAGCAAAGGAGTGAAAGACAATGGAAAAAAATAGTTGCTGATAGCTTGAGTATTGCTGAAAATAGAGACATGTTGTCAAAGTTTTTCATCTTGCACTCATCAGGATAATACGCAAGAATAACCAATGTAAGGGAAAACAACAACTTTACACTGTATGAGAAGAGAGTGCTGATTGGTTGGCAGATGAACTCTGGTAGAGGCATTGCCATGGAGAATGCTCCAGTTTACAGTGACTGACAGTTAACTGCCAAGCTTGGTTTGAAATTTAAACCCAGTAGCTTGACTCTGATTGATCAAGGCATTGCTCTGAAGAATGAACCAGTGAATGGCTGTCACTTATTTTGTTTAGCTTAAACATGGAAATGCCTCTACCAATCAGAGTTCACTTGCCAACCAATCGGCAGTCCCTTCTCATACAGTATAAAGCTGTTGTTTTCCCTTACATTGGTATTCTTGTGGACTGTCCTGATGAGTGCAAGACGGAAAACTTTGACATGTCTCTTTTTCAGCAATACTCAAGTTCTGTACTACCCAACAACTATTCCTGATAGCTTCGGCTCTGCCCTTGAGAGTAAAAATTCTTGTTGGTAATCAAAAATGCAGTTAATGGGAATACAAATACTTGAAATTCCCCATATAGTCCCTGCCACTTATATCACCCATTCATAGTCAACTGTCTATACCCAGACAATTTCTTGTGACTTATCATCGCCATAGAAATTAATTATATAGGCCATGGTTGCTTTCTATGAAGCGTGCTGGTTATTTGAGGCAACTCTTCATTGCCAATTGGTGACTTTTGTCCAACACTGAACCAGAGCAGAGAAACTAGGAATTATAATACCAGATTAGAGCAAAACCAAGAGCTGAAATTAAAAGATGTCTGAAAAACTCTTCACCCTGATGGGTGGATTCAAACTGCTCTGAACCCTTCATTGATCCACTCTTTTAGATTAGAGATACAGCACTGAAACAGGCCCTTCGGCCCACCGAGTCTGTGCCGAACATCAACCACCCATTTATTCTAATCCTACACTAATCCCATATTCCTATCACATCCCCACCTGTCCCTATATTTCCCTACCACCTACCTATACTAGTGACAATTTATAATGGCCAATTTACCTACCAACCTGCAAGTCTTTTGGCTTGTGGGAGGAAACCGGAGCACCCGGAGAAAACCCACGCAGACACAGGGAGAACTTGCAAACTCCACACAGGCAGTACCCGGAATCGAACCCGGGTCCCTGGAGCTGTGAGGCTGCGGTGCTAACCACTGCGCCACTGTGCCGCCCTTAGCACCAGACAGAAAAGAAAGAAATACTTGCATTTATAATGCACCTTTCACGTCCTCAGGATATCCCAAAGCACTTTACAACAATGCAGTACTTTTGAAGTGTAGTCACTGTTGTAATGTAGGGAATACGGAAGCTAAATTGCACACAGAAATCGCCTACAGACAGAAATGTGATAAACACTAGACAATCACCAGTTTTGGATATAAATTGATTCATCAGGCTAGATTCTGACTAACAGGAGGAACATATTACTGTCCCTTTAATTCGATTTACTTTAGCTTTGTAAGCTTTTTAACAAACTTCCAAACCTCTGGATGCTGTCTGGGGCTGACATTGGCTTTCCCTTCCAAAGCTTATAGCAGGCAAATCAACTTCGCTCAACAGAGCCGCTTAAATCGATGTAAGCTGTAGCGGAAAAGGTTAGGGCTGTGAGTAGTTGAGTGATATGTAAGTTGATTTTAACCTGTCTGTGTAAATCCAAACAATTTGATAAACACAATGTTGAAGTTGAGAAACTGTGCTAAATTTTACACATCGACACCAAAATAGAAATGAATAGTTGAATGCTTTCTGTCTGCTGGTCGGGTGAAATTGGCAGTTTTCGGATACTTGTGTAACTGCATGTAACAGTCAAGTGAGACCCCTGCAAGGGTTATGTAGAATTCTGTAACATCCTTACTGAGCAATGTAGAAAGCAAATAAAGACCTAGAAATTCAAACAAGCTCATTTTTGGGCGCGCAGTGGAGGGCTGGATGGGGGCAGGCTGTGGGTAGAGGGTGGGTGGCGGGGGAAGGACAAGGAGTGGGTACATGGCACTATCTATGTGTCAGAATGGCAAGGCCTGACACGCTGACTGCCTCAGGGTAAATCAGTCTTGCAATGAGGGTCCTCAGAAAGGTGTTGGGCACCTTAGTTGCAAATTCAGAGGATCTTGCACCTGTTTTCTGGCCTTTACCAACATGACAGGTGGTGAACCTGTGACTCGTGATGAGCATGCACTTCTTCCCATCACATTTGAGGCTTAGAAGGCAGTTTAGTGCCTGGAGAGAAGGCTCTGCTTGACCTAATTTCTGGCCCACAGCATCCAGTAAACTCCCCGGGGAAAGGGAATGGAAATGGGGGCCGAGACTCCAATCTACGGTTGAACAAGCCCACGTCTGAATCCTTTCACATACATAGACGCATATAGTTAGATATCCCTGCACAAATGTCTCCTTAAAGTGATATCATGGAGTTTGATCTCCAATGTATTTCTTGAAGGCAGGGCTTGACCCTAACCATTCTTCCACAAGACAGGAAGCTTGTAAACTAATAACCGCATGCATACCCTGAGCACACAATCTTTTTTTTTTAACTACATTTCAACAATTTCCAGACCTTACTACATAAACGAAAAGTCTTAGCTGAGGTCAAAGGTCACTTGGGTTTGAAATATTACTCTGTCATTATAGGCCATTTCACTCCTTGACCCAGCTTCTTTATTGTCTGTATTTTCTGCAGGGTGGAATGTCTGTGGATTCCATCACCGACCTGGATGATGATCAGTCTCGATTATTGGAAGCTTTGCAGCTTTCACTCCCTACGGAAGTGCTGAACAAGAAAGAAAAGCAAAGAGACAAAAAGCTAAGCCTAAATCCTATTTATCGCCAGGTGCCTAGATTAGTGGACAGCTGCTGCCAGCATCTAGAAAAGAATGGTAAATATTGCTCTAGTACACTTTCCTAAAGTTCTAGGTCACTTCATGGGGGTACAAGATATGTAGAATTTCTGTGTAATTGGAGGTAAACTTAATTTGCAAGACAATTAAAAATCCTTTTTATTGAAAATTCATTGGGAAACTACAAGAAGAAATTGATAATTAAATGCCATAGGTAAGGTTATTCCGGACCATTACTTTCAGGTGTGCAAAATGGCACAGGTTGAAACTGGTCAAGAGGAAGTTTAGGGCGTATGTCACATTTTGGTAGGGTAGTGAAAAAAACCCTCAAAACTCAATGAAGAGTCGGATGTTGATCTTGTGAGCCATTGCACAATGATTGTCAGGAGGCACTTTCTCAGACAAAAGGTAGTGGAAATCTGGAACTCTCGCCAAAAGGCTGTATAGATGCTGGGTCAGTTGAAATTTTCAAGACTGAGATTGATAGATTTCTGGTGGGTAAGAGAACCAAGAGATAGGGATTGAAGGTGGGTAAGTGGAGTTGAAGTGCAGATCCACCGTCATGGAATGGCAGAACAGGCTCAAGGAACTGAATGGATTACTACTGTTCCTAAATTCCAAGCACGAGAGTGCAAGGGACAAGATTGAAGTCTGAGCATGTGCCTTCAGCCACAAGAGCTGAGTGATTGGTCCCACTCAGCCCACACCAAAGATCCCAATATCCTAGATGCCAATGTCCAGTCATTTCAGTTCATTTCACATTAAGAAGTGACTGAGTGCACTTGGACAAAGGCAATAAAATTTTGACTGCATTCTGGCTGTAGTGCTTGACATTCAACGGCATTACCATCACTGAATCCCCACCATCAACATTCGGGGGGGGCAGGGGGTGGTTACCATTGATCAGAAACTTTACTGGACCACCCATATAAATACCGTGGCTACGAGAGCAGGTCAGAATTCTACGGCGAGTAACTCACCTCCTGACTCACGAAAGCCATTCCACCATCTTGAAGGCACAAGTCAGGAGTGTCATGGAATACTCTCCACTTGCCTGGATGAGCGCAGCTCCAACAACACTCAAGCTCGACACCATCCAGGACAAAGCAGCCCACCCACTTCCTTAAACAGTCACTGCCTCCACCACCGGCACACAGTGGCAACAATGTGTACCATCAACAACGTGCCCTGCAGCAAATAACCAAGCCTCCTTCAACAGCACCTTCCAAACCTGTGACCTCTACCAGCTAGAAGGACTAGGGCAGCAGATGCATGGGAACACCACCAGCAGCAAGTTCCCCTCCAAGCCACACATCAACCTTATGTGGAACTATATCGCTGTTCTTTCACTGTCACTGGGTCAAAATCCTGGAACTCGCTTCCTAACAGCAGTGTTGGTGTACCTACACCAGATGGACTGCAGCGGTTCAAGAATGTGGCTCACCATCATCTTCTCGAGGGCAATTAGGAATGGGCAATAAATGCCGGCCTAGCCAGTGACATCCACATCCCATGAACGAATTTTTAAAAAAACGTTAATGTGAATTTGAGGAAAATTAGCTAGTGACTGGAGTCTTATTTAACATATAGGAAGGTAGGCCAATCACACTGCCCCGGACATCACTGCAGGCGTGCCTCAGAAAAATGGCTTGAGCCCAACCATCTTCAGCTGCTTTATCGATGACCTTCTTTCCATCATAAGATCAGGAGTTGGGTTGTTTAGAGTTCATGATGTCCAAAACCCTTCTGTCGGCCAAAATACGTTCTTGTGCTGACACATTGCTAGTAACAGTTGTGTCACTTAAGTGCCAGGTAATGACATCTTCAACAAGGGAAAGCCCAACATCTTCCACTGACTTTCAACAGCACTACTATTACTGAGTCCCCAGCGATCAACAATCTTCGGGTGTGGAGGGTTACCATTGACAGATGCTTAACTGGTCCATATCAAAGCCATTGCTACAAGAGCAGGGCAAATGTTGGATACTCTGACAAGTGTCTCACCACCTGACTTATCAAATCCTTTTCACCTTTATAAGTTTCAAGACAGGAGTCTGAAGGAATTGTCTTCACTCACCTAGATGGATACAGCCACAGCAACTCTCAAACTTGATACCATTAAGGGGAGAGGAATTTGCTTGATTGCAACTGAACTACTGTACTCAATTTTAGCTACTGTATCTATTCTCTACAGGATTCACTACAGCAAACCAGCAAAATTACTTTAAAAGTGCCTCCCTTGCCTGTGACTAACATCAGCGTGAATGCCAAAAGTATCAATGTTCTGGGAAGGCCAGAACTTGCAAGTTCCCCTCTAAGTCCCATACCATCCTGACTTAGACATTCATTGCTGTTCCTTCATTGTTTTTGGGTCAATATCTGGAAATTTCCTACCCAACTCATCATGGGAGTATCATCACCCCAAGAACTGCAGCAGTTGTAGAAACAGGCCCTTTTCTGACAACTAGGGATGGACAACAAATCATGTCTTGCCTGCATCACCCACATCCTAAAACCAATTTTTTTTAAACTTCACAAATTCCTGAACTTTGGGGTCTTTCCAAGGCCAAAGACAAAATCAAGCTTAAAAGTTCTTCCAACCTAATATCTTGAAAAGATATTGATCTATTTCAAACACAGTTGAGATGTTTCTGATCAGTTATGGCTCTGATGAACACCATTTTTTGCCTGCAGATATACCTGCTATTTTTCTTGCCATAAGCTGTGCATGGCCATGATGTACATTTTATAACTATTTATTGATGTTTCTACAGGTCTTCAAACAGTAGGAATATTCAGAGTTGGAAGTTCAAAGAAAAGAGTAAGACAGGTAAGGCGCACCTTTTTATTTTTCATAGTTCATTAAGGAGCATTCTAAAAGTGAATCCATCTATTCATATACATGATCTCCTCTGCCAGCAGAAACAAAGATTACATTTCTGAAGTTCCTCCTCATGGCACTCGGTAATTTAATCTCTGTGAATGGCTTTGTTGATAAATAACCAATTAAATTTCAGTTTTAAGAAAGCAAGTTGTTTCAAAATATTTTGGAACAGCAAGTCCATAAAGTAAGCACAAATGCTGCAGAGCTGTCCTCTAACTGGATATTTGTTGGTGAATGACTGCTCAAAACAACTGGCTCGGTTTGGTGCATATTGACTCGGTGCTATAGGGAAGTGAAATGTTCCATTGGGTAAATGAGAATCTAAACATTGACTTCACTTGAAGGGGGAGAATGCACTTTTAGAAACTTTTATGGTACAGTAAAATTCTTTCTCTTCTTCCTTTCTCTGCTCTTCTAGGTTTCTTTCCACGACAACAAGTGATATTTAAATAGCACCTTTTAACATAGTAAAACATCCCATGAACATAATCAAACAATATCCAGTATGTCAGAATCGAATCTCTTAAGTATTTTGTTTCCATATTTGTTCCGATAATGTTCCAATCTAATATTGGTAAATTGTTTTCATTGTTTGTTGAGGTATCTATACAAAACTGCTTCTCCTTTTTGTGGAAACTTAGAAGTCCCAGATGGAATTTGTACATGGTGATTGTTTTCTGTGTCTAGGTGATGACTTGCAACATATATTTATTGATGAATTTATAAATTCTTTCATTGCAATTTGTAATGACTATTGTATCTATCAACATGTTTTCATACAATATTCATAGTTTTCCTTCATTACAATGGAACAGTCTTTGCCTATCTTTGTTCCACATTTAAAGCATGATCTAACACATGGCAACATAGGAATTGCTAAACAGAAAAGAGCACAGTCCATCTAGTTCACCTTCCACCATCCTGGTAGATCCAGCGATAATGAGTTGTTGGCTAATTATGGCAATCAATATCTATAATTAGTCTACAACAGATCCTTGCACGAGGTGAGGAAAATCCCTACTAATGGAAAGCTTTGGGAAGCATAAAATCATAAGAAATAGGAGCAGGAGTAGGTTTTATGGCCCTTCAAGTCTGTTCCACATTCAATAAGATCATGGCTTCACTTTCCTGCACGATCCTCATATCCCTTAGTGCCCAAAAATGCATCAATTTCTGACTTGAGTATACTCACAACCCTTTAGAGGTTGGGTCCAAAGTCACCTGTTCCTCCTAAGCCTGCCATGTCTCAAATTACTCCTATACTGTCTCCCAAAATCTTATTGTTTGAAACAAATCTATCTAATTTGCATTTGAATTAATCAATACTAACTGCTTCCAGCATCTCCTGAGGGAGCCTATTCCATAAATCACTAAAATAATATTTCCACAGATTGGTTTTGTATTTACTGCCACCACCCACCACGCACGCACCCACCCCACCCCACCCCCACCCCCACCAACCCGCTTCAAGTGCTGGCTGTATCCTCTGGTTCTATATTTCTGAACAAGGTAAAGCAGTTAGTCATGATCTCTATAACTAATCCCTGCAGAATCCTAAAAACAAAAATATAATCACCTCTCAAATCAACTCCTCCTGTAGTTTACCTTTTTAAGCTTTGGAGTCAACCACTTTCATTAGCTTTGTATTCACTGCAAATTTAGAAATTCTGCTTGTGAATCCCAGCTCCAGATCATTTATGAAGATATTAATCTAAAGAAGGCCCATAACAGACCCTTATGGTACACCACTGGTAACATTCTCCCAGGCTGCTGATAATCCCTGTGTCATCACCCTTTGGGTTCTCTTCATCAACCAGTTGTGTACCGTTAATAATTTTCTTTGAGGCCCAGCTTCCTTATTTCCTTATTTTCAATACCAGCCTTTCCAGAGGTCCTTACAGAAATCCAAGTACACCATATCCACAGCCTTAACTTACCCCATCAGGTTTCTGTCACACCCTCAAAAAAAAAATCAGTTAGATTGACGAGACTCACCCTCAAGAACTCAGATGGACTATCTTTTAAGGCCTTTTATTTCTATCCAGATGCTCCATGTTTGTATCTTTAATTTGAGTTTCTATAATTTTAGCCTCAATGGACGTCAAATTCACTAGTCTGTAATTTCCGGGGCCACTTTTGCTACCTTTCTTTTAAAAATAGGAGTATCTTCTGTTTTTCTCCTGCCCCCAGGCACCTCTCCAGCATTCAGTGAATCTGGAAAGTTTGTGCCAGAGTTCCTGCAATTTCCTCCCTTATCACCTTATGTTTACATGGCTATTCAGCAGCCCTGATGGTAGTAATGTGAATAGTGATGCAACTTATCTCTGCAACAGCCTCTCATCCTCTTTCCAGATCAAATAAGTTGCCTGTCTCTTCCTTTATGACGATCCAGGCAAAATACTTTTTTTTTTAGCACTTTTGCAGCCTGTGTAGCATCAGTTGTCATGCCAGCACCCGATCCCCGATCCCACTTCCTGTGACCCTACTCCATCCCTCCATTTTCTCTCATAGCTTTCAAACTATTTATCATGCTTCACTTCTCTTGCCATATTCAATTAGACATTTTTCTTTGCTATTTTGATCCCCCTTTTTGTACCCCTAGCATGCCTTTTGATATTGAATCTGTCTTAATGCTGTGTCATTTTCCATCATGGCCTCAAGTGCTTTTTATCTTTCAAGAGTTGCTCAGTACGCCTGTTCAGCAAGGCAGCATGTTCTATTTTTATTTCACATTTCAGCATCTGCAGTAGTTTTGTTTTAGTGTTTAATTCACTGCCATTTCTCTTCCAGGAATGTCCACTTGAAGTTCTGCTGTTCTCTCCAATGAGATATCCGTTTGCCTCTTTTACCTTGTTTACCTTCGTTGCTTTCTGTTTCTATTCTTGTGTTTGATCATGTAGCTACTAAAACTCACTCCTGCAGCCACATCACCTTCCTTAGCAACTGTCTCCGGCTTCAACTTATTTCACATGGATTTCAATTGAATTTCCACCTTTCATGTTTACTCCCCCATGATTACAAGTATCTCCAAGATGTTCACCGTTGCTCAAACCGCTGCTTTCATGACCTCTTAAGATCCATGCTCAATGCCATGTGTTGCTCCTTGCACGGTCTTGATCTTTCTCTTCAGCAGCACTGATGAACTCTATCTCAAAGCTGTCCTGGTCCACAGTTCCATTTCATCCTTTGCTTTAACAAAAAAACTATTTCTTTTTCGGGTGTCAAGGACCTCAAGCTTCAACAACTCTTGGATATCAAGAGCTGTCTGGAACTGACTTCCCCTTTACTTTCTGCTGACCACCATCCCTCCTTCCAATCTCTCCCTTTGCTGTGTTTTCAGTATCCCCTCTGAACTTGCCTTCTCTGATCCTGTATTATCAGTCTTAAGCAAAGGCCTCAGATTCATTCCCTTACACCCCACCTTAATAAGTTTACAGCTCAGAACAAGGCTGAGCTCTTCCTCTATTGTCTTCACCTCTGCGTCCAATTCTTTGTCCAAGGGTCTTCTCCCTGCGCTAACCCCCACCCCATGGAACCTTTCTCCTGTCTTCACAATTCTTGTTCCACTTGGATTCCTCCCTCTGGCCTGTTACCCTCACCAGATCTTTTCATTTAGGAATGCTGGCCTGACATTGGCCATCTCAAGTTTTCTACTCCTCCCAGTCACTCTAACCTACCTCCCTCTGAACTAACAGCACTCCATTCTCTTGAATCCAACTTCAACAGTGTCATCAAACCTACTGACAAGGGTGGTGCTATTGCTGTTTGGTGAACTGACTTCTACCATGAGAAGGCTGAATGCCATCTCTGACACCTCCTCCTACCTCCCACTGAAACATGATTCCACCCTTGAACATTAAGGCATCATTTCCCAGAGTATCACTGACCTCATCTCCTCTACAGATCTTCCCTCCATGGCTTCCAACCTCATGGTTTCCCAACCCCGCACAGCCCACTTCCATCTCCATCCCAAGGTCTACAAACAGGACTGTCCTGGTAGACCCATCGTTTCAGCTAGTTTTTGCCCCACTGAACTGATTTTTTCTTACCAATCTCTACTTTTTTTTTCTTCCCTTGTCCAATCTTTTCCCACCTACATTCGCAATTCCCTGTGTTTAAGAGTTTCCAGTTTCCTGGCCATAACCGTCACCTTTTCATCACAGATGTCTAGTCCCTCTACACTTCCATCCAGAATGGTGTGAGGACCCTTCACGTCTTCCTTGAACGGATGATCAATCAGTCCACATAAAATATCATTTTATTGCATCTGACTGAAATTGTTCACACATTGAACAACTTCTCCTTTGACTCCACTCATTTCCTCCAAATGAAAGATGCTGGTATGGGATCGCATTTGGGTCCTAGCTGTGCCTGTCTTTTTGTGGGACACGTAGAGCATTCTTTTTTCCAGTCCTACTTAGGACCCCTCCTTCACCTCCCTTTCCAATACATTGATGACTATATTGGTGCCATTCCTGCTTTTCCTCCTGAACTGAACAATTTCGTCAACTTTGCTTCCAATTTCCACCCCTCCCTCACCTTCCCATGGTCTAACTCTGACTCTTCCCTTCTTCAAAGTTTTTAATCTTCATTTCTGGGGATAGGCTGTCGACCAGTATCCCCTATAAATCCACTGCAACCTTGCCTACATTTCCTCCCACCCCATTTCCTGCAGGACTCTATTCTATTTTCCTTGTTTTTCCCTTTCTCTTGTATCTGTTCTGATGATGCCATTTTCCATGCCAATGTATCTAATATAGTTTTTTTTTTCCTCAACCAATGATTTCCCTCCACTGTGGTTAACAGGGCCCTCAACAGTGTCTGTCCCATTTCCCACACTTCTGCTCTCACCCCTCCCCCTCCTTTCCAGAACCACGATAGGGTTCCCCTTGTCCTCACCTTCAACCTCACCAGCCTCCACATTCAATGGATCATCCTCTGCCATTTCTGCCACCTTTAGCATGATGCCACAACCAAACACATCTTTCCCTTTCCCTCCCCTTTCAGCATTTCAAAGAGTCCGTTTCCTCTGCGATACCCTGGTCCACTCCACAGTCACCCTCAACACCCACTCCTCTTCCCACAGCACCTTCCCATGCAAGCACATGAGATGCAACACCTGCCCTTTTATCTCCTCCCTTCCTGCTGTCCAGTGCCCCAAATACACCTTCCAGTTGAAAGTGTTTACTTGTATTTCTTTCAATTTAGTATACTGTATTCATTGCTCACCATAAGGTCTCCTTTACAATAGGGCAACCAAACACAGTTTGGGTGACAACTTTGCAGAACATTTCTGTTCAATCTGCAAGCATGACCCCGAGCTTCTAGTTGCCTGTCATTTTAGTTCTCTGTCTCACACCAACCTCTTGTGTTCTTAGTCTCCTACACTGTTCCAATGAAGCTCAACATAAGGTTGAGGAACAGGACTTCACCTTTTGATTAAGCACTCTACAGCCTTCCAAACTCAACATTGAGTTCCAACAATTTTGGATCATAAACCATTATTTTCATTTTTTTGGATGGCTGCTGTTATTAATTCTGCTATTCCTATTTACCACATTTCCAGACCCATCTTTTGTTTCTTCACTTGCCCCAGTGCCATCTCTTTTTGCCTTGCACCATCAGCCCTTTTGCCATTTAATTTCTCCTGCCTTCCACTCTATCATAGAGCCTCCCTTTTGTTCTTTCCTCCCCTCTACCTTTTCTCTGCCTTTATACTTGCTTAAAACTTGTTATATCTCTAGCTTTTTCAGTTCTGATGAAAGGTCATTGACCTGAAATGCTAACTCTGTTTCTCTCCACAGATGCTGCCTGATCTGCTGATTTTTTTCAGCATTTTCTGTTTTTAGTTCAGAATTCCAGCATCTGCAGTATTTTGCATTTCTAGGAGTACCTTTTAAGTTTGCTACCTTTTGCTATGTTTGGTCAATTGCATTTGGAGTCACCTCCTTGAAGGAACTCCATAGTTCCTCCACTCTCCTACACTTCCAGGCCCACACTGACAAGACTGCATAAACTTGGTCGTCTTAAAATTTGGCAATTTTGTTTGGGTTTTACAATTACAATTCTTGTAATGTAATATGATGTAAATTAATGATTTAGGACAAGTCTTACTTATGAACAGTTTTTATATTGTGATGTAGTGGTTTAATTTGGCTTTTCATGTGTTTTGTCTATTCCCAGTACAGAGATTCTTAACTATTGAGTTTGGTTTACATTTTAGCATTGGACACAAAACTGTCTATAGTCAGATGACTATTCCTGATGTGATACTAGAGGACTGTCTTCTTTAACAGTCATTTTGGTTGCTCTCTTTTACATCTTTTCAGTAGCTGCCATTTCCATTATGTGCTGTGGTGGCATGGATGGAAGATTAGCTGGCTGGCTGAAAACAGAGAGTATGCATAAATGGGTTCTTTTCTAATTGGCAGAATGTGTGAGTGGAGTCCTGCAGGAGTTTGTGCTGGGGCCTCAACTTTTTACAATTTATATCAATGAATTAGATGAGGGGAGCTATGGCATGGTAACTAAATTTGCAGATGAACACACAGATAAGTAAGAAATTATGTTGTGAAGAGGACATAAGGAGGTTACAGAGCGATATAGATAGGTTGTGTGATTGGGGAAAAATCTGGCAGATGGGGTATAATGTGTGAAAATGTGAAGTTGTACACTTTGGTAGGAAGAATAAAAAAGCAGAGTATTACTTAAATGGAGAATGACTACAGAATTCCGAGGTGCAGAGGGATCTAGGTGTTCTAGTGCTTGAGCCACAAAAAGTTAGTATGCAGATACAGCAAGTAATAAATAAGGCTAATGGAATGCTATCCTTCATGATGAGAGGAATTGAAAATAATAGTAAGGATGTTATGCTTCAGTTATACAGGGCATTGGTGAGACCACATCTCAAATATTGTGTGCCGTTTTGGTCTCCTTATTTAAGGAGGATGTAAATGGGTTGGAGGCAGTTCAGAAGTGGTTTACTAGATTGATACCTGGAATGAGCGGGTTGTCTTATGAGGAAAGGTTGGACAGACTGGGCTTGTTTTCACTAGAGTTGAGAAGAGTGAGGGGAGACTTGATTGAAGTATATATGATCCTGAACGGTCTTGACAAGGTGGACGTGGAAAGGATGTTTCCGCTTGTGGGTGAGTCCAGAACTAGGGGGCACTGTTTTAAAATTAGGGGTCACCCTTTTAGGACAGAAATGAAGAGAATTTTTTTTCTCTCAGGATTATGTGACTTTGGAACTCTGTGCCTCAGAGGGTTTTGGAGGCGGGGTCATTGAATACTTTTAAGGCGGAGGTAGATAGGCAAGGGAATCAAATGTTATCAGGGGTAGATGGGAGTGTGGAATTCGAGACACAAACCGATCAGCCATGATCTTGTTGAATGGCAGAGCAGGCTCGAGGGGCCGAATGGCCTACTTCTGCTCCTAATTCATATGTTTGAGACATTTTTGGTGGTATATTTCTCCTATGCTGTATCATTCTATGATAAGCAACCAGCATAATGCATACTTCCAACATTCAACTAAATGCAGAAGTATCTTGAAAGGTTCCTCAGAAGCTAAATGATTATTTTGTGTCTGTCTTCACTGAGGAAGATATAAGAAATCTCCCAGAATTAGAGATCCAAGGGATTAGGGGGAATGAGGATTTGAAGGAAATGAGTATTAGTAAGAAAGTTGTATTGGAGAAGTTAACGGGGCTGAAGGCTGTTAAGTCCCCAGGACCTGATATTCTACATCCAAGAGTGTTGAAAGAGGTAGCCTTGGAAATAGTTGTTGTATTGGTGATCATCTTCCAAAATTCTGTAGATTCTGGAGCGGTTCCTGCAGAGTGGAAGGTCACAAATGTCATCCCACTATTTAAGAAGGGAGGGAGGGAGAGAGAAAACTAGGAATTACAGACCTGTTAGTCTTACATCAGTCATTGGAAAAATGCTAGAATCTATTCTAAAGGATATGATAATGGACACTTGGATAATGATCTGATTGGGCATAGCCAATATGGATTTATGAATGGGAAATCATGTTTGACGAACCTTTTGGAGTTTTTTGAGGATGTTACTAACAGAATTGATAAAGGGGAGTCGGGCAGAGGTGGTATACATGGATTTTCAAAAGACCTTTGATAAAATACCCCACAGGAGGTTGGTTAGCAAAATTAAAGCACATGGATGTAATATATTGGCATAGATTAAGGATTGGTTAACAGGCAGAAAACAGAGAGTAGGAATGAACGGGTAATTCTCGCATTGGCAGGCTGTGACTAGTGGGGTACAGCTAGGATCAGTGATTGGGCCCCAGCTGTTCACAATATATATCAATGATTTGGATGTGGGGACCAAATGTAGTATTTCCAAGTTCGCGGCTGACACACAACTAGGTGGGAATGTGTGTTGTGAGGAAGATGCAAAGTGGCTTCAAGGGGATTTGGAAAGACTTAGTGGGCAAGAATGTGGCAGATGGAATATAATGCGGAAAAATATGAGGTTATCGACTTTGGTAGGAGGAATAGATGCGCAGAGTATTTCTTAGATGGTAACAGATTAGAAAGATGTAGATGTACAAAGGGACCTGGATGTCGTCATCAATAAGCCACTGAAAGCTAACATGCAGGTGCAGTAAGCAATTAAGAAGGCTAATGGTAGCTTAGCCTTTATCGCAAGAGGATTTTAGTACAGGAGTAGTGAAGTCTTGCTTCAATTGTATAGAACCTTGGTTAGACCGCACCTGGAGTACTGTGTGCAGTTTTGGTTCCCTTACGTTAGGAAAGATATTATTGTCATAGAGGGAGTGCAATGAAGATTCACCAGACTTGTTCCCGGGATGGCGGGACTGTCCTATGAAGAAAGATTGGGGAGACTGGGCCTGTATTCTCTAGAGTTTTGAAGAATGAGAGGTAATCTCATTGAAACCTGCAAAATACTTCAAGGGATAGACAGGGTAGATGCAGGTAAGATGTTTCCCCTGGTTGGGGAATCTAGAACCAGGGGACACAGTTTTTCAAAATAAAGGGGAAGCCACTTAGGACAGAGATGAGGAGAAATTTCTTTACTCAGAGGGTTGTGAATCTTTGGAATTCTCTACACCAGAGGGCTGTGGAAGCTCAGTTATTGAGTATGTTTAAAGCAGAGATTGACAGATTTCTAAATACCAATGACATAAGGGGATATGAGGATAGTGTGGGAAAAAGGCATTGACGTGGATGAACAGCTATGATCGTACTGAATGGCGGAGCAGGCTCAATGGGCTGAATGACCTACTCCTGTTCCTATGTAATACTTATATTTGACTTCAGCTAGAGAACTCAATCCAACAGGATGTGTTGCCTACTATAATAGGACAGACAAGCATGTAGCTTCTGTTATTGTTGGATGTTGAGACAAAGCAACTGATATACAACAGCTGTAGGCAATTATCCTACTGTTGACATGTAGGCCCAGATATTGTGGTCAGCCACGCCACTCACCACTGACGTTGAATAATCTATGTAACACCTACTGCGATCCCCATGGCGAGAGTTTCTGTTACCTTGAGGAAGGAGTTCCACCCTGCATGGGCTGCAATGAGGCCCAGCAACGCTGGGCAGCACAGGTGAATACAGTAGGCAGTTGGCATGGATTCTAGTCACTGCACCACAAAAACTGTATAAAGCAGTCTGCTTCAGTAAAAAAGCATTGGAAAATGAGATTTAGTAGACATGATTAATTGTACAAAATTTAAAATGTAAACGTAATTATCCCAAATTAAAAATGTAAACATTTTTGAAAAGTACAATAATTTTAATTATAGAAATCATTTTAAACCGTGATATTTTAAAAGTCTGAAATCATGCTAAAAAGTCATAAATCTTGTTAACAAGTAAAATCTATCGAACATTTAAAAGGTTTTGTGTTTAAAAAAATCAATCATTTTAAATTTTAAAATAGTGTAGGCCTACTCATTAAGCATTTACGAGTTGAGAGGAGGCCTCTTATACTTGAAAGTACAAGTGTAAAATTTGAAAGAGTAGCATCGATTGGCCCACCGCAACTTTTGAATTTGAGCGCTACGGCGCACATGGCACTCCAAAAGTTGCAAGGCCTCTCCGACATCCAGTAGTGCGAACGCTAAACATGTTGCTCTTACTGGCACCGTAAAATTTGCCCATGATATTCAGCCTGTTAACTTTGTGGTTATCTGCTGCAAAGTAATAGCATGAGTTTCAAAGGAAAACATTGTTTTATTTCCACCAGAAATTCTCTAACTGTTCCATTTTCAATTCACTGTGCTGTTGAATCAAATGCCGACAGAGCAT
Source organism: Heterodontus francisci (assembly GCF_036365525.1). Taxonomy (NCBI): domain Eukaryota; kingdom Metazoa; phylum Chordata; class Chondrichthyes; order Heterodontiformes; family Heterodontidae; genus Heterodontus; species Heterodontus francisci. The sequence goes on along the minus strand of NC_090380.1, from coordinate 30,346,458 downwards.
GAACTTCCTTGTCAATCAGCAGAGATTATGTAATTGAAATTGGATCTTCTTATGCCTATTTGAATATGTGTAAAACAGGTGCAATGAGGGCATGTTTTGGGACCAACATCCCATGCCAAAAGATGACTGACTCAAAATTTGGTTGGGCTGTTCATTGGATAGGATTCCCAAACCCTCCAGCTTTTGGTGGGACTCTACAAAAATAAGCGATTTTCCCCTCCTGAGTACTGGCTCTAGCAGCCTGGGAGATCAGGGCTTTAAATTTGTCGTCACAGTGTGACCCATCCATTCTTTGACATTACTGTCTACTGCTCAGAAAAGCCTCCAACCAATTCCTCACAGAGCTGCCGCTGGCTGGTGTGCTGCAATCAGTTGGGAGGGGCCTGAGAATCCTGGAATTAAGGGTGGGGGCAAGGGAGCTAGGAAATCCATTAGGGGAAGTGAAGAGAGACAGACTGGTGAATGAGGGCTTGAGGGAAGAAGAAGACGGAGCCTGGGAAATGGAGGTGGTGAGAGACGGAGACTGGGAAATGGGGGCTCGGGGACAGAGGATTGGGGGCTCAAGGGGGGGCAAGAGTGGGGTTGGCATGGAGACCAGCAGTTCCTGCAGAGCCAGGAGCATCAGCAGCATGGTGGGTGGGAACAGCCAGTCAAGGTGGAAGTGAAATATGCAATCCTTATCGTAGGTTAAGTATTGAAAGATTGTTTCCATTCATGATCGGCTGAGGAATGAAACCAAGAATTCTCACTGCGGAAAGGGAGGAGGAAAGTTCTTGAGCTGAGCTATTAGAATGTGGGATCTTTCACTACGTGTGGCTATTAAGATAAAGACAAAAATTTAATTTAAAAGGAAAGGAGATAAATAGTTGAAAAGGAGGAATATAAAAAGATCTGGCAGGAATGGGGTTATAGGAGAAAGCCAGCACTGGAGGCTGAGTGGCCTGCTCCTATGCTCCAATGTACTTTCTATAATTCTCTGAAAACTTTACTGACAAGAAGTGTTCGGCAAGTAACTGATCTTTACCGTTCTTTAAAATCCCAGTTATAACAGAACAACTGAGCTCTGTACAAATAAGCAATCGTCAGCACTATCTAGTTGTCACTGGAATTTTTTTTAATTGCATTTATAATTCACTAACTTCTATAAACAGCTCAATCAGCTATAATAATGAAAGTTACATAGTATCTTTGTTTATTTCTGCAGTGTAACCTTATTTTTTTTTAAAAAGGTCTACCAGTTATTCAAGGCCAAAAATTAGAATGAATGAAAATTGCTACAATTGTATTCCTCATCCACCTTGATAGCTTTGTTGAAACAGTGATTAAATATGAAGAGGTTCCTTTCCTTGTCCAACAAAAAAAATCTAAAACTCCTACCACACACGGACAGGCAAGTGACCTCCAACCACAAGAGCATTGATTTCACAGTTCAAATGAACCATGCCAACCTCCTAAAAGCCTTTGTTTAAGTATTGACTGAACTTTTTGCATGTGCTGTAACCCTGATCTGAATTAATAATACGTAACTCAAATTGCCTCAAACTGCATGGGAAGAATAGGACAAGGGGTTAGAAGCTTAAACTATTAAAAGGCAAGCTAATGACTGACATTCAGAAGTTTGTCTTCATGGAGAGTGATCAATACTTGGCATGGGCTCCCAGGTTGAACAGTGAAGGTGGAAGCCCTTGGAATTGCTGACGGACTAATTGGGTGCTGGAATGGCAGAACTGTTTCTCTGAATCGATGCCCTAAGATGGACCGCATTGCCTTTTTTCTCTTTCTAATTAACACGAGGGGTAAAATTCAACCTTGACTTGTCCGCAAAATGAGCAGTAGTGGGTTGACCAGCACATATATGCCCTGCGTGGATTTCATTGTTATCGACTCAAGTGGAATCGACAATCAAGCAGGTGTATACGTGTGGTCAATCTACTACCATCACTACTGTTAGGCCCCACCAAAGTTGCCGACTCGGGAAAACCATGAGGATTGCTGGTCTGGGCAATGAAAATGGCACACTTATGCTACAGACCAGCACTCCCTATTGCACAACAGGACCAACATTCTCTAAGAAGTAGACATGAGTAAAATGGTGGAATGTTGGCTGGCTGCACTAATTGATCACCAACTTTGAGCAGTCCTATCTCAAAAACAAAAAAGTTTAACATTTTATTAAAGTTCAATGTTTTTAAAAAGCATTGTTAAAGCTCATTAATCAAGAACTCTTGCACAGCAACATTTATAGGTAAGTGTGGAACCTAGATCAGTGGGTCTCAGTGGATAATGAAGGGAAAGCACTGACGTAGCAGATGAGCACAGAATACCAAAGCATTCTGACTATAACTGTGAGCATTATAGTGGATACGTAGATAGTTGGAATTCCCGCAACAGGTCGCGGGGTGTGGAGGGGGGATGGGGGCGGGGAGGGGAGAGATGGAGAAGGGTTGGGTGCAAGGGATTTTGACTCCTTTCCCAGTCGCTTTGAGGTTGGCCAACATGAAGGAGTGCTTTCCTATCTCCCCAGGCACCTCTGCCACCTATCTTCGGCCTTTAAGTCTATGTGAATGTTCATGGCTCAGCTTTCGAAGTAGGTATTTCAGCATTTCCCATTTCCCAGCTTGATCCCCTTCCTGACAAGTAGACCAAATCCCCATGTTTGAATCAGACGCATGCACGTACGCAAACGCAAAGAGTCTTAATTGGCCACTTAAGTGGTGTGCGGCCATGCCACCAAGGTTCCTGCCACTGACAGTATACCACGGCAACGGGAAGATGTTGGGCTCCCTGTCTGACTCCTTCCCCTGCCATATTGCCAGCCCTCCTGCCTCCCAGCAGGCTGGAAAAATTCAGCCCCATTTTTCTGGAGTGGGCCTTAAACCTCTTGATTCAGAGGAGATCATGCTATCACTGAGCCAGAGCCATGGGTGACACCACAGGTACTGCTAGGCAGTGGATAGAATTATCTATTTGGGCATATTAAAGATAAGTACTTGAAGCTCAGGAAGATAGTTGCAAGATTGGCCAATTCTTGTAGTAAACCCTCTAACTAGGACTGTTGTTTTCTTTAGCAAATGTTTACAATCACAAGATGACTAAATTTTTTGCTGCACACTCCATGCAGCTAATTTCGCACTGGCAGTTTTCTGCCAGGAATGCATATTAGGAAATACTGAGCATAATCCCTATAATTTTCTGTTCATTAACTTTAATGGACATAAAATTATAGGGAGTATGCCCACAATTCTCCATATGCACTTCTGGGAGCTAAGACTCTTGAGAGCAATGTCAGAACATTGGCTCCCATGCACTTTGCCTCTTGAATTTTTGACAACTGATGAATTATTTTCTGTGCAGTGGAAGAATATTAGTGCAAAATAGAGGATCAAGAAAACAATACAGCCTTCACATTCACTACTTACAATGTCAAATTGAATATTACACAACTTGATTGACACAACAAAAGTAAGGCTTGTTGTCCATAAACATGACAGGTCTTCACTGATGCAGAGGCAGCACAGCAATCTGAGCGTGCAATTACACACTCAGAATATTTAGAGCTCTAACCTGGAAACAAGTTGCATATTATCCACCTCGTTCTTTTTTTAAGCTCCTTAAAATCATCTACTTTGACTAAGTCTTTGGTCACCTGTCCTAATTAATTCCCTCCTTGGTTCAATGTCAATTTTTGTCTGATTAGGCTCCTGTGAAGTGCCTTGTGACATTCTACTATGCTGAAGGCGCTATATATATGCAAGTTGTTGTTGAAAAGGTATTGCATCAACTGTTATAGCATATTGGACCTGATACTCTCTTAAGACTGCAACAATTCTTATTTTTCACATTTTGATTTCCAAATGCAGGCTTTACATTTATGACTCAGTTTACTTTGGTGCTCTTTCCTTGTCTTGTAGTTACGAGAGGAGTTTGATCGTGGTGCAGATGTTGTCCTTGACGAGGAGCACAGTGTTCATGATGTTGGGGCCTTGCTGAAGGAATTTTTGAGGGATATACCAGATCCTCTGCTCACTAGAGAGCTCTACACACCATTCATCAGTACACTTTGTAAGAGGATGCTCTCTTCCTTTATTTCTGTTTACTTAACTTGTCAAGCAAAATATGTCTTTATAATGTGATGTATATTTTACTTTGCTATTGTTATCACGTCACCATGTGCCTTGGAGCGGGCCTTTGGCTTAGTGATGTAATTTCCTCTCACCCACTCCAGACATATGAACATAAGAAATAGGAGCAGGACTTGGCCATATGGCCCCTCAAACATGCTCTGCCATTCAATAAGATCATACTGATTTTCTACATCAACTCCACTTTCCCACCTATCCCTGTATCCTTTGCTCCTCTTAATACCAAAAAACAATCAATCTCAGTCTTGAACGTACTCATCAACTGAGCACCCACAGACTTCTGGGGTAGAGATTTCAAAAGATTCACAACCACTGAGTGAAGAAATTTCTCCCATCTCAGGCATATTTTTTTTTTATTCCTTCATGGGATGTGATCATCTCTGGCAAAGCCAGCATTTGTTGCCCATCCCTAGTTGCTCTTGACAACTGAGGCTTGCTAGGCCATTTCAGAGTGTAGTTAAGAGTCAACCACATTGCTGTGGGTCTGGAGTAACATGTAGGCCAGACCAGGTAAGGAGAACAGATTTCCTTCCCTAAAGGACATTAGTGAGCTAGATGGGTTTTTACAGCAATGGATGATAGTTACCTTGCACTATTACTGACAGGCTAGCTTTCAGTTCCAGATTTTTTCTTTATTAATGAATTGAATTTAAATTCCACCAGCTGCCATGGTGGCATTTGAACCAGTGTCCCCAGATCATTAGCCCAGGTCTCTGAATCACTAGTTCAGTGACACTACCACATCTCCCCTAAATGGCCAAACCCTAGTTCTAGATTCTCCAGCTAGGGGATACAGCCTGTCGGTATCCACCCTGTCAAGCTGTAAAAGAATTTTATATGTTTCAGTGAGGTCACCTCATTCCTCCAAACACCATGGAGTATAGGCCCATTCTACTCAATGGTCCCGATATTGAAAGGGCAGGTTGCACAGGTGGTGAGGGGCGTGTAGAGTTTCGGATGCGAAACCCGGAATTTCAGGTTTCCCTGAACGCTGTATAAGTCAGCCAGATTGACTGATAGGCTTGCCTTCCAGTTGGGTGGGAGGACTCTGGAGCAGGCCGAAAGAGCAGGTAGGGAGCTTGCACCTTCTTCTAGGAACGTTTTTGTTTTGTGGGGGGAGGTGGGTGGTCCAGGCTCCAATCTTGGGTAGCGGGTGAAAGGACTCCAGCTTCTCCTGGCCCACAAGCCGTGCTGTAAAAGCACTTTCCTTTCCCTCGAACCTGGCGTTGCCTCCCATTCAGTTGCCAGGTTTCCTAAAGTCTGGGATACATGGCTGGCCAGTGTTAAACCTGCAAAGCAGGTTAAATCAGAGACTGCCTGCCTTATTACAATGATTAAATTGCTAACCTACTGCTTGTCCTGCCCCATTAAACCTGGACGTGGGTGTATTGGGCTTGGCTATGGGACCCCAACTCAGCCATTTTTGGGTGCTAAGATTTACCCAATCTCTCCTCATAGGACAGCTGCCTCATCCCAATATTCAATCCAGTGAACCCCTCTAAGGCAAGTATATCCTTCCTTAAGTGAGGAGACCAAAACATACAAGTACTCCAGGTGTGTTCTCAACAAAGCCCTATATAATTGCAGCGAAACCTCCCTACTCTTGTACTCCAAGTGCCTTGCAGTAAAAGCTAACATACCATTTGCCTTCCTAATTGCTTGCTGTATCTGCAAGTTAACTTCTTGTGATTCATGTACAAGGGCACCCAAATCCCTCTGAATACCAACATTTACTAATCTCTCACCTTTTCATAAAAAAATCTGCTTTTCCATTCTACCTAGCAAAGTGGGTAATTTCACATTTCCCCACATTATACTCCTATGGCCATCTTTTTGCCCAGTCACTTAACTGGTCTGTATCCCTCGCAGCTTACTTTCCCATCTAGCTTTGTATCATCCATGCCTTTGTAACCTATAGACTTGATAATTCCAGTGCTCCCCTGGCTGGCCTCCCATCATCCTCCCTATGTAAACTTGTGCTCATCTAACATTTTGCTGCCATATCTTATGTTGCATCAAGTCTCGTCCGCCCTTCAACCCTGTGCTTGCTGATCTACACTGGCTCCCTTGTTTTCAAATTCCTCCATGCTCTTTCTATATCCTCCTCCAAACCTATAAGCTTTTGAGATCTCCGTGCTCCTCCAATTCTGGTATCTTGTGCATCCCCATTTTAATTGCTGCACCATTTCCAGCTGTGCTTTTAGCTGTCAAGGCGCTAATCATGGAATTCCTGCCTTAAACCTCTCTACCTCTCTCTCCTCCCTTGAAGATGCTCCTTAAAATCTACCTTTTTCGCCAAGCCTTCTGTTCTGTTCTGATATCTTATTCTGTAGTTCAGTGTCAAAATTCTTTATTGATAGTATTCTTGTTAAGCATCTTGGGATATTTTGCTGTGGTAAAGGCACTATATAAATGCAAGTTGTATCATCAGCAAACTTGGATATATTACTGTCCCTCCTGTACAGACCAGACGGGTTGCACGTGAACAGATCCGGAACCAATGTCCTTCCGGAGCAGTTTGCTAGTGCTATTGGGGTGGGTTTCAACTAACTTGGCAGGAGATGGGAACCAGGAGGTAACATTAAGAGAAGAAAAACAAGGTGCACTAAGAATTAGGAGAGACAGATAGCACTAGAGGAAGAAATATTAAGATATTAGGTGGGGTCAGAATAAAAATGGAATGCAATAAGGCCTAAATTAGATGTATTGTGCATGTAAATGAATGCACAGAGTGTGGTAAATAGGGTGAATGAGCTGCAGGCACAGAAAGCCACGTGGGCATAGGATGTGGTGATAACAGACACCTGGCTCAAAAAAGAACCGGACCAGGTGCTAAATCTTCCTGGATACTAGGTGTTCAGAAAAGATAGGGAAAGAAAGAAATGAGGAGGAGTGGCTGTTTTGATTAAGGAGAAGATTATAGTACTGGAGAGAGAGGATGTCCTGGAGAGGTCAAGGACAGAATCTATTTGGTTAATGCTAAGCAAAAATGGAATTGCCTTTTTTAATTTGTTCTTGGGATCTGGGCATCACTGGCAAGGCCAGCATTTATCGTCCATCCCTAATTTCTCTTGAAGGTGGTGTTGAGCCACTACCTTGAAACGTTTCGGTCCATGTGGGGCAGTTGCACCCATGGTGCTGTTAGGGAGGGAGTTTCAGGATTTTGACCCGTCGATAATGAAAGAACAGCGATATAGTTCCAAGTCAGGATGGTGTGTGACTTAGAGGGGAAATTGCAGCTGGTGGCTGTCCTTGTCCTTCTAGGTGGTAGAGGTCGCTGGTTTGGAAGATGCTGTTGAAGGAGGCTTGGCGAATTGCTGCACTGCATTTTGTAGATGGTACGCATTGCTGCCTCTGTGCTCCGGTGGTGGAGGGAGTGAATGTTTAAGGTGGTGGGTGGGGTGCTGATCAGGCGGGTTGCTTTGTCCTGGATGTAGAGCTTCTTGAGTGTTGTTGGAGCTGCACCCATCCAGGCAAGTGGAGAGTATTCCATCCCACTCCTGACTTGTGCCTTGTAGATGGTGGACAGGCTTTGGGGAGTCAGGAGGTGAGTTACTCTCACAGGATTCCTAGCCTCTGACCTTTTCTTTTAGCCGCAGTATTTATATGGCTGATCCAGTCAATTTTCTGTTCAGGATGTTGGTGGGGGATTTAGCAGTAGCAATGTTGTTAAATGTCAAAGGGAGATGGTGGGATTCTCTCTTGTTGGAGAAGTTCATTGCCTTTTACTTGTGTGGCACAAATGCCACTTGTCACTTATCAGCCCAAGCCTGGATGTTGTCCAGGTCTTGCTGCATGCGGGCACGGACTACTTCAGTATCTGAGGTGTTGCAAATGGTACTGAACAATGTGCAGTCATCGGTGAACCTTCCCACTTCTGACCTTGTCTTGGAGGGAGGTTATTGATGAAGCAGCTGAAGATGGTTGGACCTAGGACACTACCGTGAGGAACTCCTGCAGTGATGTTCTTGGTCTGAGATGATTGACCTCCAACAACTTTTGCACTAGGTATGACTCTAACCAGTTTTTCCCCCTGATTCCCACAGACTCCAGTTTTGCTTGGGCTGCTTAATGCCATACTCAGTCAAATGCTGCCTTGATGTCAGGGCTGCCACTCTCACCTCACCTCTGCAATTCAGCTTTTTTGTCCGTGTTTGGACCAAGGCTGTACTGAGATATGGAGCTAAGTGGCCCTGGCTGATCCCAAACTGAGCATCGGTGAGCAAGTTGTTGCTGAGTAAGTGCTGCTTGATAGCACTGTCAATGACACCTTCCATCACTTTACTGATGATTGAGAGTAGACTGATGAGTTGGTTATTGGCCGGATTAGATTTGTCCTCCTTTTGTGGACAGGACATACCTGGGCAATTTTTCACATTGTAGTGTAGATTCCTGTGTTGTAGCTGTGTTGGAAAAGCTTGGCCGGGGCATGGCTAGTTCTGGAACACAAGGCTTCAGTACTACAGCTAGAATGTCGTTAGGGCCATAACCTTTGCTGTATCCTGTGCCTTCAGCTGTTTCTTGATATCAAATGGAGTGAATTGAATTGTCTGAAGCCTGGCATCAGTGATGCTGGGGACCTCAATAGGAGGCAGAGATGGATCATCCACTTGGCACCTGGCTGAAGATGGTTGCAAATGCTTCAGCCTGATCTTTTGCAATGACGTGCTAGGCTGCCCCATCATTGACGATGGGGATGTTTGGGGAACATTCTTCGGTTAGTTGTTTAATTGTCTGCCACCATTCATGACTGGATGTGGCAGAACTGCAGAGCTTTGATCTGATCTATTAGTTGTGGGATCGCTTAGCTCTGTCTAGATCATGCTGCTTCCACTGTTCGGCATGCATATTGTCCTGTGTTGTAGCTTCACCAGACTGACACCTCATTTTTAGGTATGCTTGGTACTGCTCCTGGCATGCCCTCCTACACTACTCATTGAACCAAATTGGTCTCCTGACTTGATTCTCATGGTAGAGTGAGGGATATGCCAGGCCATGAGGTTACAGATTGTGGTTGAATACAGTTCTGCTACTGATGGCCCACAGCGCCTCATGGATGTGCAGTTTTGAGTTACTGGACCTCTTCTGTGCCTATCCCATTTAGCACGGTGATAATGCCAGCTAGCACGATGGAGGGTGTTTCCACAAGGACCATTACACTACTAGGTGTATTATGTAGGCCATCAAATAGCAGGAAAGCCATAGAGGAATAAATTTGCAAGGAAATTAGAGCGTGCAAAAATCTATAGAATAGTTATAATGAGGGACTTTTACCTAATAGAGACTGGGATAGTCATAGTGTAAAGGGCAGTGAAGGGAAAGAGTTTCTAAAGTGTACTCAGGAGAAGTTTCAACATCAGTATGTTTCCAGTCCTATGAGGAAGGGAGCATTGCTGGATCTGGTTCTGGGGAATGAGGTGGGCCAAGTGGATTAATTGTCAGTAGGAGAACATTTAGGGGAACAGTTATCATAGTATCATAAGGTTTGGTTTAGCTATGGAAAGGAACAAGGAGCAATCAAGAGTAAAAATAATTAATTAGGGAAGGGCCAATTTCAAAAGGGTGAGAACGAGTCTGGTTCAAGTAAACTGGAATCAAAGATTGGTGGGCAAAACTGTAACAGAGCAATTAGCCTTTAAAGATAACCCAGGTACAGTTGAGGTACATTCCCATGAGGGGGAAAGGCAAGACAAGCAAAACAAGAGCTCCCTGATGATGAAACAGATAGAGAGAAAGATGAAGTAGTAAAAGGGTGCATATGACAGGTGTGAGATTGACAATACAAGTGAGAACCAGGCTGTATATAGAAAGTTCAGAGGGGAAGTGAAAAAAGAAATAAGGGCAGCAGAGAGAGAATATGAGAAAAGACTGGCAGCTAACATAAAAGGGAATCCAAAAGTCTTCTGTAGGCATATAAATAGTAAAAGGGTGGTGAAAGGAGAAGTGGGAGCCAAAAAGGGGATTTACGCATGGAGGCAGAGGGCATGGCTGAGGTACTAAATGAGTACTTTGCATCAGTCTTTACCAAGGATGAAGATGCTGCCAAAGTCGTCGTGAAGGAGAAGGTAGTTGAGACACTGGATGGGCTAAAAATTGATAGAGGCGGTATTAGAGAGGCTGGCAGTACTTAAAAGTTGATGAGTCCCCAGGACCAGATGAGACGCATCCAAGGATATTGAAGGAAGTAAGGGTAGAAATTACGGAGGAACTGGCCATAATCTTTCAATCCTCCTTAGATACAGGGGTGGGGCCAGAGGACTGGAGAATTGCAAATGTTCAAAGCATGGTGTAAGGATAAGCCCAGCAACTACAGGCCAGTCACTTTAACCTTGGTGGTGGGAAACCTTTTAGAAATAATAATCCAAGACAAAATTAAGTCACTTGGATAAATGTGGGCCAATTGTGGAAAGCAGGCACAGATTTGTTAAGGGAAAATCGTCTTTATGACTAATTTGATTGAGTTTTTGATGAGGTGACGGAAAGGGTTGATGAGTGCAATGCAGTTGAAGTGGTGTACATGGACTTCCATGTGGCTAGTGTGATAGTTGATGTGTTAGTTTTAATTTGCCAAAATTCCCTAGATTCGGGGAAGGTTCCATTAGATTGGAAAATAGCGAATGTAACTCCTTTATTCAAAAAGGGAGGGAGACAGAAAGCAGGAAACTACAGGCCAGTTAGCTTAGCATCTGTCTTAGGGGAAATGTTAAAAGCTATTATTAAAGACAGTATAGCAGGGCACTTTGAAAAATTCAAGATAATCAGGCAGAGTCAACATGGTTTTGTGAAAGGGAAATCATGTTTAACCAATTTATTGGAGCTCTTTGGGAGAGTTACATGTGCTGTGGATAAAGGGGAACTGGTGGATGTATTGTACTTAGATTTCCAGAAGGCATTTGATAAGGTGCCACATCAAAGGTTATTGCAGAAAATAAAAACTCGTGGTTTAGGGGATAACATTTGGCATGGGCAGAAGATTGGCTAGCTAACAGGGAACAGAGAGGAGGCATAAATGGGTCAATTTCTGGTTGGCAAGATGTAATGAGTGGTGTACCACAGGGATCTGCTGGGGCCTCAACTTTTTGCAATTTATATAAATGACTTAGATGAAGGTGCCGAAGGTATGGTTGCTAAATTTGCGGATGACACAAAGATAGGTAGGAAAGTAATTTGTGAAGAGGACATAAAGCAGCTACAACGGGATATAGATAGGTTATGTGAGTGCGCAAAGACCTGGCAATTGGAGTATCATGTGGGAAAGTGGGAAATTGTCCACTTTGGCAGGAAGAATAAAAAAGAAGCATATTATCAAAACGGTGAGAGATTGCAGAGCTCTGAGATGGAGAGGGATCTGGGTGTCCTAGTGCGTGAATCGCAAAAGGTTAGTATGCAGGTACAGCAAGTAATTAGGAAAGCTAATAGAACATTATCGTTTATCGCGAGGGGAATTGAATACAAAAGTAGGGAGGTTATGCTGCAGCATTGTGGCATTGGTGAGACCACATCTGGAGTACTGTGTATAGTACTGGTCTCTTTATTTAAGGAAGGATGTAAATACATTGGAGGCAGTACAGAGAAGGTTCACTAGACTAATACCTGGAATGGGTGGGCTGTCTTACAAGGAAAGATTGGACAGGCTAGGCTTGTATCCACTGGAATTTAGAAGAGTAAGAGGCAACGTGATTGAAAGATTCAAGATCCTGAGGGGTCTTGAGAGGGTGGATGTGGAAAGGATGTCTCCCCTTGTGGGAGAATCACTGTTTAAAAATAAGGGGTCACCATTTAAGACAGAGATGAGGAGAAATCTTTGCTCTCAGAGGGTCATGAGTCTTTGGAATTCTCTTCCTCAAAAGGCAGTGGAAGCAGAGCCTTTGTATATTTTTAAGGCAGAGGTAGATAGATTCTTGATAAGCAAGGGGGTGGAAGGTTATCGGGGCAGGTGGAAATGTGGAGCAATCAGTTCAGCCATGAACTTATTGAATGGCGGAGCAGGCTCGAAGGGCCAAGTGGCCTACTGTTGCTCCTAATTTGTATGTTCGTACATATGTAAACAGCAGATGAGATATGTTGTGTTCCAAAATTGGCATACATTCTGGCCTCCGAGTAGACGTAGATGGGTTACTGGGATCTTTGAGAACAGTTCTTTTCCAGCGGCATTGAGTATTTAGCAGGCTTTTCGTCAAAGACAGGAGAAGAGATGAGTTGACACAATGGACCTCCAGGGTCTTTTAGAGAGATGCTGAAAAGCTCAGCTTGGGGTTGTAGTCTTCTTCCTTGGGAATTCTCTTCTCTCCTTGGACATTCTCTCCCTTTTCTGCAGACATTTTAAAGAGATGGAATATGCTGGGCTGAGCTGGGGTTCTGTCCTTTAGTGTTATTTTTTAAAACTCCAACCTCTTTTAAACAGTTCATTCCCAACTCCAAACAATTCAAAAGTGAAACCGAAACAGAAAGTCCACCTTCTGACCTGTCACTTCTCTGTACACATCTTCCTTAGTTACCGGGGTTTCTGTTTTATTTTTAACTTGAGTCATGTGACAACCAGTAAATGTTGTTGTCAAACAAGTCCTGGCAGTATCCTCTTGATGACCATCTTGGAAAAAAGCTGGTCCAACATTTCTTCAGTTTGACTGTGAATCCTCAAAAAAAATAGAAGCACTTTTATAACAGGTGGAACATCTCTGCCACCGGGTTGTTCTCTTATCTGGGAATACAATGTGTCTGGTTCACTGTCTCAGAATTGTAGGAAATGATGGGTGGCCAGAGTGTGTGTGCTCTAGGGTGGGAGAAGACAGAGGAGGACTCAGCAGAGAGGGGATGGGTCATGCCGAGATCTGGTGAAAGGAGCAGCTGTGGTAGCAGCAGCAGCACGGTATATTGCTCTGTCCAATACAATGTAGGGGCTGCACTGGTAAGAACACATGCAAGTGGACTTCCCCAATAATAAATGAAAGGCAGGTGGTGGGAGTTAGCAGCGACTGAAACAGAACCAAACCAGAATGGGGGGGACTGCAGGAGGATTCATAGTTATGATGGGAGTCAGTTGTGTTTAGTATTAGTTGCAGAGCTCCTTTCCTTTCCTGTGCTTATCTGCTTGGAGAGGTGAAGTAATGTACATGTTATGCCTTGTGTGTGCATGGATCTTGGCCCCCAGTCTCCCACAACACTAACACAATTCAAGAAGACCCAAAACCAGTGGGTAGTAAGTCAAGTGGACACGAGAAGCCAGTCTTTCCACTGGTAACCTTGTTTGGACAATCACAGGAGCAAATTCTGCAAGTCAGTGAAGAGACTTCAGCATTCACTGCTGGGTAGGCAGTGGCGTCGTGGTATTATCACTGGACGAGTAACCCAGAGTATTTCTCTGGGGACATGGGTTCGAATCCCACCACAGCAGAAGGTGAAATTTGAATTTAATTAATAAATCTGGAATTAAAAGCTAGTCTAATGATGACCATGAAACCATTGTCGATTGTTGTAAAAACCCATCTGGTTCACTAATGTCCTTTAGGGGAGGAAATCTGCTGTCCTTACCTGGTCTGGCCTACATGTGACTCCAGACCCACAGTAATGTGGTTAACTCTTGCATGCCCTCTGAAATGGCCTAGCAAGCCACTCAGTTGTACCTAACCGCTACAAAGTCAATAAAAAGGAATGAAACAGGACGGACCACCCGTCATCGCCCTAGGCACCGGAAACGACAACGGCAAATCCAGCCCTGTCAACCCTGCAAAGTCCTCCTTACTAACATCTGGGGGCTTGTGCCAAAGCTGGGAGAGCTGTCCCACAGATGAGTCAAGCAACAGCCTGACATAGTCATACTCACTGAATCATACTTTACAGAAAATGTCCCAGACACTGCCATCACCATCCCCGGGTATGTCCTGTTCCACCGGCAGGACAGACCTAGCAGAGGTGGTGGCACAATGGTATACAGTAGGGAGGGAGTTGCCCTGGAAGTCCTCAACATTGACTCTGGACCCCATTAAGTCTCATGGCATCAGGTCAAACATGGGCAAGGTAATGTCCTACTGATTACCACCTACTGCCCTCCCTTAGCTGATGACTCAGTACTCCTCCATGTTGAACACCACTTGGAGGAAGCACTGAGGGTGGCAAGGGCACAAAATGTACTCTGGGCGTAGGACTTCAATGTCCATCACCAAGAGTGGCTCGTAAGCACCACTACTGACCGAGCTGGCCGAGTCCTAAAGGACATAGCTGCTAGACTGGGTCTGCGGCAGGTGGTGAGGGAACCAACACGAGGGAAAAACATACTTGACCTTGTCCTCACCAATCTGCCTGCCGCAGATGCTTCTGTCCATGACTGTATTGGTGGGAGTGACCACCGCACAGTCCTTCTGGAGACGAAGTCCCGCCTTCACATTGAGGATACCATCCATCGTGTTGTGTGGCACTATCACCGTGTTAGATGGGATAGATTTCAAACAGATCTAGCAATGAAAAACTGGGCATCCATGAGGTGCTGTGGGCCATCAGCAGCAGCAGAATTGTACTCAACCACAATCTGTAACCTCATGGCCTGGCATATCCCCCACTCTACCATTACCATCAAGCCAGGAGACCAACCCTGGTTCAATGAAGAGTGCAGGAGGGCATGCCAGGAGCAGCACCAGGCATACCTCAAAATGAGGTGTCAACCTGGTGAAGCTACAACACAGGACTATCTGCGTGCCAAACTGCGTAAGCAGCATGCGATAGACAGAGCTAAGCGATCCCATAACCAACGGATCAAATCTAAGTTCTGCAGTCCTGCCACATCCAGCCGTGAATGGTGGTGGACAATTAAATAACTAACTGGAGGAGGTGGCTCCACAAATATCCCCATCCTCAATGATAGGGGAGCCCAGCACATCAGTGCGAAAGATAAGGCTGAAGCATTTGCAACAATCTTCAGCCAGAAGTGTCGAATTGATGATCCATCTCGGCCTCCTCCTGAAGTCCCCAGCATCACAGATGCCAGACTTCAGCCAATTTGATTCACTCTGCGTGATATCAAGAAATGACTGAAGGCACTGGATACTGCAAAAGCTATGGGCCCTGACAATATTCCGGCAATAGTACTGAAGACCTGTGCTCCAGAACCTGCCGTGCCCCTAGCCAAGCTGTTCCAGTACAGCTACAACACTGGCATCTACCCGGCAATGTGGAAAATTGCCCAGGTATATCGTGTACACTAAAACCAGGACAAGTCCAACCTGGCCAATTACCACCCCATCAGCCTACTCTCAATCATCAGTAAAGTGATGGAAGGTGTCATCAACAGTGCCATCAAGCGGCATTTGCTTAGCAATAACCTGCTCAGTGACGCTCAGTTTGGGTTCCGCCAGGGCCACTCAGCTCCTGACCTCATTACAGCCTTGGGTCAGACATGGACAAAAGAGCTGAACTAAGAGGTGAGGTGAGAGTGACTGCCCTTGACATTAAGGCAGCATTTGACCGAGTATGGCATCAAGGAGCCCTAGCAAAACTGAGGTCAATGGGAATCAGGGGGGAAACCCTCCGCTGGCTGGAGTCATACCTAGCGCAAAGGAAGATGGTTGTGGTTGTTGGAGGTCAATCATCTGAGCTTCAGGACATCACTGCAGGAGTTCCTCATGGTACAGTCCTAGGTCCAACCATCATCAGCTGCTTCATCAATGACCTACCTTCAATCATAAGGTCAGAAGTGGGGATGTCCGCTGATGATTGCACAATGTTCAGCACCATTCATGACTCCTCAGGTACTGAAGCAGTCCGTGTAGAAATGTAGCAAGACTTGGACAATATAGGGCGGCGCAGTGGTTAGCACCGCAGCCTCACAGCTCCAGGGACCCGGGTTCGATTCTGGGTACTGCCTGTGCGGAGTTTGCAAGTTCTCCCTGTGACCGCTTGGGTTTTCACCGGGTGCTCCAGTTTCCTCCCACAGCCAAAGGCTTGCAGGTCGTTAGGTAAATTGGCCATTGTAAATTGCCCCGAGTGTAGCTAAGTGGTAGGGAATATGGGATTACTGTAGGGTTAGTATAACAGGGTCGTTGTTGGTCGGCACAGACTCGGTGGGCCGAAGGGCCTGTTTCAGTGCTGTATCTCTAAATAAAAAATAAAATCCAGGCTTGGGCTGATAAGTGGCAAGTAACATTCGTGCCACACAAGTGCCAGGCAATGACCATCTCCAACAAGAGAGAATCTAACCATCTACCCTTGACATTCAACGGCATTACCATCGCTGAATCCCCCACTATCAACATCCTAGGGGCTACCATTGACCAGAAACTGAACTGAAGTAGCCATATAAATACTGTGGCTACAAGAGTAGGTCAGAGGCTAGGAATCCTGAGGCGAGTAACTCACCTCCTGACTCCCCAAAGCCTGTCCACCATCTACAAGGCACAAGTCAGGAGTGTGATGGAATACTCTCCACTTGCCTGGATGGGTGCAGCTCCAACAACACTCAAGAAGTTTGACACCATCCAGGACAAAGCAGCCCGCTTGATTGGCACCCCATCTACAAACATTCACTCCCTCCATCCCTGACGCACAGTGGCAGCAGTGTGTACCATCTACAAGATGCACTGCAGCAATGCACCAAGGCTCCTTAGACAGCACCTTCCAAACCCACGACCTCTACCAACTAGAAGGACAAGGGCAGCAAATGCATGGGAACGCCACCACCTGCAAGTTCCCCTCCAAGACACTTTCTTGCACTTTTACACCATCCTGACTTGGAACTATATCGCCGTTCCTTCACTGTTCCTGGGTCAAGATCCTGCAACTCCCTTCCTAACAGCACTGTGGGTATACCTACCCCAAATGGACTGCAGCGGTTCAAGAAGGCAGCTCACCACCTTCCCGAGGGCAATTAGGGATGGGCAATAAGTGCTGGCCTGGCCAGCGACGTCCACATCCCAGAATGAATTTTTTTTAAAAAATTGATTGACTCATTAAATGTGTGTGGAACTGAATTAAATAGGGAGCAGGAATGAGAAAGAGATAAACCAGCAAAAAAGGACAAGAAAATGACATGAGATAGCTGTTTACCTGATGCATTAAAAAACGATATCTACAATAGTTTCCTACTCTCTGTTGCATTAATGAAAATCATCTTTTAGACTATAAACCATTCATTCCATAAGTCTTAAATCCCTCGCCCTGTCTCCTCCACCCACTTCTCCAACAAGTGCAAGCAGCTTATTCTTTGTCACTAAGATTAAGACCATCTGTTAGCTGCCTCTGCTGCTTCCCTCCCTTCACCAAGCAGCTATAAAAAAAAACTTGTTTAATGTTGCAGGGTGTCCATGGAATTTCCAACATAGGCTGGGGCCTCAGAAGCAAAAAGGTTGAGAACCCCTGCATTAACCAAACATCAATCCATGCTGATGTATTACCCCCAATTCCATGTGCCCTTATCTTGTATGAAAACTGCTTGTGTAGCACCTTATTGAATGCCTTCTGAAAATCCAGATGTACTACATCCACCAGTTTCCCTTTATCTACCCTGCTAGTTCTACCCTACTAGTTACACCCTCAAAAGCTCTGATAGATTTGCCAAACTATTTCCCTTTCATAAAAGCCTGCTGGCTCTGCCTCATCACATTGTGATTTTCCAAGTGCTCTGTTACAAGGTCCTTAATGATAGATTCTATTACTAATCCATACTACTGTTATCAGGCTAACTGGCCTCTGGTTCTCTGCTTTCTCTCCCTCCCTTCCTTCCAATCCAGGGGGACCATTCTAGAATATAGGGAATTTTGGAAGATCAAAATCACCTCTGCAGCCACCTGTTTAAACACCTAAGGATGTCGGTCATAAAGTTTGGGCATTTGTTAGCTTTTAGTCCCATTCATTTCTCCAGTACTTTTTCTTTATTACAATTAATTATTTTAGGTTTCTCACACTCATTAGACCTTTGGTTACCCACAATTTCCAGTATGGTTTTTCTGACAAGTGAACGCCAAAGCTCCGAATTTGAATTTTGGATTGACATCCAGTGGGATACTCAATCCCGGTGGGTATGAGTGGCCCTGCCGCCCTCATCATATGGGTTGAGGGAGCACTTAAGACCCTGCTGCTATATAGGACTTAGCGCCCTATCAGCTGTATAAAGATAATTATGGTCATGGAAGGAGCATTTACGTCATGACCTGTCAGACTGTGAATCCTTCCACTAGTTCACACTGTTGTACAGGTATGGAGATACAAAATCAGCTCTAATATCATCTTTATTGTCCTTCCTCCTTTACCATTTTACCTATACTGCAAATTGCATACCTGTTCAGTAAAGTTTCTTTTAAACAAAAGCAGAAACGGCAGAATAACAAGTGCAGACTGCTTTGAGCTTCTGTTCCAGATTATGTCATTATTAGAATCATTCGATTGAACTGAAGCCTGTCAGTTCACTTCCAGGGACATCTATTATTTTGTGCGTGTTACAGCACAAAATTGTTACAGCATAGAAGGAGGCCATTCGGCCCATCATGTCCACACTGGCTCTCCAAATGAGTAATTCACCTAATTCCATTCAGCTGCCTTCTCCCTGTAACACTGCCAATTCTTCCTTTTTATGTAACAGTCTAATTCCCTTTTGAATGCTTCGATTGAACCTGCCTCCACCATGCACTCAGGCAGTGCATTCCAGACCTTAAGAACTCGCTGCATGAAAATGTTTTTCCTCATGTCACTTTTGCTTCTTTTGCCAAATACTTTGAATCTGTGCCCTCTTGTTCTCGATCCTTTCATGAGTGGAAACAATTTCTCCATGTCTACTCTGCCCAGACCCCTGATGATTCTGAATACCTCTATCAAATTTCCTCTGAACCTTCTCTTCAAAGAAAATAGTCTCAACTTCTCCAGTCTATCTTCATAACTGAAGTTCCTCATCCTTGGAACCATTCTCATAAGTTTTTTCTGCACTTTTTCCAGTGCCTTCACATCTTTCCTAAAGTGTGGCACCCAGAACTGAACACAATACTCCAGCTGAGGTTGATCTAGTGTCTTGTATAAGTTCAAAATAACCTCCTTGCTCTTGTACTCTATGCCCCTATTAATAAAGCCCAGGATACTGTATGCTTTATTAACTGCTCTCTCAACCTGTCCTGCCACCTTCAATGACTTGTGCAAACATACACCCAGGTCCCTGTGCTCCTGCACCCCTTTAGAGTTGTACCCTTTATTTTATATTGTCTCTCAATGTTCTTCCTACCAAGATGAATCACTTCACATTTATCTGCATTGAACTTCATCCGCCACTTGTCTGTCCATTCCACCAATTTGTCAACGTCCTTTTGAAGTTCTACTCTATCCTCTTCATAGTTCACAATGTTTCCAAGTTTCATATCATCCACAAATTTTGTAATTGTGCCCTCTACGCCAAGGTCATTAATATATATCATGAGGATATTACATGTTAAGATAAAAACAGGAAAAATAACAGAGAAATGGGATTACAGCTATCAGCTGTAAAAGCTAGCAGAAGTGGGATTTATTAGCCTCCTTCTGTGCTGTAATTCCTGTCACTCTGAATCAAATGGCTTTCACAACTTAAGTCAGTTTCATGCTCACTTACTGATACCAACTTTTTATTACCTGATTTAAAAAAAAATGAATTTAAATCCCAAACTACGAAGTGGGATTTGAACTCATGATCTCTGGATTATACACAATCACGAAGAATCCAAGCAACTCCGTCCCTCGACAGTTTAATTGAAGCTCAGTTTTTTTTTGAAATGCACTAAAAAAATTCACATTTCAAAATGTTGTAACTACAGAAAAGTTGCAAATTGCAACAGGATGCACATACTTAACTGGTTTTTAACCAAGACCACCCAGTGGGAATTGATAGGACGCTTGCTTTTCACTCTTCCCAATTTTAGAAACATGGAAAAATAGGAGCAGGAGTAAGCCATTCGGCCTTTTGAGCCTGCTCTGCCATTCACCATGATCTTGGCTGATCATTCAACCCAGCAACTTGCATTCTGGTGTAAGTGTAAAACACAGTTCAACTGAACCCTGGCGGGTTGGGTTAAAATTGGGGCTCACATATTGTCTAATCCGTGCAAGTGAGCAGCAGTAGCTCTGTTTGTCTTCTGCTTCAGGCAGTTTCAATCAAATGACTGATTTATAGGCTGCTTCTCATGGATTTTATAATGCTGTTGGCCCTATGAATTTTGGGCCATTTATACAAATGATGGCCATAAACTGCACTCGAAGTTAAAAATATCTATTAGCAGAAGTATTGCTTACAAAAGGTGAATATTTTTGCTTACTTTCTTGAAGACCCCAGCCCTACCCTTTTCCTCTCATGTTTGCTGTTGCTGCTCTAGTGATCCTGTTTCTTATGTTTTAGAGGATTTGTTTTCTCTTTCCATGTCCTTTTGGGCTGCTTATGTAGCCTTGTTCTCCACTGTCCTCTTGGCTGTACCTTGGTCAGTACCATCATCTGGCTGACTTCAGTAGCCTGCTGTGTTTCTAGAGCTGAACAGGAAGGGATGGGGGAGTGGGTGGAAGGGAAAGAGATTAGTAAGGCAAAGAGAGGATAAGAAAAAGAGCATGTAGGAGAACCAGGGGAGAACCTGACTCAGAGAAAAAAAAGCAGAGGCGGATGAGAGGGAAGAAACAAGGGAAGATAAAGAGAGAAACGGGAAGGAGAAAAACAAACTGGAGAGGCAGGGGAAAAGAGACTGATAGGGAGGGAGGAAAAGAGATAAGGGTGTGATCAGGGAAGGCTGAGATGGAGGGAAAAAAGAATGCATGGGAGAAAGAGGAACAGAAAGGAATTGAGAAGGGAAGATGATGAGCAATAAGTGGGGGAGAGAGAAAGATTAAGAGAAAGAGCAGTGATGGAGAAAAGTGAATCGGGGGTGAGAGAATTTCTGTTCCAGAATTAATGGGCACAAAATTGGGCTGTGTAGCATTGTGGGTGCTGTTCTGTTACCAAAGTGGCATCTGTGCTGCGTGCGCACACTTGGTGAGGGTGTTAGCATGGCATTTAGGAGCATGTGCCAGAAGTATGCAGAGTAGACAGATTGTGACTTCAGTCAGCGTGTAATGCTGATTTGATGCCAGTGCTGCCATTTTTGACCTCGCCACTCCAGTTAACACCCTCTCTTAAACACCCACAGGTGAGCATGTGTTCAGCAACAGTGGCGACCTCCACTTCCCAAGTGCTATTTAAAGGGATCTTCAACCACTCTCAGCTTAGTTGCTGATTTGCTTCTACTGACTCTGTTTGTATTTCTAGAAGTGCTTGGTGGTG
The DNA here is from genome assembly GCF_036365525.1 of Heterodontus francisci. NCBI lineage: Eukaryota > Metazoa > Chordata > Chondrichthyes > Heterodontiformes > Heterodontidae > Heterodontus > Heterodontus francisci. Next base: position 30,325,068 of record NC_090380.1, on the reverse strand, counting down.
TGCAGAGTTGTATAAAACTGGTGAAATTGACAGGGAGTAGTGCTGCACATGGAGAAGCCCTTGGTTCTGACTTCAAGGGTTCCGGTCAGACCACTTTATGGGTGGTATAGTTATCATCCTCCTTGGGCTGCAGCATGAGAGGAAGCAGAGGCAGCAAGGAAAAGGACAAGTTGCTCACAGAAAGAGGAGGCGGAGTGGGAGAAGGGTTTTCCAGGAGCATTTCTCTTACCTCCACCCAAGCCAAGAGCAGCGTGTGCATCATCTCCTTTTTGTGAAGCAAGTGCTCATGAAAATCTGGTACCTCTTAGAACAAGATCTACAGCCTCAGAGCAGGGCGAGGATGGTGCTGCCTCTGCCTGAAGGTGACTGTGGACCTGAATATCTCCAGGCTGGAGCAGACCTCTCCCAGTTCACCAAGCCCTGCTAATGAGAGGTGACTCGCTCATTATGCCAGGAGAGGGGAGTTCGTTGAGTTCTCTCTGACCAGAGAGAAATAGTGGAGCATGAACGTGGCTTTGCTAGGATAGCAGAGTTCCCCATGGTGTAGGGTGCAATTTACTGCACACACAGGTGCAGGAACCCCTACTAAATGCTGAGATGTACTGCAAAACATACCACTTGTCGAATGTGCAGTTGGTATGTGACCATGCTCAGAACCTCATGCAGGTGAATGCCTGTTATCCTTGCAGCAGTCATGATGCTTTTATTCTGTGCCAGTTCACTGTTTGCTCAGTATTTGAGCCCCTCCATCAAAACTGAGGATGGCTGCTGGGTGACCAGAGCTATCCACTTAATATTTGGCTCATGACTCTGCTTGGCAACCCAACCACATTTGACCAGCATGAGTACAGTTGAGAGCCATACTGCCACATGAAACATCATAGAGCAGTCCATTGGTCTGTTGAAGCAATAGTTCTGCTGCCTAGAGCACGCTGCAGTACTTGCCAGAGCATGGGTCCTGATTTGTGGTCGTCTGCTGCATGCTTCACAACCTAGCTATCACGGGATATACCTCTTGCCACCAGGGTATGGCAAGCAGCTTGAGAGCAAGAGGAGGAGCCGGATGAAGGGAAGAGACAGCCAGCACATCCCTTTTTTGGCTGGGCTGTCCTTGATCACCTCGTTCTACTGTCCTCTTGGCCACACTGCTGAAATAAAAGCCACCACAAAACAACCATTCCAAACCAACTTTATCCTGCAAATCATTCAATATTCCATACAAAAGGCAATTAATAACCATTGTGGATTCCCTTAATACCTGGCGCCTTTACCTGGTCTAAGGCTCCTACACTGTGCTACCCCAGTAGTATAAGCATGGCTGATGGAAGGTTGCTTACTTTCAGTGGGAGAGACTGAAGTCAACCTTGCAGGATGTCCCAAGAAGCTCTGGACATAGGAAACACGGCTTTGAACCACTTATGCATGGGTGGTAGACTCTGGGCTGGCTGGCTGATGGGCAACAGCAGGGGAATTGGTGGAGTGGCAGCAACCCTGAAAGAGGACAATAGGTTCGTGCTCCATGTAGCAACTGCCACTACCCCGTGGCGTTGCCTGTGCAATCCAAGTAATCTATTGGAACACAGATAACTGGACTGCTGTGAGACCCTGGAAGCTGCTTTGGGCACTGCTACCCGCAGCCATGTTGGCAGCAATCTGAGCTTCCACTGCAGCATTCCGTTGTTGAGTGACTTCTGCTTATGCTGCAACGGAAGCAGAGCCATGGCCATCAGACGCTGCATCATGCTTGTGTCCGCAAGTGTTCTTATGGATTCGCCGCTGCTTCTGCGCTGGAAAGAATGGGCTTCAAGCTCTGCGCATAACCCTGTGCTACCCTGGATCTGGACTCCTCCTTGACCATGACATCAGGCTTTCTGCCAGGCCTGCCAATGCAGCAAGCATTTCTGTGTGAGATTGAGTGACGGTGTTTCTTCTTCACAGTGTCCTGCTGCTCTTGCACTTCATGCCCCAGATGGCAGTTCTTGGATATCTGAAAGAATAAGGCACAAGGGCAAGGTTGGGGTGAGAGAAAGGGGTAAAATGGCAGGTGCATGCTTACACCTTCTGCAGCTTGTAAATCAGAAGAGATTGTAGGGTGAGAGAGAAGTGGAATGTGTGAAAGTGGATTAGATAGGAGCATACGGTCATCCTCGACAGTTTCAGTCCACCCGCTGGCCAAGGCTTCAGTCATGGCTGCTGCTATGATGGCCAGCACTGTTAGCTCATGTGGGTAAGGACATGCAGCCTTGCCTTTCCCTTCTGGTTAGGTGTTTCTGCCTCCAGTTGTGCTGCACCTTGTCTTACGGGAGAGAGGGAAGTGCGTCAATGAATGTGGTGCAATGTATTTGGGTGATGTGCCCGTCGTGGTTGAATAGCTGACAGTGGCTTTGAGGCTCGATGCATTGCTAAGGGTGAGGTGAGGCTATGAATGTGAGGACTGAGTCATGCTTAATAGAGGCAGTTGATACTCACTCTGAATGAAGTTGTAAGGACACAGCATTTAAAGATGTATTCATTGACCTTGACCACTTGTGTGAGATCATTAAACTTCTTCCTGCACTGCATCCAGGTTCTCGGGCTAGACTGCTGGCAGTGACTGCAATGCCTGTCTGCTCCCACTGCCTTTGTAATGTCTGTCTGGAGATCTTCGTGGCCCCCTGAGGCAAGAGGACCTCTCTCCTTCTGTTCATCTCCTGCACCACAGCCTTCAGTACTGCATCGGAGAACCTTGGGACACGCTGTCTGGCATGTTGCCCATTCCCACACGTCTTTCTGCTCATAAACTCTTCCTTAACCAGTTCTGAGACCTGAAGCCAGAATGCACCCCTCCTTTAAGGGTTGCAGGCTGGCTTCAAGTAGTGCAGGCTAGCTTTAAATCTGCTTGCCTTGCATGCACATGGGACCCCTGCTGAGGTGTGCAGCTTCATGCTGAGTTGCATGCCACTGTCACTTAAATTAGCGGGCAGCACGAAGTTTGCGTACTACCTGCACTGTTTTGAATGGGCACGGGTTAATTGTGCATCGTGATCATTTTTTGGTCTAAGCCATTTTTTCACCCAATACCCTTAGTTAGTGGGTGAAAAGTGGCTGCTTTCTTTTGGTAGATTTGACTAGCTGTTGGTCAAAATTTTTAAAATTGTAAGCTATTGGATTAGAATGTTCTAGATGTATTTATTGCCGAGGATGATGTGTCGGGTGAGTGAGTTTAAAAATGTTAAACTTAAATATGACTTTGTTCCAGAGTTTTAGGATTTTCTCTTGTAAAATTGGATACATCCACGCTACCTCTGCTTTCACCTCAGAAGCTGACTGGACTATGGCAACAGCTGCTAAAATGCAGAATTACAGAGGGACAGCAGAACACAAAATCTACTCTCAAAGGAAAACACAGTAGAAATGTCTGAAGTAAACATTATAATTTTGACTCTGACTTTCAGTACTGACAACTTGTTCCTTTGCCCTCGTACTACCACCATGGGCTACCAACATTGATTCGAACATATTTTTGTACATAAATGTGGTTCCTGACTGCTTTAATACTTTTTAATCCCTACCCACCCCTTTGTTGAGAAGCCACAAATTAACAAGACCACTTGCAAGGAGTCTGAGATGTGGACTGCACAAGATTACTGTTCCAAGCCAAATAGTTCCCTCCTTCAGATCTTTAAACAGAGTCCAAAGCATACGGCTTACTTCAAACAATTTGAAGTAGAAAAACCAGTGTTGTGCATAGTGAGATGATGGATACAATTTTTATTGTGATTTAATTATAATATAGGAATATCACAATCATGATCTTTCATTGTTCATTTCATATTATAACTCAGTGACATTGACTTTAACGCTGGAACTGTCTTTCTTTATCTTAGTACTGGAGCAGGACGAACAGCTCAGTGCCTTGCAGCTTCTTATTTACCTCCTGCCTCCGTGTAATTGTGACACACTCCACAGACTCATGGAGTTCCTTGCCATGGTAACAAATCATGCTGAAGACAGCTTGGATAAAGATGGACAGGAGGTAGGGCAGCATCGACTTGAGAGGCTTCAGAATTCCATTGAGCGCATTGATTTGTTGTCATGGTACCAGTGCTGTCGACAGTTAACAGACCCTGCAAATGCATTCTCAAAGTACTCCCTCATCTTTCCCTCCTATCTTTTTCCTCTTTCTGCCCCTTCCTCCTCCCAATAATGGTGCCTGGAACTGAGCTGTGTATATATTTCCTCCTGGCTCCCATTCAATTGAATTGATGGATCAGATATAAAAAAAATCTAGTTTAAATTTAATTTGATCCAAATTTCTGGAAATGTCAAAGTAAAACTTATAAATGTTTAATTTATTTCATATTTAACAGTGCAATTGTTGTAGTTAACAATAACAGTACACTCTTTAATTCCATTAGGTTGGCAGCAAGGAATGGTTCAAATTTATTGTCATTATTATCCTAGTAACATGCCTTATCAGAGTTTGGCAGCAGTCCCAACTTGCTTTAAAATAATTTAAAGTTTAAACTTTCTAACCCTGGACATGTATATAAGTATATTTGAACAAGTATATTTGAAGTTTTCTTTCAAATTTATGTGATTGCGCATAGGATCCCTGACCAATGGTCCAATTTGGAATCAAAATTTTGACTGATTTCAAGGTGTCAGCTATGGCTCGGTGGGTAGCATTCTCACTTCTGCCAGAAAGTCAATGGTTCAAGTCCCACTCCAGAGACTTCAGCACAAAATCTAGGCTGGCAATTTAGTGAAATACGGAAAGAGTGCTGCACTGTTGGAGGTGTGTCTATTGGATGAGATGTTAAAATGAGGTCTCTTTTGCCTCCCTCTCAGGTGGGCATAAAAGATCCCATGGTACTATTTCAAAGAAGGACAGGGCAGTTCTCCCTGGTGTACTGGCCAATATTTGTCCCTCAACCAGCGTCACTAAAACAGATGATCTGGTCATTATCGCATGTTTGTGGGTGCTTGCTGTGTTCAAATTAGCTGCTGCTTTTCCCAAGTTATAACAGTGACTACACTTCAAAAGTACTTCATTCACTGTAAAAACACAATGAGACATCCTGAGATTGTGAAAGATGGCTATATAAATGCAAGTTCATTCATTTGTTCTGACTGTAATTTGAAATTTTGATACCTGGGGCTGGTTTGGGTTGGGCATGTTTCTCAGCCAAATCACTGGAAGGAAGATTACATGACTACATCCCTAAACAAGCTGGGTAGCAGAACCGAGCTAAGGGAACAGCAGAAAATATTCCTCCTTAAAAATATAAACATTTATTTTTCAAATAAAATTCAGTAATGGCTGCAGTGTCACCACAAGGTCACAACAGGTGAAGTAGTTAGCTGGTACTGAACTATTTTATATTTCTCACAATTAAAAATAGCTCCGCCTGCTATGCCTCTCATATTGGGGGTAGATTTTGACTTTTGCTAAAGGGTAAAACAGGCGACAGGGAATTGGCAGCCCGTTTTACATCTCTGACGATTTTTATTTCCATTGAAGTCAGTTTTATTTAAATCTCCCACTAGCTAGGAAGTGGCCTTCAATTTGAGTTTGCCACCTACACTCCGGGCAACAGCTCAGGAAGAGTCCAAGAGTTTGCTGAACTTTGTGCGCTGCATGCTGTGGGTTAAACATGGATGATAGCCTTGGGTTAGCATCCAGGAATGGAGAGAATGCCATTCTACCCTGTCAGTGCAATCTGCCACTGATTACACCCTGGTTCATGTTGGCTAACTATCTGAGGTCTTGGCCTAATCTGAAATATGGTAAAATATGTAATCTTAAAAAGAAAGGACTTGCATTTCTATAGCTCTTTTCCTAACCACAGGACTTCCCAAAGTGTTTTACAGCCAATGAAGTTGTTTTTGAAGTTTATTCACTGTTGTAATTATGGAAAAAATCATATCTCAGAGATGTAGAAGGGGAATTGTATTGAAAATGTCCCCAATTATGTATCCTTTCCCTTCAAGTCCTCTGGGTAATCAATGCCCCAGATAAAACTTTTTTTGAAACTTGAAACTGGTGTATAAATTATCAGGCACGTTTTTCCATTTCTCTTTCCCCTCTCTCAGTAAAATTAAAGATACACTTAGGGACAACAGTAAGGATGAGAAAGCTCAATCCACCTGTATTTGTTTCATATAGTTGTTCATCGTGTACTGCTCAGAAGGCAAGTTATGGCAAAGATATATTTCCCCACTTTGGTGGGGAGTGAGGCGGGGGCGGGGGGAGCAAATTTTCATCTAACTCGCCTGGAGAGGAAACTTGAGGTGTAAATCCATCCCAAACCAGCCTCATTCCCACCAGGCAGATTAGGTTAAAATTACTCCTTAAACTCCAAGTCAATCAGCTCCAGCATGAAAACATGCTCACATTTTGAATTATATGCTGTACTTGCGTTAGCAACTGACCACTACAGTCACCCTGCAAATAATGTGACAACAGGTTGTGCTAATCCTTATGGAGTTCATGCCCTGTTTTGCTTCTCTTGTGCCTTTTATAAAGGAGTGCCTGAATGCATCAATTCAGTTTAATAATGCAATATAATAATATTAGTCTTGTTAATTCAACAGAGGTCCCTCATAATGTAATGGATGCGTCTAAGGTTTTTTTCCTAATTCTAATTGGCAACCAGGAGGTGTGGAAACTAGACAATGACTAGCTTCTTGTGTTTGGGTTTGGATCTAATAAAAATAAAAGCCCAGATTTTTAACTTGAGTGTGGGAGTGCAGCAGGTAGTGCAGTGCAAGGGTGGACGGGACCCCCAGCAACACCACCCAACCCTCGGAGTTGCCAGCAGGAGGCCAGGTAATTCTAGTCCTGGTCCTCATTATCATCCTGTAGGATGGACTCCTGCCTGAACCCATCGGGAATGATGTGCAGATTGACAGGTGGGAACAGGATTTTGGCCAGCAAGAAACAGGTGATTGAGATTGGGGGGAGGTCATCGGGGGGGCAGGGAAGGCCAATGTTTCCTTGTGGGGCCAATAGGAGCACTCTTGGCCCACAAGCAAACCTTAAAAACAATATTAAAATTTTCACTTACCTGGCCTCTTTTCGCCACAATCTTGCCTCCTTCCAGCTCTCAATGGTGCCTCTAGGACTGGGGCCATTGCCATGATTGGCAGCTAAAATCATGTCAGCGTCCGAATGTAGTCATTGGACCCCGACATTTAAGCATTGATGAGCTCCCCACAACTGGGTTCCCAGGGGTTAAAATGGCAGTGGGTGGGAACACTGAGGGGGCAGATGTGAAATTACCAATTTAACTGCCAGCCCCATTCTCACCTGGCAGGCAGGGTTGAAATCGAGGCCACCAGATTTTGCATTAATTGATTAGCTGAACTAGTTAAACAGCATTTCCTACTTCATCCTGCTTCCTTTTTAGGTAACTGGGAACAAAATGACTTCACTTAACCTTGCCACAATCTTTGGCCCCAATCTCCTCCATAAACAGAAGAGCACAGACAAGGAATTCAGTGTCCAAAGTTCAGCTCGGGCCGAAGAGAGTGCTGCCATCATCAACGTTGTTCAGAAGATCATTGAAAACTATGAGACACTCTTCATGGTGAGTGGACATTTCTGTTTACCAAGCACTTGTGCTGCCTTCTATTTCACATGTGAGATTATCGCTGGCTTCCAAATTCCCACAATTTGCATCTCAAATTCAATTGACTTGCAAACGATTATGATTTCCATGGTTGAGTGTTTCGCAAATTTTACAATTTGTCTTGACACTGAGCACCATTGTTACTATTAAAAAGAATTTACAACATCTAAAGTTCAATTATAAAGTTTTCCACGAACCAGTGTGAAAGAAAATTTTCAAATGCATAAGCTTTCCTCAATGGCCATTGTGTAAGTGCTTCAGTTGTTTGCTACTCAAATTGTTGGCATTCAATGATTTGAAGTGAGGTATTTCAATAAAAAAACACAAAATGCTGGAAATACTCAGCAGGTCAGGCAGTATCTGTGGAGAGAGGAAGGCAAGATTGATGATCATCAAAACCCATTCTGCGAAGGGTTATGGTCATGAAGTATTCACTTCCCCTTTCTATCTCTATGGAGGGCTATGGGCCTGAAACTTTAACCCTATCTCCTCTCTCACTGACTTGCTGTTTTTTGAGATTTCCAGCATCTGCTGTATTTTGCTTTTTGAAGTATTTTAGTTGACTTATTTAATCCTTAATTGGTGATGAGCAAAGCAGAGTTGGCCTTAATCATATTATCAAGGGTCACCCTTAGTTTTCAAGGCAAGCTGGAGAAACAGGTAGAACCAAATTTCCAATGTAGTGAGGTAAGGGAGCCTTTTTGTTCTGCAATGTTGGACAGCATCTCCCTGGACTTCTGGCCTCCTACTTTTATGGTGATAAAGAAACTACAAGTAAACTTGTAGCATGTTTAATTTATTGTGCTGCTGTTGTCATAAATTTATTTAAATGAAAGGTGCTGCTTACATATGTGCAATTGTTTCTCAACATCATTGACAACATATGCATATTGCAGTGCTTTTCACACATGCATAATTTGTATATTGACTGCCATTTGCAACCAGACTGTAAGTGGTGCAGATCTATATCCTCGAAGTATAGGCAGAACCACTCAAGACGACAGAATCAGAGGAGGAAAAGCAAACTTACTGATGGGGTGGAATCTTTTGACACATGGGAAACCAAAACAGCAACATCAGTGGCTCCCAACTCGAATGGTAGTGTCGGGAATTTAATGAGCAGCAGAAACAGGGAAGAATTGTCTATCCAACACCTTGGAGCAAATCTGCAACAAGCACTGAAGTAGTATGATAGATTTTTAATCTGGGCGGGTCGGCAGTTAAAATCACTCATGGGGCTTACTTGCCAAGGTCCCACTCTCTTCCTGAATGTTCTGATTTTAAACTGCTCCTCTGAGCAGGCTGGAAGAACACCTATTAAAAATCAGCAGGGTCCTTTTTTTAAATATGCAGATTGGGCTTTCATGACATCATCAGGATCTGACTGCAATTTTAACCAGAGGCCTGTACAGGGAAGCTGTTGTAGCTTTTCCTCCACCCAACCTAGCAGGAAGAGAGGTCTGAGCCAAAAGAGGCCCCAAGAGGTAAATGGTTCTACTTATTTTTGACTGTCCTAAGCACAGGAAAAGTTTACACATTGCCTGCCCTCGGTTTCACCCCTTCCGAAGCCCCTTCTCCATGACTTACCCAAGTGCTAGGGATCATTCCTTCAATCTGGATAGGTTAAAATCAGGACTATAAGAGTGACTTCCATGGCTTGGGGTGCTTCCTCTTGAAATTGCTTACTGCAGACCACAACTCCGATTCCAAAATCTCATATTTGTAAAGCACGTAAAAAAAGGTCCCTGCCAATGCAGCAGTAGTCATGAAATCATATTAAAATACTGTGAACTTCTAAATATAGTGATTGCTGATAACTAGCATGGTTTTAAAACAGGTGGTATCCCTCTGTGTTAAGGCCAGACAGTTAAAGATATTCTTTTGTGTTAATATTTGTTTTATCTAATCCACACTCCATACTCACAATTTCTTCCTCCTGTGGTGAAAGTTTTGTGGGACCACAGCCCGTGAATTCCTTTGTAATGAATCTCTGCTGACTCAGGAGCAGCCAGTCACAGTTCTGTTTTGTTTCCAAGCTCTTCAGCTCTGTGGGGGCCACAGTGCATATTATCGTTTTGACATTTGTACTAAGCCCTAGCAAAGAAACATCTGGCTTGTTTTAGGGACAATTTAACATAGTGCGGTGCAGAGGAAAGCGATTGCCAACCATTTTCACCCGCTATGAATATATGACCCGCAGCAGCTAACTGAAGTACATGACCTGGCCTTGGGAATGGTTGTGCAATATGCTCCTCCCTGAAATGTTAAAAAGACAGTGTGTACAGAAAATCAAGCAGATATCAAGTGTTGCAGTCTGAGTCCGTCTTTGCAGCCTTTCAGTATTTCTAGTGACCAGCTCAGGGTTTAAACATACTTAAGTTGTGAAATGTAAAAGAAAACCATTTGTTCTTGATTCTTGCTTTGTAGTTCTTAAAGGTTTCCTAGTGAAGTTATATCGGAACAAAAGCAGGCCATTCAGCCCATCAAGCCTGCTCAGTAAGATCATGGCTGCTCTGTAGCTCAACTTCATTTACTCACCTTGCTCCATGACCCTTGATACCCACACCTAACAAAAATCTATTTATCTCGGTTTTGAAAGCTCCAATTACACCAGTATCCACAGGTTTTTGGGGAGAGTGTTCCAGTATTTTACTACTAAGAAAGACAGAAAAATAGCAAGAACTTGCATTTATTTAATGCCATTCACTACTACAGGGAGAATTCCTCAGCTCATCTTCGAAAAGTGCCTTGGGATGTTTTCCATCTACCTGTGAGGCAGACTGTCCCTTGGTTTAACATCTGATCCAAAAGGTGGCATTTCCCACAGTGTAGCACTCGCATAGAAAGTGTCAGCCTATGATTTGTACTGCTTTAATTTATAGTTATTTTAGTAAATTAAAAGTGTGGACTTGACTGAGTACATTATCGTGTCAGAATTTTTTTGAAACACCAGCAAATATGAGTTAAGATAAAAAGGTAGTTAAAGATAGTCAATTTTTTTTTTGAGTGGGTGGGGGTGGGTCTGCCTCTATCCCAAAATGGTTGACTTGTTCACACTGATCTTTTCACAGTATTTTCACCAAGAGGTGGTCATCACATAATTGCTAGTTGAGTTACAGCATCGGTTAAATGCAGAGTAAAATCCTCTCAACCTAGCCATTGCAATTTCTTACCCATTCTAGAACAGTATGAATTCTCAACTTTTCACATCTGCTTCCCTTATACCCTCTCTAAGCCAGACTGTCCATTTGCAATTTGAATTTAGGACGAATGTCTTGTTACTATGTTGGTTGTAAAATTACTCATAGTCTGTCTCGATTTGAATCTTTAATCTTGGAGGCAAAAGTACAATTGGTTCAATTCCGAACAGCCACATTTTAATCCTTTTGTGAAACTGGAGGAGATGAAAACTCTCAAGGAACCTCTCTCATAAGAATTCTGGGCATCAGACAGGTTTCGATGAAGAAAGCCTTCAGCCCATTTGAACTCATTCTGTCAAAATTTCAGCCTTGCTCCCATTGCAGCATCTAGCTGTTTCTTAAATGAGACTAGTTACCTGCCCCCCATCATTTTTCCTGGCAACATGCAAGAGACTAGCAATGTGTTTTGTTGAATGATAATTTTCTTTAATCCACTGACTAGAGATCTGAATTTATATTTCTTTTAAAAAGATGACTTTGCTAGCAGCTTAGGATGATCACCTAATTTGCAACACTATCCTACGTGCAAGGACTGTGAAGAGGGAGATGAAATGTCTGCTAATGTCCCAGCAAGAACCAAGACCCAGGAAGTTTAAGGGAACTACTTGTTCTTTTTAGCAAGAAGAAGAAATACTGCTAACTGCTATGTTTGAATCACTGAGTGACAGTCATGTGACAAGCCCCTCTCTATCTTTCGTTTTAAGCTCGTGTTTGTCTGCAGCCAAAAGGAGAAGCTTCTGAACTCTGACACGTGCAGACCCTAAGTGGGGTTCTCTCTCTCTCTCTCTCTCTCTCTCTCTCTCTCTCTCTCTCTCTCTCTCTCTCTCTCTCTCTCTCTCTCTCTCTCTATCAGCTTACAAGCTTCAAACTCTGCCTGTTGACTGACTACTTTTACATACTCCGGCTACAATCACATACCCCATTGGAGGAAGTCATCCGCATCAGTGCCTCCAGAGACTCACTGAACCAGTCATCTACCTCTTCAAACTAAAAGCCTCAGGGCCACCGAATTCAGCTAGAAGCCAGCCAAATCACCAAATGCCACAGACTGTATACCCTTTTTTATGTACTCTAATGCAACCAATCTCCCTTTCCCCACTCTGTAACCTATTTGTATGTAAACCTCTAGTATGTGTGTGTGAGTGAAAGTTGGCGATTTAGTATTTTATTAGTTTGGTTTAGGTACAACAAACTTAACCTATTTCTTTGTTAACTCAAGAAAACCTGTCTGATTGGTTGATCATAGCATGTAAGTAATCAAACATCTACTGAATTAGCCAGTACATCCACTTTAAGAAAGAATTAAACCTGTTGTCAAACAAAGAGAGAGAAAAGAGCAAAGCCCTTTGACCCCTCCTCACTACACTCAGAAGTGGGATTTGGCCCATACCTATACACCAAACTTTCTGATTGAAGTCTGTGGTCTGTCATTTCCATCAGCACAATTTGCTGATTGTGCCCCTCTCTACAGCAGTTTTGCCAAGGTGAAGTTACATCCAGGTTTCCATGTAAACCCATTCATACAAGTCCAAACATAAAATCTCCCACGAATTGGTGTAAACAAGTAGCATAATCCAATATGTGACTGATGCAGGGCCAATGGGCCCTCAGGTTGCAAGGGTGGTGTATGAAAGGTAAGGGAAAAAAATCCCCTTCAGAGTGAGTGGGGAGACCGCAAGGGAAGCAGCACGTAACTCTGTTTAAAATAATTGATTTCTGTAGCAGTAGGCCAGACCTGTGGCTTCAATTAAACTGCTGGTCAGGTGATTTACGCTGGATTAATGTGACCACAGGTGCCTGTGCACCTGAGAATCTGGTGATGGACCTCCCCCAAAATGAGCGCAATTGGTGGAAACTCACCTTTTGGTACGGGGGCATGACCAGTTTTGTGGGCAATACTGGTTCAGCAGAGGGACTGCTGTGCTGAACTAGTGTAGAATATCGTGGACACTTGAGCACAAAATAGTTATGGGCGCAAGTCATTTACTCAAAGTTCTGTAATATTTTATGCTAAATGAAGTTGATTCCACCCAGATTAAGTTGTTTACTGGGCAGAAATCATGCAGAAACTCCAGGCCGGTATTGCTTGAATTTGGCACCTTTGGCCCACGCTATTTAGTCTGCCACATCATTTAGATCTATGTTTAGGAAGTGCTTAGATAGCTTTTCTATCTCCCTCCCAGTTTATCCCCAAGCTTGTAATCCTCTGTTTCCTGGTAGATCAGGAATCTAACTGGTTCTTTTTTAAACATTGCAGTTGAATCAGTGACCCAGAGATTTACATGCACTAGCTGCCACGGGGCTATAAAATCTTGGGGCTGAATTTTGTTGAGCTCCCAACGTTGGGCTCCGTGGTTGGCGGGGAGCGTGGAAGATCACAGCAGCCGGCCATGGAGCCTGACACCGGGATTGCCGGGCCCGATCTTCGCAGCGGCAATGAGGCTCCGTGGTGGCTCCCCACTGCCCGGCGTTAAATATTTAACATGGATACGTTTATATACCATTACCCGCAATCTTTCCGGCTGCCGGACATTCAGTGCAACAGACTGCACTCGTGCCTTCACCTTCCTGTTCAGGGAAAGCTAGCACCACTTTGATGGGAAAGGGGGGGATCTTAGGATTTTTAGTGTAGTGGGGGTGAGGGGGGGAAATGGGGTCAACTCTGCATTTGTAGTGTGGAGGTGGGAGGTAAGGGGTGACCTCTGCACTTTGTGCAGTTGGTGTGGGGGGTAGTCAACTCTGCAATTTGTGTTTTGGGGGGTGAGGAAATGGGCAAGAATTTATTTGCGGTGCAGCAGGGGTATAGGGTTCATCTCTGCAGTTTTGTGTGGCAGGTCTGGCAGCCTTTTTAAAAATGGTGCCAGTGCCTGCACAGAGGCAGCTGATGCCATTCACATCGTCGCTGAGGCCACACCTGCCATATGATTTGGGTGGGGGGGGGGGCGGCGGAGGCAACTCACCCTACATATTTAAATGAGCCACTGCACGCTAAATTGCAGTGGCAGCCCATGTGTGGGCTGCCATTTGTTTCACGGCGGGCAAAGAAAATTCAGCCCTTGGAATGGGGTCTTAATCAGGCATTGGGCCCATATGTGTATATGCAAGTGTTCTAAGGCTGCTTCAAGTATGGGAAAAGGATTTTTTTTTTTGTCCTTGCCAATATGACAGGTAAAGCACTTCCTGCCCACTATACCATAGCCTTAGTAGTCTCGCTAGCACTCGGAAAATGCTAACTTGGTTTGGGCTTATCTGTAGGCGTCTCGGGAGCTTTGCTGAAGCAGTTGCTAGATCCTTTGCATAGGCAATCGGAATGTAATGTATATTTCTGACCCGCTCCCTCCCCCTCCATTGCAAAATTAGATTGTGAATTACTACAGCATGTGCCATGTCCACTATGGTTAGTTTCTTCAGACACTTAGCAGCCAAACCAGCCAACATAAAAGGGACCAGTAAAGGCCGCCACTGGAAAGACAAGCTTTAATGTTTGTAATTAAACCTTAATTTGAAGCCGGGAGGAGCTCCCCCACATCCCCACACATGAGCCCTCCATCCTCATTAGGCCACACCCCCACACATGAACCCTCCATCCTCATTAGGCCACACCCCCACACATGAACCCTCCATCCTCTTTAGGCCACACCCCCACACATGAACCCTCCATCCTCATTAGGCCACACCCCCACACATGAACCCTCCATCCTCTTTAGGCCACACCCCCACACATGAACCCTCCATCCTCATTAGGCTACACCCCTACACATGAACCCTCCATCCTCATTAGGCCACACCCCCACACATGAACCCTCCATCCTCTTTAGGCCACACCCCCACACATGAACCCTCCATCCTCTTTAGGCCACACCCCTACACATGAACCCTCCATCCTCATTAGGCCACACCCCCACACATGAACCCTCCATCCTCTTTAGGCCACACCCCCACACATGAACCCTCCATCCTCTTTAGGGCAATCAACATGCACTGCACCAGGATTGCACCCCAATTTCTAGACTTCTGTCTTTTGAAGCCAGGTAGATGCCATCTGCAAATTTGAACGTCCTTGAGACGATTGGAGTTGGGTCATTCTAAAGGAAATTTGCTAAAATGATAGCCAGAGGGGGCAAAAAAAAGCAGTTAATGATTATTATCATTCTATAAAAATCTCCAGTGACTCTTTCACCTTCAAAAAGGTCAAGAAGTTGGTGCTTAGGAGTTGCATAGCAGCTGGAAGAAAGGCTGCAGTATGGCACTTAAATACCATCTCTTGGTGGTTTGATTTGTAATGGAATAAACCAGTTTGGGATGGTACCAAGAACCTATATTGGTCTTTTGAGGCAGGAATATTAACATTAAAATGTGAAACCAATCTCTGTGTGAAGCACAACATGGGTAAAAGCTTCAAAGCATTGTAAAACACATTTTTACAGCCATAAAATAATTGCAGATGCAATCGATATATATTTGCAATATAATGAGCTGCAAACACATAGTTTATTGTACAAATGAGTGTGATGTTAATGGTGTGATTATAAAATGGTTGCAGCACAGAAGGAGGCCTTTGAGCCTGTCATATCCATGCCCCTTCTCTGCAAGAGCAGCTCAGCTAGTCCCACTCCCCCACCTTTTCTCTGTAGCCCTGCAAATTGTTTCTCTTCAGATATTTTACACTGCACAATCCTGAAATGCCACAATGTCAGTTTCAAAATAAGTTAAAAACCCAGCTGGTAGCAAGAAAGGTAATAAGAGTTTCCAATAATTTGCAGATCGACTTGGCAAATCACATTCTTAAAACTCTACTCATTTTGATAGTCAAAATAACTTTATTTCAGTTTTACCCTGCTTCTTGGGTCCCAAACCATACTATGTGCTCATTCCTGGGTAGGAAACCTTTTCCCCAGGCATCAGGTAATGCTGTTCTATGGCTGATCACTAGCAGATGGAAGAGAGTTTATCTCCAGACTAGTTTATTCCAATACTCTCCTGTCTTCCTTCAGCCTTCCACTTTCCATCTTTAATAAACTTCAGCTCATCCAAAACTCAGCTGTCCATTTCCTAATTCGCAGCAAGTCCCCGTCCACGTCATTCCCTGTCCTTGTTGACCTGCATTGGCTCCTAGTTCACCAGTGCCTCAGTTTTAAAATTGTGATCCTTTGTGTTCAAATACCTCCATGGTCTTGCCCTGCCTATCTCTGTAACATCTTCCAGCCCTACAACCCTCTGAGGACTCTGCCTGCCTCCAATTCAGGTCTCTTCATTCCCAACTTCTTCCAACCCAGCATTGGAGGCCGTAACCTGAGCTGCCTGGGTCCAAAGCTCTGGAATTCCCTCCCGAAATCTCTCCATCTCTGTCTTTTCTCCTTTAAGGTGTTACTTGAAACCTGTCACATTGACCAGTTTCAGTCACTGTTGTTTCAGCTGAAAAATAGCTATTGGCTCAGTGTCCCTGTTTTGCCTGATTTTCCTCTTGTGAAGTGCCTTGGGTTGTTTTACTACATTAAAGATACTATATAAATGCAAGTTCTTGTTGAGAGTAATTCCTAAGTGCTTATTCCCCTTTTGTACCTTTCAGGAGCTCACCTGAGGGGACCCCTGGGCAGGAATTTATGTCTTATGAGTGCTTTTTAGTGCTTTCTTTTGAAGGATTTATTTTTCTGAAAATGATTGAAAATGAATTGAAGGAGTATTTACTTCCTTTTTTTGGTTAATTTTTTTCTTAGGAACAGCAGTCCCTCGAGTTTGATATGCCATTCAGTTAGATCATGGCTGATCTGTATTTTAACATCATTTACCTGCCTTGGTTCCATGTCACATAATACCCTTACCTAGTAAAAGTCTATCAATATTACTTTTTTGAAATTTTCAATTGCTAGCCAATCTCAACAGCTTTTTGAAGCAGTGTGTTCTGGTTTCCACTATCCCTTTTTGTGAAAAAGTGCTTCCTGACATCACCCCCAAACAGCCTAACTCTAACTTAAAGGTTATGTTCCCTTGATCTGGATTTCCCAACTAGAGGAAATACTTTCTCTGTATCTACCCTATCAAATCCTTTCCTTTCTAAATTCCATTCTTCTCATGCTGTATCTTCTCTGTCACAGTCATGCCTACGTAAACGTTTTGCCCCTTGATATTAGCCCAAGTATGATTCCACTTTGTGTTATGTAGGTGACTGTCCTATTAATTTGGCTCATTCTGTGGTGATGGATTTTTTTTTGCAACTGTTTACTGTGCCAACTCACTACAGCAGCATGGAACAGAGTCTTTTATAACAGAAAATAATTTACTCACTGTTTTTTTTTTATTCATTCATGGGATGTGGGCGACACTGGCCAGGCCAGCATTTATTGCCCATCCCTAATTGTCCTTGAGAAGGTGGTGGTGAGCTGCCTTCTTGAACCGCTGCAGTCCTTTTGGGGTAGGTACACCCACAGTGCTGTTAGGAAGGGAGTTCCAGGATTTTGACCCAGCGACAGTGAAGGAACGGCGATATAGTTCCAAGTCAGGATGGCGTAAAAGTGCAAGAAATTTTTTTTTTGTTCCTCAGCACTAAATACACTAGGCTGAATTTTACAGACCACCACCCCCCCCCCCCCCCCCACCATCGTCGGGGGTTGTGGCTGAGTTGGGGCCGGAAAATGCCTCCGGCAGAGGCCTGCCACAGGCCTCGATGCCGGGAAGGCCCGGCCTGATATTGCCGGCGGCGGCGAGGCCTCGTGGCGGCCCCCCTGCCACTCGGTGACGGGAACCAAATTTACATATGTAAATTAATTTTAAATTAATGAATAAGTGAACTACCCGCTCCCACCGTCCAGTCCTGAGCGACATTGGTGCCATCCGGGGATCCGAGGCAGAACACTGGTGGGGAGGGGGGAGAAGGTAAGTTTTTCAGTGGGAAGGGGTAAAGATTAAAGTTTATGAACTTTGGTGGGTGGGTGGGGGGAGAGGTCAGATGGGCAGGGTAAGTGTTTTTCGGGGGAGAAGAAAGCCAGTAGTTAATTACAGGTCATTGGGGGTGGGGGGGGGGGGGGAGGGGCAAATTAAATGTTTTTTTTAAAAAAAATTTCCAGCACCTGTCTTTAAAAATGTAAATTAAATGGAAGGGCTCGAAACCCTTTAAAAATGTTGTCAGTGCCTGCGCAAAGGCTACTGATGCCATTGCCAGGGACAGACCACCTGCCCCTCCATGTCATCGGGGGGAGGGGGTTGAGGTCCACCCTGGCCATTTAATTGAGCCGTGCATTTAATATCATGGCGGATCCGCGAAGTGCAGCCCTTGCGTGCGGGTCACCATTCTTGGCGGCAACATAAATTTCAGCCCACCACGTTTGTACTTTGGAGTTTTGTAAACATTTTGTGCAGTTTTTTTTATTAATGACAAAGGTTGTGTTTAAATTCTGCAAGTAAGTTTGGAATAAATACTGCAGTTCATGTCTTGTGAAAAGCATTGTAGCGGGACATTCTGGCTCTTTCATCCCTCCCTATCTCTCTAATCGCCTCAAGCCCTACTACCCTCCGAGATATCTGCGCTTCTTTAATTCTGGCCTTTTGTACATCTCCAATTTTAATTGCTCCTCGGTGATGCTTTCAGTTGCCTGGGCCTTAAACTCTGGCATTCCCTCCCTCACCCTCTCTGCCTCTCTACCTCTCTTTTCCCCCTTTAAGACAGTCCTTAAAACCTACCTCTTACAGCAAGTTTTTGGTCGTCTGCCCTAATATTTCCGTGTGGCTCAGTATCAAATGTTTGATACCACTCCTGTGAAGTGCCCTGGGATATTTTACTATGTTGGAGAAGCCATATAAATACAAGTTATTGTTATTTCAGCTGAGAAATAGCTATTCCAATAGAAAAAAAGAGCGTGGCTATTTCTTCAGTTAAAGGATATTCAAATTAGAGAGCACTGATTTCCAGTTTTCTGGGTATTCAGTTAAGGTTATGCAGAGTGTAATTAGATTTTCTCAGTGTTCTGCCTAAATGAATTGCTTTTGTATCCATTGGATATGAGACAAAGTTTTTACAGTGAAACCTGTAACTTGGGAACGCTTAAGGGACTTACAGGTGTCTTTATTTTCAAAATGGTCTTGTGTGTACAGTAAATGGGATGAGCCAAATATTCCAGGACTGGCTGTATCTTCTACAGTGTTCTTTCTTTTCTCAACCTCACTGGGATCATGCCTTTTTCTGGAGTCCTGCCCGTGGGATGTGATTTCAGTTCTATTTTCTGTTCACTGGGTTTCCCAGTTCATTGTCATCCCAGATTCCTTTTCCATTGAGGGAGGAATGTGTTGATCCTGAGATATCCTACATTGGCAGCCAGGATGAAGTGGCTGCTGTAGGGCCAGAGTGCCTGGAAGATCCCAACCAAGCTGGCAGGGGAAAGAATTAGTGTCCCTCAGAGACCCCTGCCTCTGTGTTCTACAGCTTGGGTTTGGGTAGGAGGCTGTTAGCAGCTCATCAGCACCTGACATACTGATGGAGCAAGCTGTGGCGTTCCAATCACTGCTCTCCTTTTTCCTGCACTCTCCAGCTGCTTGTGTGTTTTAGGTAGGGTTTTTAATGCTCTACTCGTGTCCGAGTGTATCAAGCCTGTGTCCTCAGTACCTTGCTCTACGGCAATGAGGCCTGGACAACGTATGTCAGCCAAGAATGACGTCTCAATTCATTCCATCTTCGCTGCCCCCGGAGAATCCTTGGCATCAGGTGGCAGGACTGTATCTCCAACACAGAAGTCCTTGTGGCGGCCAACATCCCCAGCTTATACACACTACTGAGCCAGCGGTGCTTGAGATGGCTTGGCCAAGTGAGCCGCATGGAAGATGGCAGGATCCCCAAGGACACATTGTACAGCGAGCTCACCACTGGTATCAGACTCACCGGCCGTCCATGTCTCCGTTTTAAAGACGTCTGCAAACGCGACATGAAGTCCTGTGACATTGATCACAAGTCGTGGGAGTCAGTTGCCAGCGATCGCCAGAGCTGGCGGGCAGCCATAAAGGCGGGGCTAAAGTGTGGCGAGTCGAAGAGACTTAGCAGTTGGCAGGAAAAAAGACAGAAGCGCAAGGGGAGAGCCAACTGCGTAATAGCCCTGACAACCAATTTTATCTGCAGCACCGGGCGGCACAGTGGCACAGTGGTTAGCACCGCAGCCTCACAGCTCCAGGGACCCGGGTTCGATTCCGGGTAATGCCTGTGTGGAGTTTGCAAGTTCTCCCTGTGTCTGCGTGGGTTTTCTCCGGGTGCTCCGGTTTCCTCCCACAAGCCAAAAGACTTGCAGGTTGATAGGTAAATTGGCCATTATAAATTGTCACTAGTATAAGTAGGTGGT
Source organism: Heterodontus francisci (assembly GCF_036365525.1). Classification (NCBI taxonomy): domain Eukaryota; kingdom Metazoa; phylum Chordata; class Chondrichthyes; order Heterodontiformes; family Heterodontidae; genus Heterodontus; species Heterodontus francisci. The sequence continues at coordinate 30,304,935 of NC_090380.1, read as the reverse complement.
AGGGAAATATAGGGACAGGTGGGGATGTTTGGTAGAAATATGGGATTAGTGTAGGATTAGTATAAATGGGCGGTTGATGTTCGGCACAGACTCGGTGGGCCGAAGGGCCTGTTTCAGTGCTGTATCTCTAATCTAATCTAATCTAATCACCTGTGGAAGAGTCTGTCACTCTAGAATTGGCCTTTATAACCACTCCAGGCGCTGCTCCACAAACCGCTGACCACCTCCAGGCGCTTACCCATTGTCTCTCGAGACAAGGAGGCCAAAGAAAGAAGAAGAAGGACTCGTATGTCAAGCCTGTTGCTCGCAGTTTGACTGGAGCTTTTCTCTTGCGTAGCCACTTTCACAATCTGCACCCATCCTTCTCTGCTCTACTCTTAGTACCATTTTAAATTAGAAGTACTTGATAATATTTGACTGGAATGGGAAAAAAATGGATTCCACCACCTGAAGTCAGATGGCTGCTTCTTGTTAGACTGAAGTTTGTTGGGTTACCAGGTTAGGATTGCAGACTCTGGTTGGAGGCATTTCTGGAGATTTGGCCACATGACATCTGACAATGCAATGCATGATTACGTGACATCTGATCGCATGAGTGTTACAAATGCTATTGCACTTGCCTTACGCAGGTTGGGACCCTTGCACTTGAGTAGCTTTGCTCCTGGTTTCACACCAGCTGCGGTTGCGCTAGAAGTTCCAAGAACTAGGAGGCCATCGGTGAAGAGGGGAAACTGAGAAATTACTGCACAGGAGAAGGCCTTCCAACCCTGGGGTTGGTACACTCTCCTCTAATCTCCAGATGCTTTTATATTCCTCCTTTTTCAAATATTTATCCCCTTCACTTTCATATTGAATATTAGTCTCTACCTCAGAAACCACATGTGATGAAGGATCCCACTCTCTAATAACTTTCAGTTTAAGAACCTTCTTCCTCTCCTCCCTCTTGCTTATTCCACTTAATTTGCTGCTCTTGGCTCTGCAAACAATGATGGTGCCGACCAACACATACCATCCAACCTTCCCCACCCCCCGCAGTTTGAGCCCCAGCCGTCCGACTCCTAGTTCCTTCTCTTTCTCCCATTCCCCAGTCTCCATCTCTTTTCCCCTAATTTCAGAAACCTCCCCACACGTCTCCCAATTTCTGACTCTCTTCTGAATGTCAGCACCTGCAATTCTCCCGCCTCCTCCCAACCGCATTCTATGCGACAGTGGTCAGATGATGTCACAGAGCACGAGGGCATAACTGTTTTGGTGTGGGGAGGGAGGAGTGGGGGACATCTGTGAGGGCACACTGTGGTGGGAATTTAATGTGATAATCACCACTAAATAATCTCTGTTTTTTAAAAAATCCAGTGATTTACTGAGCTATTAGAGGCGTCTCCCTGCAGACCCATGCCTCGTTTCTCAAGTGTTCTGGCTATTCCTGAGGGTTGGGAACCCCATGTCAGCTGCACTCCCAGTTCTTGTGGAATGGGGAGTTCTTTACCCAGCATCCATAGTGGCAGAGAAACCACTCTATCTCTGGGATTGAATGCTTGCAAGGTTCATCCAAGGGATAAAGCAGTGTCGCTGCTGCTATGGATTCTGGGTAAAGAGATCTCCATTTTTTTTCACCTGTTGCTGCCTCTTCCACGTTTTAAATTGCAAACTGACTTGGTGCATTGAAGGCTGTATGTAATTTGTGAGTGTTTGTGGTTTCAAGGTGTGGCATGGACCTACAATGTAACTTATTTGAGACTGTCAATAAGTGTTAATTTTTGGGGCTCTCCATTTTGTACAGGTTTTACTACCTTTAATTAAAGACTATAGCAACTTACTGTTAACAACTTAGTAAAGATTATGATGCCCTTTCTCTGGACTGCCTCAATCAAACCAACACTAAATTAGCTAAATATAGATTTTTAAAAGTTTTTTTTTCAAAGAAAGATTTGGTGAAGGTTTGTTAAGAGAATGAAAATACTGAGCAAATTGGATTGTTGACAACTATTTCTCATTCTGATGTATTTTAATATTTGTCACAAAAAATGGTATGAGGTACTGTATTTATGACAACAGAAGACTTGAAAGTCACTACCACATTTCATGAGAAACATTTACGATAGCAGACCCACAGAGGGAAATGAAAGTTGATGCTAACTAGTTCTGAATGTCCTGACCCAGAAATTGGGATGTGAGTTGGCTTAAGTACTTTATGCAGAAAACATTGTGAAATAATTAGGGAAATATCAAATGCCAAAGAAAAGATGTAGGATGCTTGTGAAGGAACATGCATGGATTTGTGGCAGCATATGTGGAGAGAGAAACAGAGTTGACATTTCAGATTGATGACCTTTGTTATGAAAGTACTTCCATTGTTTTAATATTTTGGAGGACTGAAGAGATTACATAGATGCTGGACTTTTTTTTTAGATGATCACTGGCAGGACTTTGGGATTTGGTTTAGAAACACAGTTACTGGAAGTCACATCTTCTGTTAAATAAACAGCAAGAGCCTTGGTGACTAAGGGGAGTTGTTTACAGAGAAGTGACATGTCAAGATTTATAGTGGTCAAGAGTTGAAAGGGCAGTTTGATAATTTATTCTTTCACATGGAGTTGTGTTACAAACGCTACTAGCTAATACAATGGGCAATATGCTATATGCACTACACAATTCGACATCACACTAGTCTAAATGATACAAGCATACCTTGTTTGTTTAGTTATTCATAATGAACTCTTTGCAGAAACACTCGAATGCTTAACCTCTTATGCAAGTACAGTTCCTTTACTAAATCATAGAGCTATCTGGCTAATTACCTTATTGAACAATGGTGCTATTCGTAGCTTAACCACTGAAACTAGTGAAAACAATACTCATTCTATTCTAGCTACTTCAACAACATTCCCTTAAGCAATCTATTGTGACACAAATGTAGTAACTCCTGTAAATGCCAACTGCATTTGCAACATACTTTGACAGTTAGAAATAGAGATGTATAACCAGTTTAGTTGCTTCAAGTCATGATAAGGCTCTGGCAATACCAACCCAGTCAACCCTGCAATTTTCCACTGACTAGTATTGGGGATTGGTGTCAAAGTTGGCAGAGCTGTCCCTTAGACTAGCCAAGTGAGAATCTGATATATTAATATTCCATACTTATCTATCAGCCAAAATTCAAGTTCTCTGTTGCCATATCTGGATATGTCCCTTGTCCCACAGACAGGATAATCCATCAGAAGTGGTAAACAGTCAGTTGGATTTGGCTGTATGAGTCCTCAACATTGGTGCTGGACTGCGTGAAGTCTCATGACTCATGGCTCAGGTCAAATAAGACCAAGGAAACCACATGCTGATTACCACCTACCTTACTAAACTAAAAAAACACTACTCCTCCACTTTGAGCACCATTTGGAGAAAGCACCGAGGAAGGCAAAAACGGACAATACTCTGGGTGGGAGATGTTAGTGTCACTAATGGCTAAGTCTTCCCTTCGCAGTGGGAACACAGAGACTAATACTGTGCTAAGTGGAAGAGATGTAGGGCAGGTCTAGCAGCTCAAAACTCTGCATCTGTGAGATACAGTGGGGCAGCAGGAGCAGAATTGTATGCCATTGCAATCTGTAACCTCATACCCCAGCACATCATTTGTTCCGCCACCACCACCAGGCCAGGAGACTAATCCTGGTTCAATAGGGTGTGCAGAATAGCATGCCAGACATACTGTAGAGTGAGGTATCAATCTAGCATCACAGAGCTAACTGCATGCTAAAAACCAAAAAACAAGTGCTACAGTCAAAGAATAGCTGATCTCCACATCAAGACAGCATTCAACGAAGTATTTCACCAAGGCACCCTGGCAAAACTGAGTGCCGGGGGAAATTTTCCAGTAGATGGAGTCATACCTGACTCAAAGGAAAATGGTTGTGGTTGTTGGAGATCAATGATAGCTGCCACAGGACGTCATTGCAGGAGTTCCTCAAAAGTATCCTTGGCCCAACCATCTTCAGCTGCTTCATCTGTTTTCCTTCTTTTGTAAGGTCAGGAGTGGTACTGTTTCTAATGATTCCACAGTGTTCAACTTAATTAGCTACAATTCTGATAAAGCGACAAATGCTAGCCTGCAGCAGAACCTGGACAACATTCAGACTTGAGCTGACAAGTGGCAAAACAACTGACAAAAGTGCATTGTAATGATCATGTCCAACAATAAATGGCCCACATGCCTTCCTTTGATCTTCAATGGCACCCCCACTGTTGAGATCCCTACATCAATATTCTGGGTGTGATGGGCAGGGAGCAGTGGTGGAGTTGAGTGTCACCGTTCACCATTCACTAGGAGCTTAACTGGACTGTCAAATTGCCAACATGGCTACAAGAACACCATAGAGAATGGTTCTTTAGGGTGAGATGCTAATCTCAAAAAAACTGTCATTTATTTACAAGGCTCAAGTTATGAGTGCAATGAAATATTCTTCACTCATCTGGAATGGTGCAATTGCGACAACACCAAGAAAGCCCAACACCTGCCAGGACAGAGTAGTCTACCGTCCATACCTGGTCTGGCCTACACGTGACTCCAGACCCCAGCAATGTGATTGACTCTTAAATGCCCTCTGATATGGCCTAGTAAGCCACTTCGTTGTCAAGGGCAGTTAGGGATGGGCAACAAATGCTGGCCTAGCCAATAATGCCCACATCCCACGAATGAATTAAAAAAATGTTCACTTAATTGGTGCCCTGGCTCAGGATTCATTATCTATGACTGGTGTTCTGTGGTTGGTTGCAGTTTAATATCTACAGAATACTGCACTCCACCAACTCACTTAGCTTGTTTCATCAGCACCTGCCAGTGCCACAATCTCTAACACCAAGGAGCATGAGCAGCAAGATCATGGAAACACCATCATCTCCAGGTTCCTCTCCAAATCAGACACCATCCCAATTTGACATATTTCACTGTTCCTCAATGTCGGTGAGTCAAACCCTGGAAATCCCTACTTAACAAAATTGTGGCTGCACCATCACCACAAGGGCTGCAGTAGTTCAAACAGAAGGCCCACCACAACCTTTTGAGGGCAACTAGAGATGCATGATAAATTTGCATCTTTGCCAGTGTCCACACATCTCAAGAAGATTGCTCACTTTGATCTCTCCCAAACTCCATCCTACATAAACTCACCCAAAAACTCTGCTGCCTGCATTCTTTCCCACATTGTCATGCTTGTCCATCACTTTTCAGCTCAGTGGGCTGCACTGATTTCTGGTGCCCAAAGTACTCAATTGAAAATCCTTGTCTTGGTTTTACAGATCCTACTATAGCCTTGGACTGGTTTCGTAATATCTTCTAGCCCTATGTGCTAGCCTGGGCGGCACAGTGGCGCAGGGGTTAGCACCGCAGCCTCACAGCTCCAGCGATCCTGGTTCTGTTCTGGGTACTGGCTGTGTGGAGTTTGCAAGTTCTCCCTGTGACCGCATGGGTTTCCACCGGGTGCTTCGGTTTCCTCCCACAGCCAAAGACTTGCAGGTTGATAGGTAAATTGGCCATTGTAAACTTCCCCTAGTGTAGGTAGGTGGTAGGAGAATTGAGGGAAGATGGGGATGTGGTAGGGAATATGGGATTAATATAAATGGGTGGTTGATGGTCAGCACAGACTTGGTGGGCCAAAGGGCCTGTTTCAGTGCTGTATCTCTCCGTGACTCTGTGTTTGCCTTCAGCTCTCCAACTCTGGCCTCCTGTACATCTCTTTTCCCTCCACCCCCTTTATTCATCCCCACACATTGATAGTAGATCCTTCAGCTGTTTTAGTTCTACTGTATGAAAATGCCACCGTTAATCCCCCTCCTCTTGGTATAATTCTTCACACCATTGAAAATCTTCTCAAAACATATTTTTCATGGTGTTTTCAGTCATTATTCCTGATTCCTCTACTATATGCTTTTGCTCTTCTATGTGATGTGCTTGGGTTGCTTTTATTAATACGATATCAGTATGTAGGCCTCACTGGCAAGGGCAGCATTTGTTTCCCATCCCCCTTTCTCAAAGTGGTGGTGAGCCTTTTTCTTGAACCACTAGCAGTTTGATACACTTCAGAGGATGGTTAAAAACTGAGTCAAACACATTTGTATCGGACTGGAGTCACATATAAGAAAGAAGAAGTAAAGGTCGGCAGGTTTCCTTCTCTAAATGATATTGGTGAACCAGTTGGGTTTTTACAACAATCTGACAACTTCGTGATCACTTTCACTTTTTATTCCCAGTTTTATTTCAACTGAATTTAAATTCTCAAACTGCCATGCTGGAATTTCAGTTCAATTCTTTGGATTATTATTCCAATCCTCTGAATTACTAATTCAGTAACATGAGCATCAAACTACTGCACCCTGATGTTAAAGGTGTTTAATTAAATACAAAATAGTAATGCTACAGCGCAAAGGAGGCCATTCGACCCATCATGCCAGTGCCAGCATTTTTGTAGAGCTAGCCAATTAATCTTAGTCCCCCTGCTCTTTCCACATAGCCCTGTACTTTTAGTTCCCTTCAAGTATTTATCCAAATTTCTTTTGCATGTTGCTATTGAATCTGCTTCCACTACCTTTTCAGTCAGTGCATTGCAAATCACGGCAACTTGCTGTGTAAAACAAAAAATTTGCTCATGTCAACACTGGTTCTTTTGCCAATCATCTTAAATCTGTGTCCTCTAGTTACTGACTTTTCTGCCACTGGAAACAGTTTTTCTTTATTCACTCTTATCAAAAATATTCTTGATTTTAAATGCCTTTATCAAATCTCCTCTTAACATTCTCTGTCCTAAGGAGAACAAGCTCCCAGCTCTCCAGTCTGTCTACATAATTTAAGTTCCTTATCCCTGGCACCTTTCTAATAAATTTTCTCCACACCTTCTTATCAAGGCCTTGACATTGTTCCTAAAGTGTGGTGCCCAGAATTGAACACAATACTCCAGCTGAGGTCTAACCAGTGATTTATAAAGGCTTAGCATAACTTCCTTGATTTTATACTCTTGTTCTACTTATAAAGCCAAGGATTTTGTATAATTTTTGAAGATTTTTATCAACACCTTCAAATATGTGTGAATGTAAATCCTAGATCTCTGTTGGGCACCCAGTTTAAAATTGTTCCACTTAGTTCATATTCTCTCTCCTCATTCTTGCTATCAAAATGTAACACTTCACACTTCTCTGCGTTAAATTTCATCTGCCACATGCCTGCCCATTTTACCAGACTGTTACTATCCTCATTGTTTACTATATGTCATCTACAAGCTTTCAAATTATATCCTGTGTATCCAAATCAAGGTCATTTAATATATATCAAAAAAAAAAGTGGTCCTTATAGCAACCCCCTGGGAACACCACTTTTTCAGACTGGAAGGATGTACCCAGTCACCACTATTCTCTGCTTTCTATCCTGTAGCCAATTCTATGTCAATGACACCATGTCCCTTTAATCCCATGGGAATTTGTCAAACACCTTTTGGAAGTCCATAGAATAACATCAACCACATTACCCTCATCAACCCGGGTTCAATTCTGGGTGCTGCCTGTGTGGAGTTTGCAAGTTCTCCCTGTGTCTGCGTGGATTTTCGCCGGGTGCTCCGGTTTCCTCCCACAGCCAAAGACTTGCAGGTTGACAGGTAAATTGGCCATTATAAATTGCCCCTAGTGTAGGCAGGTGGTAGGGGAATACAGGGACAGGTGGGGATGTGGGATTAGTGTAGGATTAGTATAAATGGGTGGTTGATGGTCGGCACAGACTCGGTGGGCCAAAGAGCCTGTTTCAGTGCTGTATCTCTAAATAAATAAATAACCCCTCCCAAGTTAGTCACACATGATATGTCTGCAGACTTCCATTTATTGGCCCATACTTTTCCAAATGGCAATTAATTTTGTCCCAGATTACAGTCTCCAGAAGTCTCCCCACCACTGTCCCTAAGCTGACTGGCCTGTAGTTGTCAGTTTTACCCCCCTCTCCTTTTTTTTTTTGAACAGGGGTATAATTTTTACAATCCTCCAGTCCTCTGGCACCACCTCCATATCCAATGAGAATTAGAAGATTATGGCCGGGGCCTCCACAATTTCTTCTCTTACTTCCCTCAGTAACCTCGGATGCATCCCATTTGGACCAGGTATTTTTCTACTTTGAGGACTGCCAACCTTTTAAATACCTCCTTTGTCTTTTTTTATTGTATCCAATATCACTACTGCCTCCTCTTTTACTGTTATGTTGACAGTATCCTGTTCTCTAGTGAAGGCAGATGTAAAGTATTCATTTAGTGCCCCTGCCTCGACAAAATCATCTTTTTAGTCTCTAATCGGTCCCACCATTCCTTTGGCTACCCTTTGACAATTTATGTGTTTATAAGAGAATTTTGGATTACATTTTATGTTATCCAATAATCTAATCTAATCTTGTGTATGTGGGCTTTCATTAGACTTTTGACACCTTTTCCCTTAATAGATCTTCACTGCCTAGCTATACCTTCCATCACTTTTCCTGCTGAAAGCATGTTGGTGGTGGTGTAGCCTAATCTTTAAATCACACTTTGATCTTTCTCTCTTCTCCTCTGGCAACTTCTCTTCCTTTGAGAATTTCTCCTTGTTCCAGCCCTCATGCCTCTCAGTTAAAATCCTTGTTCTGTATCGCCCACCCAAATAGCATGCCACGTTTCTCACCCCTCACTTCTCATCTTCAGTGATTTCAACTTTCGTCTTGGCGCTTTTTCTCCTTCTTCTCTAAATTCATTGCCTTTCTTTCCTTCCTAAATCTCTACCTCCATATAAACTCTCCTACCCATATTCATGGCTACCCCCTCAACCTTGCCATCTCATGTGGCCTTGCTACTCCCGTTGTGATTATCACGGATAAAGCCAACACTGACCACTTCCTTGTATCGTTCTCCACCCACATCTGCCATCCTTCTCTGAACCCCACTTCCTTCTGTGGCTGCCCCTGGAAAAAACTTCCCCCTCAAGTCCCTTACCACTGCATTTTCAAATTTCCAACCATCTAGCCTGTGACCCACTAGTCATCACAACATTTCTGCAGGTACTGATGTGCTCAATCCCACTCTTTCCTCCACCTTTAATTCCCTTTACTCGTTAAAACCTGTCTCTCTCAGCCTGTTGTTCCCCCAGTGTACCTCTCATTTCTGCTCCCTTAAATCCAAGGGTAAAAATATGAATGTCTATGGAAGACAGTTGGTTTAACCTTGCATCACTAGAACTGGTTGGACCACATAATGCTCTATCATAGAGTCATTCACTATTCAAAGACCATCCTGGAATGCAAAGATAACTCCAGGCTTCTCTTCACTACAAGCTATCTCCTTAAACCACCCCCCCCCCCCCATGCTTCCTCCGCCCTCACCTTCAACAACAAGCGCGAGGAGCTTGTGGACTTCTTTGACACAAGGATCATGACTGGTGAATAGGCAGTTGAACAGGCAATCAACGTCTCTTCCTGGCCTCCATGTTAGCTGCTGTTAATGGTTCCCTCTCCTCAGGTACTGGCCACTTCCCCTTCAAATTTTCCGTCATCACCCCACATTTGACCATTCTTGTCCTTGCAAACTACTGCCCCATCTCTAACCTCCTTTTACTTTCCAAAGTCCTTGAGTGTGTTGTCACCTCCCAAATCCATGCCCATCTCTGGTTGAATCCCTCTGATCAGGTTTCCAACCCTGACACTGTGACCCTCATCAAAGTCACAAATGACATCCTATTTGACAGTGATAAAAGTTAGCTATTCCTTCTCACCTTTTTCAACCTGGCTGCAGCCTTTGACATGGTTGTTTACATCATACTCCTCCAACACCTCTCCGTCGTCCAGTTGCGTGGGACTATATCCGCCTGGTTTCATTCTTAACTGTCTGTCCTGATATCTCCTTCTGTGGCTCGGTGTCAACATTTTTATTGATAACACTCTTGTTAAGTGCCTAGAGATGTTTTGTTACATTAAAGGCACTATATAAATGCAATTTTTTTGTTGATCTTATATTCTCTCTTTCTTCCTCTTACTCCCTTTTTTAGATCTCCTCTGTACTTTCTATAGTTGTTGTATAACAAGCTGATCCCTTAAGATAGGGTAGCTGTTCATTCCAAACTGTTGGTTGCAGTAAATTTTTGTTCTGATTCTAAACAAAATGGATTCTTTTGTTAAGAATCGTGATTGCTCGAAGAGACATCAATTTCACGAAGCATTTGCTCAAGCTTTCCTGTTCCATTGCAAGCATTGAAATTAGCCAGTGGCGTATTGATGTTTAAAGATTCATTTTAAAACTTATCTTTCTACCATTTTAACAGAAGTTTTAATCTATTTGTTTTAAACCATTTAAAGCCTCTGTTAAAATAGCAGAGAAATAAATTTCAGGTGGAGTTGAAGTGTTTGCAGCATATTTTCAAGGCCCATAAGGTTTCAATTACACAGGCTGCACTACTGGCATCATTACATCACATGACATTGTCATAAAAGAATAATTTTTTTTACCTACTCAAAAGGCTTGCTGAATTTTGTAAAAGACATGCCTTTTTACAGTGAATGCATAATGCAGGTGTAGGGATGCTGCAGCACAGTAAATTCAATTTTCCCAAGGAGTGTCTGAAATATTTCCTGGATTTGTACATTATTAACTCATATGACAGTAGGCTGTGGTCAAAAAGCAGAATCTGTCCCCACCCAGTCCACTCAAATAGCTTTTTCTAAAAGAATACAACAACTTGGCAAGATCTGTGAAAATTTTGTATTTACATGCAGGCTTCCTCTTAATAAAAAGCATCTGAACTTTTCATTTAAAATGCTTGTTTCTCTGGTTCTGGAGACTTCAAAGTTTTAAATCAACGTGAAAGATGATTGTTTGCAAGTTTCATAATTTGTAGGGATTGGCATACAAAATATACAAGTTGCTGGGATACAGGAATTGGGTGCGCTGCAGCTCTGTACGAAGGGTATTGAACATGAATGAATGTTTGGGGAGTTGGTTAGGGAGAAATCAGAAGGAAGTTGCATTTATATATTGCCTCTCATGACCTCAAACATCCCAATGCTCTTTACAGCCAATGAAGCATTTTTCAAGTCTAGTTACTTTTGTAGTGTAGCAAATGGGGCAGCCAATTTGCACACAGCAAGGTCCCTAAAACAGCAATGTGATAAATGATAAAATCATCTGTTTTTAGCTGTTTGAGGGATAAATTTTGGCCAGGATAGCAGGGGAACTCCTACTCTTCTTTGAAATAGTGCCATGGGCTCTTTTATATCTACCTGAGAGGGCAGACAGGATAATAAAAACAAAAAATGCTATAAATACTCAGCAGGTCTGTGGAGAGAGAAACCGAGTTAATCTTTCAGGTCTGTGACCCTTCATCAGAGCATCGACTTGAAACGTTGGGAAAAAATTTACTATGCCCTTGCAGGCGGGCCAAGAGACAGGTGGAGTGGGGCAAACAAAATGCAGGGGGTGCCGTTTCCACGTTGCCAGAGTCCCCTGCCATTTTGTCCGGGGTGGGTAAACTGAGGACAGCCTTCCTGCCCCAGGATAATTGAGGCCCTTAGGTGGCCGATTAATGGTCACGTTTGGGTCTCTTCCCGCCTCCACCTCAATTTTGTAGAAGGCGGAGTGGTCCGCCGCCAAGGGGAAAAGTGCCAGATAAAACCTGGTGGCCTCCTGGCAGGGTAGAGGGGCCCCCAATGCCAATTGCCATACGCCCCACCCCCTCCAAAAACCTGGGAAGAACCCTCCCCCCCCCACCCCCCCAAACCTGATCCCGTCGCTGGTGCTTGCCTGAATGGAGTTGGGATCGCCAGTGCCAATGACCTGTTCTGGGATCTTCTCACTCCTCAATGCTGCAGGGCTCCTTCAGTACCAGCAGTGGCCACTGCTCCCAGTTCTGGCACTGCCAGAACGGCAGAGTTGCTGGCCCTCCAACTGGCTGGCAGCTCTTGAAACGGAAGCTTGACTCTTAAACGCATGGCATCGCTGACAGCGGGCAGTTAATTACCTGCACGCCGTGAAATGGGTTCGGGGGTCTGAAGGAGGACCGAGGCAGGGCCTTTTCCAGCTGCCGCCAGGACCCCTGTCACCAGAATAAAATGCAGCCCATTAACTCTGTTTCTCTCTCCACAGGTGCTGCCAGATCTGCTGAGTATTTCCAGCGTTTTCTGTTTTTATTTCAGATTTCCAGCATCTGCAATGTTTTGCTTTAGGACAGACAGATCTCTGTTTAACATCTCCTCTGAAAGATGGCACCGCCAACAGTGCAGCACTACCTCAACATTGCACTGAGGTGTCAGCCTAGATTATGCTCTCAGGTATCTGAATTGGGACTTGAATCCACAACTTTCTGACTAAGGCGTGTATGCTACCACTGAATGTACTACCATGTGGTTGGTTTTTCCCCTAACAGTTCCTTACTTTAATCAAATCCCCATAGTAGTTGCCTGCTAGCTTGTCTGCATTCTCTTCTCTTTCTCCACCACCCATCCCCCAGTTACTGATTTTGTGACATTTGGTGTTAGAACCCAAAATCCATCTGACCGTCTTCACGTCCCGTCACACCAGGGCGCATTCTCTGGCCAAGAGGGCATGCAGACAATCTGATCCCAAGTCTCTGCTCCTGCAAATCTATTATCCAATTGGTAGGAGACAGATGAACCTGGGTCTGGGTTATTTGACCACAAACGTTCCAACCTCTCCCTGTAAGGAGCTATCTGCCTAGTGACCCTCCATTGAGATGGGCAATCATGGGCCCAAACCTGCATCTTGCCATGATGTGTGCCATCAGATACCAAGCCACTTGGCTGCCCTCAGACTGCATAGCGTCTAGATAATGCTACATATTTAAAAGAATGAAAATGTAATTGTTTCAACAAGATTCCATACACGGTGTAAGTTTGCAATGCTTCATGTTAATTTCAGAGTACATCCTGTGACTGTAAAGTATAATTTGTGTTTTTTCTCAGGTTCCTCCGGAGCTACAGAATGAGGTGCTGATGAGCTTGCTAGAGACAGATCCAGATGTTGTTGACTACTTGCTGCGGAGGAAAGCTTCACAGTCATCGTGAGTAACTCTTGCCATTGTGGGTTCTTTTTCAAGTCGTAGTGCTGTTTTTCACCCTAAGCTAATACATTTCTTTCTACTGACCTCTGCTGTTCATGTAGGGTATGAGCAAACTAGGTAAGCAAATGTACAACTAAGGCAGCAGCCACCAACTGGTGTATAGTACAAAGTGTTTCAGAAAACCTCGAGGAATCCCGTTTTACAAAACGTAAATATCTGCATGTATTTGCTCTGATTTATCCAATCTGGATACAGTCAAGAATATGTGCTCTGATTTTGAAAACCTCAAAGCATATTAATTTCAGCTAGTAAGGTGAAGGCAGAATCCAGTTAACAGGTAGAAATTGTGTATTTTTTTTCTTTAGGCATGAACTTTTGTATAAAGCCAATCAAGTGCTTTTTGAAGTGTAGTCACTGTTGTCACGTAGAAAATACAGCAACTAATTTATGCATAGCAAGGTCCGACAAACAGCAATGAAATAATGACCAGATCATCACTTTGTGATGTTGTTTGAGGAATAAATATTAGCCAGGCCACCTGGGAGAACTCTGCTGTTCTCTATAATTAAGCCGAGATCTGCACTGAAGTGCTGGCGTGGATTATCTACTCAAATCTCTGAATTGGGACTCCGAGCCCCGACACTGATTGCTGAGCCATAACAGACACCTGGGGAATATGTTGGCATCAAGCTGATAGGTTAGATATGTTCATTCTCAGGATATGGGCATCTCTGTTCAAGCCAGCATTTATCGCCCAACCCCAGTTGCCCTGATAGTGATTTTGATACAACCAAGTGGCTTGCTAGGCCACTTCAGAGGGCAATTAAGAGTCTACAGCATTGATGTGGCACTGGAGACACACATCGGCCCACTTGAGTGAGGACAGCACTCCTTTAGAATGGTTACCCTACATCTAGCATGGTTACTTCAGTTACAGAATGGTCTCTTGATTGTTTCCCACATAAATCATTGTGGTCAAATTTGATAATTTAATGGCAGTGTGAATTGGATTGGGGTAATTTTGTGCTAACAATCCATATCCACCATCCAAACTCATGATGCATGCAATGCTTTAAAGACAGCTGATAGAGGATCCCCCATTCATTCCCTCAGTTTACTCTGGATTGGAACCTAAAAAAAGTGGAAACATAAACCATAGATTCATTCAAATCACTTCAAGACAGGTGCAAAGAAGGATCAAACAGACTAATGGAGTGTTCTCCTTTATCTCCTGCGGCAGGCTTATAAAGGGGAGGAAATTGTGCTTCAGTATACAGAGCCTTGGTGAGACCCTATCTGCAGTACTGTGTTCAGTTTTGGGCACCGCATCTCAGGAAGGATATATTGATCTTGGAGGGGCTACAGTGCAGATTCATCAGAATTATATCAAGGTTTACAGGGTTAGATTATGAGGACAGATTGCTTAGGCCGACTTCTGTTCCTTGAGTTTATAAGGATGACGGGTGATCTGATGAAGAGATTTATAATGTTGAAAAGATTCAGTAAGATAGACACAGAGAAACTATTTCTTATGGTGGGGGAATCAAAAGCAAGGGGATATAATCTTAACATTAGATCTTAGGCCATTTCGGAGGAATATGACCAAGCATTTTTTCATACAAGGAGTAGTGGAAATTTGGAATCCTCTCCCACAAAAGGCTGTAGATGCTGAGGGACAAATGGAGCTTTCAAAAAGATTTTTATTGGGTAAAGGTATGAAGGGATATGGAGTTGAGGTACAGATCAGCTATTAACTAATTGGAACAGTCTTGAAGGGCTGAATGGCCTATATTTGTTTCTATGATGTAAATGATGTAAATGTAGATGAGCTTAGATTGCGCCTCCCTTGTAAGAATGGATGTTGATCTACAGACAGTGAGAATTGAATTATAAAGGAAAGGATAGAAATGACTGCTTCAGTAATTAATATGGATATTTGACTTATAGCAGGCTAAAATAAACAGTTCTTTTAATGACATAGATGTTATTAGTTGACAAAATGTAACTGGCAAATTAGTGACAGTGGATTAATAACTCTGGTCTTTTACCTCAGGTTGAGATTCAGTCCAGAATGATAGAGCGAAAATTTCCTCTCTGATGATTGTAATTAAAGTCCCAAGTGAAATGGAATCACCCCTGTTCCTAGTGTATAGGAGGAAACTAGCCAAATTCTGTATGAAGTGTATGATGTATAATTATGTTTGAGAGTTTGCAGTTAATTCACAATAGAGGCAAAGCCAAGGGAGCTTTTCTGTGAATTTCTTGATTGTGCAACAGCTGAGTGGTGCTACTTGATACACAGACTGATGGGCAAAGGGATTAATTTTCTTAACGCTGACGCACCTCATTCTGATGAGCTCTGAAAGAAATATTCAGTTAAAGAAAGATAGAACTTGCATTTACCTAGCGCCTTTCATGATCTCTGGACATCCAAAGCAGTTCACAAGCAACGGATTAGTTTTGAAGTGTAGTCAGTGTTACAATGTGGATAAACTTGGCTGGCATATTTCCTACAGTAAGGTCCCACTGCCAATGGAGTGAATGACCAGAAAATCTGTTTTAGTTCTGTTTGTTGAGGGATAACTATGGGCCAGGAAACTGGAAGATCTCCCTTGTACATCAATGAATAATACTATGAGATCTATTATGTCCAGCTGAAAGGGCAGTCGGTGCCTTGGTTTAATAATTCCTCAGTACTGCAGTGAAGTGCCAGCCTGGATTATGCACAGAAGTCTCTGGCATGGGTCTTGAACCTATGACCTTCTGACTAAGAAGTAAGAGTGCTATCCACTGAGTCACAGCTGGCACCTTAGTTAGCTGAGTAAAGTAGCACTGCACTTTGAGGGCACGTAACGAACATGTGACACATAGTTTGGTGAGTTTGAATTAGCTAAAATCTGATGTGATCATCTTTAACAGGAGTCCAGATCTGACGAGAGCAGAAGTCTCCTATTCTTTGGGAGGACGACACTCATCTACTGACTCCAACAAGATCTCAAGTGGAGAAGTCTCACCCTATGACAATAACTCTCCAGTGCTCTCAGACAGGCTGTTAGTGCAGAGGCCAGACGACCTCAGCCCTGGTTCTGAGAAACTCTATAAAGTTCCTGAACAATATGCTTTAGTTGGACACTTAAAATCCAAATCTGGGGATAGCTCTCCAGTTTCATGGCCTGAAAAAGGTAAGGCTTGTACAATATGTACAGTTGTCCATTTGTCCACACTTCATAGTACAAAAAGCAATAATTGTGACAGTAAAGAGTGTAAAAAAAAAAATTAAGCATTATTTGTCTTAAAGTTTAGCTTAGTACTGACCTCTTTCATTCTATCATGGTACATTGGGGCTTAAAAACCAGTTTCACTTACCAAAACCATCACCCAGCCTAATTTAATACAACTGTTGCACCAATTTGTTTTTTGTAGGACAGTTGTCTGAGGGAGGGGCCAAGCCATCCAATTATCGATTTGTTTAAATTTGTCTTTGATTTCGCAGTTCTCACTGAGTTGAACAAAAACGTTATTTAAATTCACATTGTCCCACTCGCTTTCAAGGCACTTCTTGATTTTTTTTTCCGAATCAGACAGCCTTGGATAGTGAGGTCAGATAGCTTCTCTAGATGGTGAGAAAAGGAAACATATCTCTACACAAGAATACTTTAGCTTAGCCATTACAAACTTTTTCTTTAACTACATGAGGAGCTAAAACAATTAGTGTAACAGTGTATATTTTGTTGTTTGTCCTTTTACTGTTTAACAATTTTAGTAAACCCTAAATCAAAGGCCAGCATAATGGTGGTCTGGAAATTTCCAAAGTTAATGCGGGTAATGTGATTATAATCAGTAGCTGAAATAGACTGAATCTCTGCACTCTCTGGGATCATTAGAGGCTGTCACCAAAAAAGTGAGTTTTGTTGGGGAAAAAAATACTTCTTAATGTGCAGCCATGATGTGTAGGAGTGTTCGTCCCAACTCCACTGCAGTTTCTGACACCTCCCTCGCTCACCATCACTAACAATCTTCCTCATTCTTAAGAACATTAGTAGCTGCTTATATTATTATAGTGTCTTGGTACATTATGACAAAAAGCTGTTATTAATTTCCACATGACCATTGTGCCCTAAATGTGATCAAATCAAAATCATCTGAGAGTAAAAATATTCTTGGGGGAAAAACTAATCAGCCCAGGATAAAAAGTGACTTTGCAGTACTGATAAACTATTTCTCAGCAATTCCTCTATATTAGGGGTTTTGATAGAGTATATAAAGAGAAACTGTTTCCACTGGTGGGACAGTCAGTCACCAGAGGCCACATTAGATAATTGGCAAAAGAGGGGATTTTTTTTTTCCACAATGGATTTTGATTATGTGGAATGTGCTGTCTGAAACGTTGGTGGAAGTAGATTAAAATAGTAATTTTCAAAAGGGAATTGGATATATAATTGAAAACGAAAGAAGTGCAGGGCTGTGGGAAAAGAGTGTGGGAGTGGGACTACTTGGGCACTCTTTTGAAGAACTGGCGCTAGCATGATGCATCAAATGGCCTCCTCCTGTGCTGTATGATTCTCAATCCTCTATGTTAGGGTTATAGGATTAATTTTCTGCTCCCAGTACAGAGCTACATTTGCAGGTAGCACAGTTCTGAGGTAGAGCTATAACTCTGTAGACCTGAATCTTCGGCCTGTGCTCCTGGTTGGGAAGATGGAATTGAACCATTTTAGCCATAGTTGGATGGCACTATCACACATTAGTATTGAACTTTCAAAAAACAACGAATCTGCAAAATATTTTAGAGAAACCACAACATCTCGCATCGTTTTCCATATTCATGTCAGTTTATGTTGTGCAGTATTTGTCAGATAATGTGATTTAATCATGAAACCATGCACAAGTTGCTTGGCAGCAATCATTGTGTACCTCTTCGGAGAGGAAACTAATCCAAACATTTCTGGGCACAGTGATTAAATGTCCCACAGGGGTTGTAATAAATTAGAGTGTACTGAGGAAGCTTGGATGACATTTCTGAATGTTATTGTTTATAATGTGTGAAATGGCCAGTGATGTAATCTTCTAGACTGGTCAACAATGTAGCATTTTAGTTATATATGCATGTCACCATTTTTCCTTGTGCTCTGGCTTTCTTCCGCTACAGTTGAAGAAAATATTGCCTTTTTGTTGCTACGTGCCAGTGTTATTCCATGTGGTCTGGCTTTCTTCTTGGGCAAGCCATGGTTCAGCGCTGGCACTCGTGCCTTGGAGTCAGAAGATTTTGGGTTCAAGACCCACCCCAAAGACTTGAGCACATAATCCAGGCTGAAACTTCAGTGTGGTACTGAACGAGTGCTGCACTGTTGAGGGTGCCGCCTTTCAGATGAGACTTTAAACTCTCCGGTGGATGTAAAAGATCACATGGCACAATGCAAAGAAGAACAGGGGAGTTCTCTCCCATGTCCTGGGGCCGATATTCATCCCTCAGTCAACATCACTAAAGCATAATCTGGTCATTCTCTCATTACTGTTCGTGGGACCTTGCTGTACGCAAATTGGCTGCTGTGTTTCCCTACATTATAACACTACATGCGCTTCAAAAATATTTCTTTGTTTTTAAAGTGCTTTGGAATATCCTGAGGTTGTGAAGCATGCAGTAGAAATGCAAGTCTTTTCCTTTCTTATTACAGTCAGGTCCTCAGTGTTATAAGCAGACTACATCCTTTCAGTAAAAGCAAAATACTGCAGATGCTGTAAATCTGAAACACAAACAAGAAATGGTGGAAATACTCAGCAGGTCTGGCAGCATCTGTGGAGAGAGAAGCAGAGTTAACATTTCAGGTCAGTGACCCTTCATCAGAATGGAGGGTCACTGACCTGAAACGTTAACTCTGCTTCTCTCTCCACAGATGCTGCCAGACCTGCTGAGTATTTCCACCATTTCTTGTTTATGTTACATCCTTTTAATTTTTGGTCCACACACATTGATGTTGAAACACAAAAGCTAGGAGGCTTGGCAAACAGGGATATAGACAGGTTAGCAAGTGTGCAGAGAGGATGAGCAAAGAACAAAAGGATTCTTATGCATAATTTTCTGTAAGTGCAAAGGAAGTAGATAAGTCCACGAGAAAAGCCAGTTAAATTTTGAGTATTGTGAATATTGACATTAAGTACAGATGAAGTTATCCAAAACATTGGTTAGGCCACAGTTGGAATGCTGTGTGCAATTTACATCACCTTATTAAAGAAAGGACAGTAAAACCATAGCAATCATAGTGTAGATTCACCAGGATGATGTCAGGGATTGGTAACTAAAGTTTTGAGGAGAGCTTTGAGATACTGGAACTATTTCCACTGGAGCAGAAAAGGTTTGGATGAGATTTAATAGAAGTTTTTAACATTATATAATGATGTTGCTAGAGTGATTGAGGAAAATCCATTGCCTCAGATTAGAGAGTAGGTGATGAGAGGCCCCTCAATTTAGTCCTATCACTGAGAGTGAGAGCGTTTAGAAGAAATTTCTGTACTCCAAGAATTTTTGGAGATTTGCCATGGGGATGGTTAATGCAGAGGCCATGACATCTATTACTGGAAAATTGGATAATATTTGAATCAGGGGAAAATGCAGGGCTATGGTGAAACTGAGGGGCAGTGAGCTTAACTTTAGATTGCTCTAGCAAAGAGCTGGCACAGTTAGGATGGCTCATTGGCTGCTTTCTCCAATGTAAACTTCTGCAGTTCCAGTCAAATCCTAAAATGAGCTAATATCAGAAATTCACAGTTTTTCTTGATTGTTTTGCTGTCTGACAACATTTCCTATAAATATAATTTACTTGATGAAGGATGAAACCAACTACTATTGTGCCAAATCTTGAGTGACTCCCTTCTGTGTATAAACTAGAATCCTCTTGAAGCTAATATTAATGGGTGGACATTTTCATAATCACTTTCTATATGTGATAAGAAGCTGGGAGTTGACTTATAGGATATGAGACCTAATAGAGGTCTTTTAAAATTATGAAGGAGTTATCTCCACTTATTGGGGGGGGGGGGGGGGTGGAGGGGAACCAAAG
This sequence comes from Heterodontus francisci, assembly GCF_036365525.1. NCBI lineage: Eukaryota > Metazoa > Chordata > Chondrichthyes > Heterodontiformes > Heterodontidae > Heterodontus > Heterodontus francisci. The sequence continues at coordinate 30,284,824 of NC_090380.1, read as the reverse complement.
CTAAGGGTGATAAATATAAAATAATCACTAATAATACAATAAAGAATTTGGGAGAAAGTTCTTTACCCAGAAATTGGTTAGAATGTGCAACTTGCTACCACATGGAATAGTTGAGGGAAATAGCATAGATGCATTTAAGGGGAAGTTAAATAAGTACATGAAGGAAAAGGGAATAGGACGATATGCTAATACAGTTAGATGAAGTAGGGTGGGATGGGGCTCATGTGGAGCACTGGCATAGAGTCATAGAGTTATACAGCACAGAAACAGGCCCTTCGGCCCATCGTGTCTGTGCCGGCCAAGCACCTATCTATTCTAATCCCATTTTCCAGCACTTGGCCCATAGCCTTGTATGCTACAGTGTTTCAAGTGCTCATCTAAATACTTCTTAAATGTTGAGAGGGTTCCTGCCTTTACCACCCCTTCAGGCAGTTTGTTCCAGATTCCAACCACCCTCTGGGTGAAAACAATTTTCCTCACATCCCCTCTAAACCTCCTGCCCCTTACCTTAAATCTATGCCCCCTAGATATTGACCCTTCCACTAAGGGAAAAAATTTCTTCCCATCTATCCTATCAATGCCCCTCATAATATTGTATACCTCAATCTGGTCCCCCTCAGCCTTCTCTGCTCTAAAGAAAACAACCCGAGCATATCCAGTCTCTCTTCATAGCTGAAATGCTCCAGCCCAGGCAACATCCTGGTGAATCTCCTCTGCACCCTCTCCAGTGCAATCACATCCTTCCTATGGTGTGGTGACCAGAACTGTACACAATACTCCAGCTGTGGCCTAACTAGTGTTTTATACAGCTTCATCAAAACATCCCTGCTCTTATATTCTATGCCTCGGCCAATAAAGGCAAGTATCCCATATGCCTTCCTGACCACCTTATCTACCTGTGCCGCTGCCTTCAGTGATCTATGGACAAGTACACCAAGGTCCCTCTGACCTTCCGTACTTCCTATGATCCTACCACCCATGATATATTCCCTTGCCTTGTTAGTCAACCCAAAATGCATTTCCTTACACTTCTCAGGATTAAATTCCATTTTCCACTGCTCCGCCCATCTTACCAGCCCATCTATATCGTCCTGTAATCTAAGGTTTTCCTCCTCACTATTTACGATACCACCACTTTTCGTGTCATCTGTGAACTTACTGATCGTATCTCCTATATTCACGTCTAAATCATTAATGTATACTACAAACAGCAAGGGTCCCAGCACCAATCCCTGTGGTACACCACTGGTCACAGGCTTCCAATTGCAAAAACAACCCACGACCATTACCCTCTGCCTCCTGTTACTAAGCCAATTTTGGATCCAATTTGCCAAATTGCCCTGGATCCCATAGGCTCTTACCTTCTTAACCAATCTCTCATGTGGGACCTTATCAAAAGCCTTATTGAAGTCCATGTAGACTACATCTACTGCTTTACCCTCATCTACACACCTAGTCACCGCCTCAAAATTCAATCAAGTTTGTTAGACACGATCTCCCCCTGACAAAGCCATGCTGACTATCCTTGATTAATCCCTGCCTCTCCGAGTGGAGATTAATCCTGTCCCTCAGAATTTTTTCCAATAGTTTCCCTACCACTGATGTTAGACTCACTGGCCTGTAATTACCTGGTTTATCCCTGCTACCTACCCTTCTTGAATAATGGTTCCACATTTGCTGTCCTCCAATCATCTGGTACCTCTCCTGTGGCCAGAGAGGATTTGAAAATTTGTGTCAGAGTCCCTGCTATCTCCTCCCTTGATTCACATAACAGCCTGGGATGCATCTTATCTGGGCCTGGGGATTTATCCACTTTTAAGCCCACTAAAACAGCTAATACTTTCTCCCTTTCAATGCTAATATGTTTCAAGTATATCACAATCCCCCTCACTGATCTCTACACCTACATTGTCCTTATCCATAGTGAACACAGATGAAAAGTAATCATTTAAAACCACACCTATGTCCTCCAGTTCCCCACACACATTGCCACTTTGGTCCCTAATGGGCCCTACTCTTTCCCTGGTTATCCTCTTGCCCTTAATATACTTATAAAATGCCTTTTAGGAATTTCCTTTCTCTTGCCCGCCAGTGTTGTTTCATGTCCCCTCTTCGCTCTCCTAATTACTTTAAGTACCCACCTGCACTTTCTATACTCCTCTAGGGCCTCCGCTGTTTTCAGCGCCCTGAATCTGCCATAAGCCTTCTTTTTTTCCTTAACATCCAGGGTTCCCTGGACTTGTTGGACCTATCCTTCACCTTTACGGGAACATGTTAGCCCTGAACTCTCACTATTTCCTTTTTGAATGACACCCACTGGATGTGGACTTTCCTACAAGTAGCTGCTCCCAGTCCTCTTTGGCCAGATCCTGTTTTATCTTATTGAAATTGGCCTTCCCCCAATTCAGTACCTTTATTTCCCGTCCATCTTTGTCCTTTTCCATAACTACCTTAAATCTTAGAGTTATGGCCACTATCCCCGAAATGCTCCCCCACGGACACTTCTACCACTTGTGCTAGGATTATTCATTCCCTAGGATTAGGTCCAGTACCGCCCCTTCTCTTGTAGGACTTTCTACGTGCTGGCTCAAAAAGCTCTCCTGTATGCACTTTAAGAATACCGCCCCCTTTAAGCCTTTTGCACTAAGATTATCCCTGTTGATATTGGGGAAGTTGAAATCCCCTACTATTATTACTCTTATTTTTACACCTCTCTGATATTTGCCTACATATCTGCTCCTCTATCTCTCCCTGACTATTTGGAGGCCTGTAGTACACGCCCAGCCAAGTGATTGCCCCTTTTTGTTTTTAAGTTCTACCCATATGGCCTCATTTGAGGAACCTTCTAAGACATCATCCCTCCTTACTGCAGTAATTGACTCCTTGATCAGGGCATAGATTAGTTGAACTGAATGGCCTGATTCTGTGCCTTAAAATTCTATGTAAATTGTTGTCTGTTAATAAGGTACTTATTGTGCAGTCCACAATATATCCAAAATAATCTAAAATGGAATTTACTTCAATGGAAATAAAATGAAAAATCGAGAGATGTGGAATGGGCTGCTGATTCGTTATCACACTTTACATTTTGGGTTGTAAATAGGTAAATTTAAGTAGTTCTGTGTCTTTCCTTCTCTTTCAGATAAAAATGCAACTTCAGAAGAACACACTAATATTTGGGGAACTTGGCATTCCACATTGAAATGTGGGTCTAGAGGTGAAGGGATAACAGGTACAGCAAATAAGTGAAGTACTTTTTTGTTTGTTTTTTTTAACCCTTTGGAGGGCTCTGCCCACTCTGCATACTTCTATAGCTGAAAGACAAGACAGTTATAAAAACATAAGAAATAGGAGCAGGGGTAGACCATATAACCCTTCGAGCCTGCTCTGCCATTCAGTACGATCATGGCTGATCTTCTGCCTTAACTCCATTTCCTGCACAGTCCCTATGTCCCTTGATTCCATGAGAAATCTATCTATTCCAGCCTTGAATATTTTATTTGATGGAGCATCCACAGCCTTCTAGGGTAGAGAATTTCTAAGATTCAAAAACCTCTGAATGAAGACATTTTTCCTCATCTGCGTCCTAAATGATTATTCCCTTATCCTGAGGTTGTGGCCTTGTGTTCTACATTCCCCAGCCAGGGGAAAGAAACTCTGTGTCTATCCTGTCAAGCCCTTTCAGAATCTTGAATGTTTCAATGAGATCATGTCTTTTTTTTAAACTCCAGAGAGGTATAGGCCCAGTTTACTTAGCCTCTCATCCCTGTAACCAATCTCGTGACCCTTCGCTGTATCCCCTGCAATGCAAGTATATCCTTCCTTAGATTTGGAGACCAAAATTACACACACTACTCCAGGTGTGGTCTCATCAAAGCCCTGTACACCTGTAGCAAGACTTCCTTGTTCTTGTACTCGAGACCCGTTGCAATAAAAGCCAGCATGCCATTTGCCTTCCTAATTGCTCACTGTACCTGCATGCTAGCTTTGTGTTCCTTGTACAAATCTACCCAAATCTCTGAGCATCAACATTTAACATTTCCCACCTTTTAAAAAAATTTTGCTTTTCTAATTACCAAAGTGAATCTCTTCACACTTACCCACATTATACTCTATCTGCCACCTTGTTGCCCACTCACTTGACCTGTCTATATCTCTTGCAGCCTCTTTGTGTCCTTCTCAGAGCTTACATTCCCACCGAACTTTGTATGGTCAGCACACTTGGATACATTACTCTCCGTTTCTTCCTCTAAGTCATTAATATAGATTGTAAATAGTTGAGGCCTCTCCACTGATCCTTGTGGCACTCCACTGGTTACAGCCTGCCAACTTGAAAATGCCCCATTTATCCCTATCCTCTGCTTTCTGGGGTGTGTTAGGGATGCTTTCTAGAGCAGTATGTTGAGGAACCAAGTAGAGAACAGGCTATTTTAGATCTCGTATTATGTAATGAGAAAGGGCTAATTAATCTTGTTGTAAAAGAACCTTTACGGATGAGTGACAATAATATGATAGAATTTTACATTATGTTTGAAATTGAGGTAGTTCAATTTGAAGCCAGGGTGGTAAATTTGAACAAGGAAATTATGAAGGTGTGAGGGGCAAATTAGCTGAGGTGGATTGGGAAAATACATTAAAAGGTATGACAGTGCATAATGGATAGACTTTAAATAAATATTACATAGTTTACAGCAATTATACATTTCTTCAAGGCACAAAAACCCCAAAAGTAAAGGCAGTCAACCGTGGTTAACAAAGGAAGTTAAGGATTGTAAAAGGTTAAAAGAAAAGGCCTATAAAGTTGCCAGAAATAGCAGTAAACCTGAGAATTTGGAGGATTTTAGAATACAGCAAAGGAGAACCAAGAAACTGATAAAGGGAGAATATAATATGAATGTAAGCTAGCATTAAATATAAAAACGGACTGTAAAAGCTTCTACAGGTACGTAAAAAGGAAATAAAAGCAAAATACTGCGGATGCTGGAAATCTGAAATAAAAACAAGAAATGCTGGAACCACTCAGCAGGTCTGGTAGCATCTGTGGAAAGAGAAGCAGAGTTAACGTTTCGGGTCAGTGACCCTTCTTCAATTGTGGAACAGAAGGACAGCTGAAAACCTAATTGTTCAGGAGGGGTAAAGAATGTATGCCACTAGGAACCCATCTTACACTTGCACATACAGTAGTTTTAAAAGAGGGACTAACTTTTAAAAGACTTGAAAGGTGACATTTAAGTAAAAACATATTTTTTCACCAGTAATAATTTGAAATTATTCAACTGTATCCCATTCATTTATGTAGCGTATAATGATACAAGTTGTAGGATTTATGAGTTCCCTTACAATGCTTCATGTGATTTGCCTGAGAATCTCATCGGAATCTGGGACTTCAAAAAACAACTTCTAAGACACATCTGCAAACATTTTCAAAATCATGATCACTTATTCCAGACATAAGGTTGATTTTTTTTTACTACCTTGTACCATCTGGAGCTTAATATGAAAAGCTTTCTCCTGCATCCTAGAATCATACAGCACAGAAGGAGGCCACTTGACCCATTGTGCCTGAGCCAGCAGCTCTTTGAAAGAGATTTCCAAATAAATCCTCTGGCTAGCCACCTTCCTGCCAGTGACATTTTCTCCTTATTTACTCTACAAACCCTTCATAATTTTGAACACCTCTCTTAAATCTTCCCTAACTTTCTCTATTCTAAGGAAAGCAATTCCAGTTTCTCGAGTTTCTCCACGTAACTGTTACAATAGTTTCATTGTTAATGAATAATGACAATACAATTTCATTTAAAACAGATTCAAGGAATAAATATTGCTGAATTTTCCAAATGTCATTTTTCCTCAGAATTCTACACTGAATTACTTTAGATACCATAGTATTAGAAGATTGACATGTTAACTCAAAATCTACTAGCTGTTCCTTATTCTTTTTCACCTAGGTTCACATGGGGATATTTACCAAAGCAGTGCATTACAGCAAAGACAGTGTTCTCTGTCACAGGGAAACCTCACAGCAGACTGGCCTGTAGCTCAGGCCTCTTCCACCTCGTCTCTAGACAATACAAAGCAGCCTGTGCGAAGAACTCATACAACCACAGATGCCCCTGAGTGCAGACCTCATGCTCCTGTGAGCCGTGTTTGTAGTAGCCCTCAAGTGGCAGGAAGTAAGAAACATGTGCAGCTGAGCCTGGAATCCTTATGCCTCAGGCGTGATCAGCATTCCACGGGAAGTGCAGAAGAAATTCATCAGAAAACCTCAGAAACCTCTTTCTTGCACAAGAAAGTATGGCAGACCCATTTTAGGCACGGAGACATCAACAGAAATGAGACTCGACCCCCTCCTCCATACCCCGGTCTATTGAGACAAAGTTCTCTGACTTCTAACAAAGCTAGTACACATCAAGAACAAGCTCTGTCAAGAGTTCAAAAGACTCAGCAAAGTTCAGTGGAACTAAAGGTGACATCGCCCAAGCAGTCAATGACCAAACCTGAGCAACAGGACTCAGTTTCCTGCAATGACGAGAATAGAAGCTGCTCCAGCCAGACAGACAGTCAGAACAATAAGAACAACTTAGCAGAACCTGACTGGGTGGAATGGCAGAGAGAACGATGGCAAATCTGGGAGCTCCTGTCTGCAGATAATGCAGATTCACTACCAGAAACTCTAGTATGATATCATGAACTGCAAACAAGTAGACACTGTTTAGATGTCATTTTAATAATTTTTTTAAAGAAACAAATCAAAATTCATCCTATCATTACACAAAACATATTTTTATATTTGTGCGATATTTTTAATTTTCTTTTACTTTTCAGGGTGTAAAACAGCACAGTCTTTAACATTCTTGTACAAAGCCAGTTTGTATGTCAGCACCTAAAGCGTTAGCATAGGACAATACATTTGAATGTTGCTGTATACATAAACTATACATGAAATATATATCTATTTTGTGTTGTAATTTCAATTGATTTTGTATTTATACGTACATTTGGTTCATTTTATGTTCTGTAAGCGATTATGTTCAGAACCACATTCAGAGAGAAAAGAATACATTCTGATTTCTCATACATCATTGTACTTACTTTGTTGCTATAATGACTGGCAGTAGCGTCAACGCCTCTATGTTGTGTATCCGACTTATGTTTCTGTTGTCGTCTTATAAGGAATCTGAATGTGTACATTACAAGGCAACGAGGCCTGGACAACGTATGCCAGCCAAGAGCGACGTCTCAATTCATTCCATCTTCGCTGCCTCCGGAGAATACTTGGCATCAGGTGGCAGGACCGTATCTCCAACACAGAAGTCCTCGAAGTGGCTAACATCCCCAGCTTGTACACACTACTGAGTCAGCGGCGCTTGAGATGGCTTGGCCATGTGAGCCGCATGGAAGATGGCAGGATCCCCAAAGATACATTGTACAGCGAGCTCGCCACTGGTATCAGACCCACCGGCCGTCCATGTCTCCGCTATAAAGACATCTGCAAACGCGACATGAAATCCTGTGACATTGATCATAAGTCGTGGGAGTCAGTTGCCAGCGTTCGCCAGAGCTGGCGGGCAGCCATAAAGACAGGGCTAAATTGTGGTGAGTCGAAGAGACTTAGTAGTTGGCAGGAAAAAAGACAGAGGCGCCAGGGGAGAGCCAACTGTGCAACAGCCCCGACAAACAAATTTCTCTGCAGCACCTGTGGAAGAGCCTGTCACTCTAGAATTGGCCTTTATAGCCACTCCAGGCGCTGCTTCACAAACCACTGACCACCCCCAGGCGCGTATCCATTGTCTCTCGAGATAAGGAGGCCCAAAAAGAAAGACATTACAAGCCCTTCTTGCCGCTGACTAAATGAAGTAACCACTGCAGTATCAAGGTTTTAACTACTGTCAACTTTCTTTGTAGGATACCATTTTTTTGACTACCTTTGCCAGTCTCAAATACCAGCCCACACCCCTGTGAATAAGTAACCTAGTTACTGTACTGCCAGTTATCATTGCTGTGTCATTATTCACAGGTTTTGCAAGTAACTCCAATTCCCCTCCATACCCTTTCTTAGAATGTGAAGAACAGGATCGACAAGGAAAGAGAATACAGCATCACAATTGCTACATGGTACTGACAGTCCAGAGTGCGATCTTTGCAGATTGATTGCAGTCTAAGGCAATCGATCTCCAGCCAGGTGAAACTGAAGAATTCTTGCCATGCAGGGATTGCAATATCATTTAGTTTAAAGTATGGGGAAATGGCAGGTTAAGTATTTTTCATGTTTTCAAATGCGGGATTTGCATACAGTATACCTTTTAAAGCAAGACTAAGATATATTTTTGTTTTAAACAATTGTGCCAAAGTAATAAGACGCAAGCTCATACAATTCCATTTGTTTTATTTTCAGAAAGGAAATGTTTATTTTATAAAATTACATTTAATTAGCTCGAAGGCTGGACAGCAGCTGGCCACAATTGTTCACGTTTAAAATGTTCTGCCAATCAAAGGCAAATACATATATGACGTAGAAACAGTTGTGACCTAGCACAGTATATTGTCTTAAAGTGGTAACTAAGACTGTTCCTATAAAGTAATCTTAAGCCTTACATGTGTCGTAAAGATCCAATTAAAAAGAACATCATGAAGCAAGCCTGATTTCTGAGTTTTTATAGAGTACAAGGAACATTGCAGATTATGGGGGTGCAAATCATTTGAATGGTAGTTCAAAATGGGTGATAGAGGATCAGCAGCCTGTTTAACAGTCCACACAATTTTCATTTCCATTGAAGCCACCTGTTATGTGCCTAAAATAATAATAATAAAGCATTTGGTGTGAAAGTACAGAGGAGGCATTGTGTTACAACATCAGAATGATTTGAGGTCAAATGGATGACTAATTGTATTGTTTTAGCATAATGATCCTGGTTGAATCCATTCAGCTGCACTTCTGCCTTTCTCTCAGATTCAAAATGGCTCTGGCTATAAAGTAACCAACAACATGCTTAGTGAATGTGACTGTGGTGCGTTTATCCCTCTTTATCCTCACCTAGTTTTTAGGCAAGGTGGGCCACACCATTCTCCTTCATTGCCTCACCTCCGTTGCACAGCTCTGTGGAGCTGCCCTTGTGTGATTTCATACTTGCCTAAACAAATGCAGCTTGTAATGTCAACTCCAGAATTTCCCAAAGGACTAGCCCCCGTCCGCTTCCCCATCTATGATTTCATGCGTACGCTAAAGACCCTCTGCTCCGCCACCTCTTTCAACCCTACCATGGGTGGCTCGGAGTCACTTCCTACAACTTGATATTGGGAAGTCTGAAGCCATCATGTTCAGTTCCCATCATAAACCCTTTTTCATTTACCACTGACTCCATCCCTCACCTTGACCACTCATTGAGGTGAGAAATGGCTGTTTGATCCTCTACTCCTTGCATTTCATCTGGTAAAGGTGAAAATTCATCCCAATCCTGCTGAACATTGTGAAACCCTGGTGTTTGCTTGACCAAGAACAGAGTTTCAAATCCCATATCTCATCTCTCACTAACACCAGCTATTTGTATCTCTGTAATATTGTGTGTCTGCTGTTCTGACCAAGGTGGGAGGAGTGCACTGTCTTTCTCTAGTTCCACTTCTCCACAGGTCACAACATAAATGTAAATGTTTACCTAGTTGCTGATGTGGCCAATTATATACTCTACTTTTACTTCAGAATAAAATCCACCAACCAGATTTCTTTAATAAACAACAAAATTGTTAATTTATTCTAAAATAAGACTTAGTCAATAAAGATGCAAAGATTTAACACAGATTGAAATATGACAGTAAATATATATATTCCCTTCTAGCTACTCAATACACTGGTTACGGGAAAAATAAAGATGCTTTAGACAAAGTACTTGTTAATTCTTGAAGAAAATGGATAAGATATGCTATGTTTCAGATGACATACAGTCTGGCATCTGAGTACATGTAGATGGGTCACTGGAATCTTTTCAGAAGCAGTTCATTCAGGAGATGTCTATTTCTTACACTTGAGTCTCAGGGTTTCTCAAAGAGGTGGAGAAAAGATGAACTGGTCTCTTATCAGGCTGACTTTCAACTGACTCAAAACAGTGTTCAAAAATGAAACCCACTCTTGAGCACCATAAATCTTGACATATCACTTCTCTTGTAAACAACTCCCATAGTCAGAAGGCACCTGTTGTTTACTTAGTTGAAGACATGTGACATCCAGTAAATGTTGTTTTCAAACAGAGTCCTTCCAGTGACCCTTTTTTAAAAAACAAAGTCCAGCATCTATGGAATCACTTCAGTCCTCTGATGAATCCATCTCCACAATTCTAAAACACGAGTCCTCAAAAAGTATTAAAAAATAGAAGCACTTTCATAACACTGCCCAGTCTCAATCCCTCCACTGCTGAAGCCCTTTTTGCTTGCTCTAGAACCCTTGCTGATCTCCATATAATAGACTGCACCTTGTCCAAAATTGCAGCCACCCATATTCTGTCCTGCACTAAGTCCCATTTGCCCAGGAGAATGATCTAGGTTCCCTTTAAACGTATCTATACTATTCATCTCAACTACACCATGTGGTGGCAAATTCCACATTGTAATCACTCTCTGGATTTATTAGTGACTATCTTATATTTGTGGCCCCGAGTCTTCAAATTCCCCCACAAGTGGAAACCCTAAAAAAAAACCTTCATAATTTTACAGACTTCTATCAGGTCACTCTGCTGCCTTCTCTAGAGAAAAGAACCCCAGCCTGTTTAGTCTTTCCTAACAGTTGTACCCTTTCAGTTCTGTTATCACCTTAGTAAATCTTTTTTGCACCTTCTCCAGTACATCTACATCCTTTTTTGTAATATGGAGATCAGAACTGTACAAGGTACTCAAGTGTAATCTAACCAAGGTTCTACGTAAGTATATCATAACTTCTCTGCTTTTGAATTCTGTTCTTCTCAGAATGAATTCTAAGGCTTTGTTCATGGCTTTAGCCTGTGTTGCTACTTTTACTAATCTGTGACTCTTTACCCCTAGATCCCTTTCAATTTCTACTCCATTTAGACTCTTATTTTCCAAAGAGTACGAGGACTCCTTATACCTCCTACCAAACTGCACTATCTCACATTTCTCTATATTAAAAATCATTTGTTAATTAAACACCCATTCTACAAGTTTGTTAATGTCTTCTTGTATTTTTTGCATTCTTCCTCAGTATTATCTATACAAATCAGTGCCTTCTGTGAATTTTGATATTGTACTTTCGATTCCTGAGACCAATTCATTTTATGTAAATAGTGAACAGCAGCAGTCCCAGCACCAATTCTTGTGGAGCACTACTTCCCACTTTCCTCCAGTCTGAGTAACTAACTTTAACCCCTACAGCTCCCACTGTGGTGTAGGAAACAAAAATCAACATAAAACAGCAAGAGTGGTAACTGCAGGATATTGAATTCCAAACCTGGCTACCATTTTATTCAGATAGCAGATTGGAAAGCCACTTCAGTCACTAGTGACCTAACTCTGAGGTGGATCTCACTGACTCAATGCAGATGAACAATGGGAGAGAGTTTAAACAAACTATCCCTTAAAGCAAACAGCAGAAAACAGGATAGTGGCCTCTGCACTCACAGACAGGTGAGCTACAAACAGAAGAATCAGAAGCAAAGAGGAAAGAAAACCAGCAATAGAAGAGAGAGGAAAGTGTAATATCACCACGATTATACTACACTGGAAAATTCAGTGTATATTTGCTCTATTTTCACATTGTATAAATATGGCCTACATTTTCCCTTATTGCATGAATCACCATAGATCTAGAAAGGCATAACTTGAGCTGAAAAGAATTATTAGCTATTTTCAGTCATTAAAATGTGAGCTACAATAATTTGTATTTATATGGCGGCTTCAACATAATAAAATGTCCCAAGGTGCTTTACAGGAGTGTTATCAAAGTTTGACACTGAGCCACCTAGGGAGATCCTCAAACAGCTCAAAGAGATAGGTTTTAAGGAGGGTCTTAAAGAATGAGAGACAGGTTGATTGATGTAGAGGTTTAGGGCCTCGGCAGCTGACGTCATAGCCACTAATAGTGGTGTAAAGAAAATCAGGAATGCACAAGAGGCCAGAATTATAGGAGCGCTGAGACCTTGAAGGCTTGTAGGGCTGGAGGAGGTCGCAGTGCTATTAAGGGGCAAGGTCTTGGAGGACTTGAAAATAAGGATGAGAATTTTAAAATCAAGACATTCCTGGACTGAGAGCCAATGTAGGTCAGCACAAGGGTGATGGATGAATGGGACTCGGTGAGAGTTAGTAAACATGGAGCAGAGCTTCAGATGAGCTCAAGTTTACAGAGGTGCAAGGTGGGTGGCCTGGAATGCATTGGAATAGTCTGGTCTATAGGTAACAAAGGCATGGTTGAGGGTTTTAGCAGCAGATGAGGTGAGGCATGGACGGGGAAGGACGATGTTGCAGAGGTGGAAATAGGCGGTCTTGGTGATAGAGAGAATATTGGTTCAGAAGCTCAGCTCAGGGTCAAATAGGATATCCATTATCAACAAGGCTGCCTTTCTTATTAGGACTTCATACCATCTGCTTTCATACTGCAACCAATACTTGACGATTTCTGACAGGCAACTGGCTGTAACCACCTCTGCCTGTAGTTACCAGAGCATATGACTTGGTTCCTGTAGAGCTAACTGAAGAACGTCAGTACAGCAGTAGCATAACTAGTAATAGGATAGTGTACCTGGATTACAGCACAGACAGCATGATGCCTGCACCTTGTCTGACAAAACTTGTTGCCTTTTTGAGCAATGCAGCACATAGGGTCCATCTGCCAGTTACATTCTGTCCTTGGGCAGGTCAAGTCACACGCAAGATTGTTGAACCACTTACTATGGAAGAGGAGCTGAGGTGGTTTCTCATTGACTTCCTGGTGGTTCTTAGCTTCAAAGTACCTTCATGTAGTTGGGCTGCAACCAAGGCTAAAGTTCTCCATCCACCCGTTACAGTGTGGGGGCCCCACCCACAGCCATCAGACACAAGTACCTGCACTGAACATCAACCCAGTATTTGGAGCCAGTGCCCCAGTGCCCACTTGCCAGGGCTGTCTGGAGTAAGACCCAAACCAACCCTTCGGACTCCAAGGTGGAGATACTACACCTAAGTCAGTGGTCACTTCATCCTTCTGTGAGTACCCTAATGGATGCCAACCCAGTATTTAGAGACCAGACTCTCGTCTCCGATCACCAGGTTTAACTGGAGCTGGGCTCCTACTCTTCACCATCTGACTAGAGGCGGGGATGCCACATATTCATTCCCTGCACCTGGGGGATGCAGCTGAAAATCTCCCTTCTAAGATTTGCCCAATATGGACAAGTCTGATGGTTTATTGGGGAAATAGAAAGAAGATTCAGGATACCTCTGGTTGTGTTTTAGGCATGGTATTGTCGCAACCAATTTCTGAGTCTCTTACTTGCCAGCAGAGGGTGCTGATACCTAGTTCAGTGGCCTTACTGAAATATGTTTTTTATTCCTTATACAGTATTTTAAAGCAGTGTCATTCCCTTGGTCATCTATAGTATGGCAGTAGAGAGACAGTGCTTAAAATAAGAAAATGTTTTAAGATTAAATTTATAATTCTAGAAATTTAAATAATTTTTGCAACCAACAATAGAAATCTAATGAAAACTACAGCTTTAAGATGCACGTTTTAGACAAGTTCATATTAAAATTTCACAGGACAAAAAAATGCAAATTTTACATTCCAAGTATAGCACACTAGCTCCTCAGTAATAACGAAAATAACTAGCCATATTAAAGAATTTATTTTGCATTTACCTTGTTGAAGCTGTGTATTAATGGGGCTGACCCAGCGATCCCAACTGAAATTGTGCCAGAGCCGACCTCCTCAATTCAGTAAGCTCACTGATATCATTAAAATGTGCTCGAGTTATGTTTGTGACCTGCTCAGAGGCCAGTGTGATTGTCAGGAGAAAGGATATCCAAAAAGGTCTGCTGCTCTGAATTTGATCCAGTTTTTTTTAACGGAAGGTGGGCAAGAGAATGTGACTAAAACGTTCCCCTCTCGCGGACTGCCAGAAGAGGTGCAACAGAGGATTTGAGGATGGCAGGAAACCACCTTGCAGGAGCAAGATGTCTCGTCGAGTCAACAGTGTCACCCATGTCCATTGGCCATGAGAGCAGATAAGGAGAAGGCTTTTCTGGATTGAATAAGAATGCCAAGGTAAGTCCAGTCTCAGTTCACAAATTCGAGCTCTATGGCTGTAAGGCACAAGCACTGTGCTCCAAACAGTAGGAAGAAGTTATCTGATCCTTGTGTCTGACACTTAGATATGCTTTGAACATCTATTGCATGTAGTAGCACTGAATTACCCTGGAACCTGCCACGGATTCACATGGGGTTGAGTGTACGCTGGGATCTGGGGTTGTTCCATCTACCTGTACAAATGCCAATAGAATATTTTTTGAGAATGAATATGGGGGCATAAGCTACATCATATCTGTGTTCCATGCCTAACTATCAACATCTGGATTGTCATCATTACAATATTTCCTGTTGGTGTTTAGCATTGTCTTTTTTTGCATCTCAAGTCTGTCTTCCTATTCCCATAATGGTCTTTCTGACAGCTGCTATGTCCCTCACTTGAAGCAAATTGCTCATCTTAAGAATTCTTTTGGGTGTTTCAATGTGAGGCCTCAATGCTGTGTGGGAAAGAAAGCCAGGTGTGGCTGCTAAATCTCATCTTTGAAGTCAAGTGCTTTGACCAAAGCACACCTATCTGAATACATTGAACAGAGCTGCCTTTGATGCTTAGTGAGGAAGGCTCACATCGAGTTATGTCATCTCCTTGAAGACAATGGGTACCATCGCTGAAGACTAATTTAACCTGCCCCCTTTAGGTCTTAATTTTTTTTTCTTTATTCGTTCATGGGATATGGATGTCGCTGGCTAGGCCAGCATTTATTGCCCATTACTAATTACCCTTGAAGAGGTGAGCTGCCTTCTTGAACCGCTGCAGTCCATGTGGTGTAGGTATACCCACAGTGCTGTTAGGAAGGGAGTTCCAGGATTTTGACCCAGCGACAGTGAAAGAACGGCGATATAGTTCCAAGTCAGGATGGTGTGTGGCTTGGAGGGGAACTTGCAAGTTGTGGTGTTCCCATGCATCTGCTGCCCTTGTCCTTCTAGGTGGTAGAGGTCACGGGTTTGAAAGGCGCTGTTTAAGGAGCCTTGGTGCATTGCTGCAGTGCATCTTGTAGATGGTACACATTGCTGCCACTGTGTGTCAGTGGTGGATGGAGTGAATGTTTGGGGATGGGGTGCCAATCAAGCAGGCTGCCTTGTACTGGATGGTGTCGAGCTTCTTGAGTGTTGTTGGAGCTGCACCCATCCAGGTAAGTGGAGAGTATTCCATTAAACTCCTGACTTGTGCCTTGTAGATGGTGGGCAGGTTTTGGGGAGTCAGGAGGTGAGTTACTCGCCTCAGAATTCCTAGCCTCTGACCTGCTCTTTTAGTCACGGTATTTATATGGCTACTCCAGTTCAGTTTCTGGTCAATGGTAACCCCAGGATGTTGATAGTGGAGGATTCAGCGATGGTAATGCCACTGAATGTCAAAGGGAGATGGTTAGATTCTCTCTTGTTGGAAATGGTCTTTGCCTGGCACTTATGTGGTGTGAATGTTACTTGCCACTTATCAGCCCAAGCCTGGATATTGTCCAGATCTTGCTGCATTTCTACAAGGGCTGCTTTAATATCGGAGGAGTCACGAATGGTGCTGAACATTGTGCAATCATCAGCGAACATCCCCACTTCTGAATTTATGATTGAAGGAAGGTCATTGATGAAGCAGCTGAAGATGGTTGGATCTATGACACTACCCTGAGGAACTCCTGCAGTGATGTCCTGGAGCTCAAATGATTGACCTCCAACAACCACAACCATTTTCCTTTGCGCTAGGTATAACTCTAACCAGCGGAGAGTTTCCCCCCTGATTCCCATTGACTCCAGTTTTGCTAGGGCTCCTTGATGCCATATTCGGTCAAATGCTGCCTTGATGTCAAGGGCAGTCACTCTCACTTCACCTCTTAGTTCAGCTCTTTTGTCCATGTTTGAACCAAGGCTGTAGTGAGGTCAGGAACTGAGTGGTCCTGGCGGAACCCAAACTGAGCGTCACTGAGCAGGTTATTGCTGAGCAAGTGCTGCTTGATGGCACTGTTGATGACCCCTTCCATCACTTTACTGATGGTTGAGAGTAGACTGATGGGGTGGTAATTTGCCAGGTTGGACTTGCATTTTGTGTACAGGATATACCTGGGCAATTTTCCACATTGCCAGGTAGATGCCAGTGTTGTCGCTGTGCTGGAACAGTTTGGCTAGGGGCATGGCAAGTTCTGGAGCACAGGTCTTCAGTACTGTTGCCGGAATGTTGTCAGGGCCCATAGCTTTTGCAGTATCCAGTGCCTTCAGTCATTGCTTGATATCACGCGGAGTGAATCGAATTGGCTGAAGTTTGGCATCTGTGATGCTGGGGACTTCAGGAGGAGGTTGAGATGGATCATCCACTCGGCACTTCTAGCTGAAGATTGTTGCAAATGCTTCAGCCTTATCTTTCGCACTGATGTGCTGGGCTCCCCCATCGTTGAGGATGGGGATATTTGTGGAGCCATCTCCTCCAGTTAGTTGTTTAATTGTCCACCACCATTCACAACTGGATGTGACAGAACTGCAGAGCTTAGATCTGATCCGTTGGTTATGGGATCGCTTAGCTCTGTTTATCACATGCTGCTTGCGCTGTTTGGCATGCAAGTAGTCCTGGGTTGTAGCTTCACCAGGTTGACACCTCATTTTGAGGTATGATTGGTGATGCTCCTGGCATGCCCTCCTGCAATCTTCATTGAACCAGGGCTGGTCCTCCATCTTGAAGGTAATATTAGAGTGGAGGAAATGCCGGGCCATGAGGTTTCAGATTGTGGTTGAGTACAGTTCTGCCGCTGCTGATGACCCACAGTGTCTCATGGATGCCCAATTTTGCATTGCTAGATCTGTTCGAAATCTATCCCATTTAGCACAGTGGTAGTGCCACACAACACGATGGAGGGTATCCTCAATGTGAAGACGGGACTTAGTCTTCACAAGGACTGTGCAGTGCCCACTCCTACCAATACAGTCATGGACAGATGCATCTGCGGTAGGCAGATTGGTGAGGACAAGGTCAAGTATGTTT
Organism: Heterodontus francisci; assembly: GCF_036365525.1. NCBI lineage: Eukaryota > Metazoa > Chordata > Chondrichthyes > Heterodontiformes > Heterodontidae > Heterodontus > Heterodontus francisci. Next base: position 30,267,581 of record NC_090380.1, on the reverse strand, counting down.
TTTCCTCTTGTTGGTTCCCTCACCAACTGCCGCAGACCCAGTCTAACAACTATGTCCTTTAGGACTCAGCCTGCTCGGTTAGTCGTGGAGTTACCGAGCCACTCTTTGTGATCGACATTGAAGTCCCGCACCCAGAGTACCATCAGTTCTTCCTCCAAGTGCTGTTAAACATGGGGGAGTACTGATTCATCAGGTGAGGCCAGGCAGTAGGTGGTAATCAGCAGGAGGTTTCTTGCCTATGTTTGACCTGATGTCACGAGACTTCATGGGGTGTGGAGTTGATGTTGAGGACTCCCAGGCAATTCCCTCCCAACTGTAGACCACTGTGCTGCCACTTCTTATGGTCAGACAGGACATACCCCAGGATGGTGATTGCAGTGTCTGGGACATTGTCTGTAAGGTATGATTCCATGCGTATGACTATGTCAGGCTATTGCTGTCCCAACTTCGGCACAAGCCCCCAGATGTTAGTAAGGAGGATTTTGCAGGGTCAACAGGGCTGGGTTTGCCGTGGTTGTTTCCCATGCATCGGTGGATGGCAGGTGGTCTGTCCAGTTTAATTCATTATTGACTTGTTCACGGTTAGATATGTGGGTCTGAAATCACATGTAGGTCAGACCAGGTAAGGATGGCAGATTTCCTTCCCTAAAGGGCCTTAGTGAACCAGATGGATTTTTACAACAATTGACAATGGTTTCATGGCCATCATGAGACTAGCTTTTAATTCCAGATTTATTGACTGAATTCAAATTCTACCTTCTGCTGTGGTGGGATTTGAACTCATGTCCCCAGAGCAATACCCTGGGTCTCTGGGTTACTAGTCCAGTGACAATACGAATCCGCCATCGCCTCCCTCATATAGAAATGTCTGATACTGTACCAATCAAATTCTAAGTAGCTACCTCATATGACGGGGTGGATTATGGTGGTGGAGGTAATATGGGTTATGTTCAGAGTGGGGGTACTATAGGGTATGTTCGGAGTGGGGGGTACCATAGTGTATGTTCAAAAACTGGGTACTCTAGTGATGTGAGTACCCTAATGATGCCAACCCAGTATTTAGAGACCAGCCTCTAGTTTCCAATTGCCAGGTTTGTCTGGAGTTCAGCGTGTACCCTTCACCATCTGACTAGAGGCGGGGATGCCAAATGTTCAATCCTTGCACCTGGGGGATGCAGCTGAAAATCTCCCTTCTAAGATTTGCCCAATATGGACAACTCTGATGGTTTATTGGAAAAGTAGTGTATGTTCGTGTGGGTGTAATATAGGGTATCTACAGAGTGGGGGTACCATAGGGTATCTAAAGTTAGGGGGGAACAATAGGGTATTTTCAAAGTGAGGGCTCTATAGGATATGTTCAGTGTGGCGTACTATAGGGCATCTACAGAGTGTGGGTAATATAGGATATGTTCAGTGTGGGGGTACTGTAGGGCATCTACAGAGTGGGGGTATTATAGGGTACGTTCAGAGTGGGGGTACTGTAGAGCATAGACAGAGCGGAGGTATTATCGGGTACGTTCAGAGTCGGGGTACTGTAGAGCATCTACAGAGTGGAGGTACCATAGGGTACCTACAGTGTAGGGATTCTATGGAGAATCAGCAGAGTGGGGGTACTCTAGGAAATGTTCAGAGTGAGGATCCTGTAGGGTAGCTAGAGAGTGAGGGTACTATAAGGCAACTACAAAGTGGGGGTACCATAGAGTATGTTCAGAGGTGGGGGCACTATAGTGTATATTCATTGTGGGGTTACGATAGAATATCAACGGAGTGGAATTACTATAGGGTTTGTTCATCGTGGGGGTCACGAGAGGGTATGTTTAGAGTGGGGGTCACTATAGGGTTTCTATCGTGTGGGGATGCCATAGGGTATGTTCAGAGTGGGGGTCACAATAGGGTTTCTATAGTGTGGGGATGCCATAGGGTATGTTTAGAGTGGGGGTCACTATAGGGTTTCTATCGTGTGGGGATGCCATAGGGTATGTTCAGAGTAGGGGTATTGTACGCTACCTACAGAGTGGGGTTACTATAGGGTATCTGCAGTGTGGGGATATTGTAGGGTGTTTAGAGAGAGGGGGTACTAAAGGTTATGGTAAGAGTGGAGTACTATAGGGTTTATATACAGTGGGGGTACCATAGGCTTTGTTCAGTGGGGGTACTATAGTGTATGTTCAGAGTCGGGGTACAGTAGGGTTACTATAGGGTATTTACAGAGTGGAGTTACTGTAGTGTATGCTCAGAGTGGATGTACTACAGGGTATTTACAGAGTGGAGTTACTGTAGTGTATGCTCAGAGTGGATGTCCTACAGGGTATTTACAGAGTGGAGTTACTGTAGTGTATGCTCAGAGTGGATGTACTACAGGGTATTTACAGAGTGGAGTTACTGTAGTGTATGCTCAGAGTGGATGTCCTACAGGGTATTTACAGAGTGGAGTTACTGTAGTGTATGCTCAGAGTGGATGTCCTACAGGGTATTTACAGAGTGGAGTTACTGTAGTGTATGCTCAGAGTGGATGTACTACAGGGTATTTACAGAGTGGAGTTACTGTAGTGTATGCTCAGAGTGGATGTCCTACAGGGTATTTACAGAGTGGAGTTACTGTAGTGTATGCTCAGAGTGGATGTCCTACAGGGTATTTACAGAGTGGAGTTACTGTAGTGTATGCTCAGAGTGGATGTCCTACAGGGTATTTACAGAGTGGAGTTACTGTAGTGTATGCTCAGAGTGGATGTCCTACAGGGTATTTACAGAGTGGAGTTACTGTAGTGTATGCTCAGAGTGGATGTCCTACAGGGTATTTACAGAGTGGAGTTACTGTAGTGTATGCTCAGAGTGGATGTCCTACAGGGTATTTACAGAGTGGAGTTACTGTAGTGTATGCTCAGAGTGGATGTCCTACAGGGTATTTACAGAGTGGAGTTACTGTAGTGTATGCTCAGAGTGGATGTCCTACAGGGTATTTACAGAGTGGAGTTACTGTAGTGTATGCTCAGAGTGGATGTCCTACAGGGTATTTACAGAGTGGAGTTACTGTAGTGTATGCTCAGAGTGGATGTCCTACAGGGTATTTACAGAGTGGAGTTACCGTAGTGTATGCTCAGAGTGGGGGTACTACAGGGTATTTACAGAGTGGAGTTACTGTAGTGTATGCTCAGAGAGGGGGTACCATAGGGTATTTACAAAGTGGAGTTACTGTAGTGTATGCTCAGAGTGGATGTACTGCAGGGTATTTACAGAGTGGAGTTACTGTAGTGTATGCTCAGAGAGGGGGTACCATAGGGTATTTACAAAGTGGAGTTACTGTCGTGTATGCTCAGAGAGGGGGTACCATAGGGTATTTACAGAGTGGAGTTACTGTCGTGTATGCTCAGAGAGGGGGTACTACAGGGTATTTACAGAGTGGAGTTACTGTAGTGTATGCTCAGAGTGGGGGTACTACAGGGTATTTAGAAAGTGGAGTTACTGTAGTGTATGCTCAGAGAGGGGGTACCATAGGGTATTTACAGAGTGGAGTTACTGTAGTGTATGCTCAGAGTGGGGGTACTACAGGGTATTTACAAAGTGGAGTTACTGTAGTGTATGCTCAGAGTGGGGGTACTACAGGGTATTTACAAAGTGGAGTTACTGTAGTGTATGCTCAGAGTGGGGATACCATAGTGTATTTACAGAGTGGAGTTACTGTAGTGTATGCTCAGAGTGGGGGTACTACAGGGTATTCACAAAGTGGAGTTACTGTAGTGTATGCTCAGAGAGGGGGTACCAAAGGGTATTTACAGAGTGGAGTTACTGTAGTGTATGCTCAGAGTGGGGGTACTACAGGGTATTCACAAAGTGGAGTTACTGTAGTGTATGCTCAGAGAGGGGGTACCAAAGGGTATTTACAGAGTGGAGTTACTGTAGTGTATGCTCAGAGTGGGGGTACTACAGGGTATTTACAAAGTGGAGTTACTGTAGTGTATGCTCAGAGTGGGGGTACCATAGGGTATTTACAGAGTGGAGTTACTGTAGTGTATGCTCAGAGTGGATGTACTACAGGGTATTTACAGAGTGGAGTTACTGTAGTGTATGCTCAGAGAGGGGGTACCATAGGGTATTTACAAAGTGGAGTTACTGTAGTGTATGCTCAGAGTGGATGTACTACAGGGTATTTACAGAGTGGAGTTACTGTAGTGTATGCTCAGAGTGGGGGTACCATAGTGTATTTACAAAGTGGAGTTACTGTAGTGTATGCTCAGAGTGGGGATACCATAGGGTATTTTCAGAGTGGAGTTACTGTAGTGTATGCTCAGAGTGGATGTCCTACAGGGTATTTACAGAGTGGAGTTACTGTAGTGTATGCTCAGAGTGGATGTACTACAGGGTATTTACAGAGTGGAGTTACTGTAGTGTATGCTCAGAGTGGATGTCCTACAGGGTATTTACAGAGTGGAGTTACTGTGGTGTATGCTCAGAGTGGATGTACTACAGGGTATTTACAGAGTGGAGTTACTGTAGTGTATGCTCAGAGTGGGGGTACCATAGGGTATTTACAGAATGGAGTTACTGTAGTGTATGCTCAGAGTGGGGGTACCATAGGGTATTTACAGAGTGGAGTTACTGTAGTGTATGCTCAGAGTGGATGTACTACAGGGTATTTACAGACTGGAGTTACTGTAGTGTATGCTCAGAGTGGATGTACTACAGGGTATTTACAGAGTGGAGTTACTGTAGTGTATGCTCAGAGTGGGGATACCATAGTGTATTTACAGAGTGGAGTTACTGTAGTGTATGATCAGAGTGGGGATACCATAGTGTATTTACAGAGTGGAGTTACTGTAGTGTATGCTCAGAGTGGATGTACTACAGGGTATTTACAGAGTGGAGTTACTGTAGTGTATGCTCAGAGTGGATGTACGACAGGGTATTTACAGAGTGGAGTTACTGTAGTGTATGCTCAGAGTGGATGTCCCACAGGGTATTTACAGAATGGAGTTACTGTAGTGTATGCTCAGAGTGGGGATACCATAGTGTATTTACAGAGTGGAGTTACTGTAGTGTATGCTCAGAGTGGATGTACTACAGGGTATTTACAGAGTGGAGTTACTGTAGTGTATGCTCAGAGAGGGGGTACCATAGGGTATTTACAAAGTGGAGTTACTGTAGTGTATGCTCAGAGTGGATGTACTACAGGGTATTTACAGAGTGGAGTTACTGTAGTGTATGCTCAGAGTGGATGTCCCACAGGGTATTTACAGAATGGAGTTACTGTAGTGTATGCTCAGAGTGGATGTACTACAGGGTATTTACAGAGTGGAGTTACTGTAGTGTATGCTCAGAGTGGATGTACTACAGGGTATTTACAGAGTGGAGTTACTGTAGTGTATGCTCAGAGTGGGGATACCATAGTGTATTTACAGAGTGGAGTTACTGTAGTGTATGCTCAGAGTGGGGATACCATAGTGTATTTACAGAGTGGAGTTACTGTAGTGTATGCTCAGAGTGGATGTACTACAGGGTATTTACAGAGTGGAGTTACTGTAGTGTCTGCTCAGAGTGGATGTACTACAGGGTATTTACAGAGTGGAGTTACTGTAGTGTATGCTCAGAGTGGGGATACCATAGGGTATTTACAGAGTGGAGTTACTGTAGTGTATGCTCAGAGTGGATGTACTGCAGGGTATTTACAGAGTGGAGTTACTGTAGTGTATGCTCAGACTGGATGTACTGCAGGGTATTTACAGAGTGGAGTTACTGTAGTGTATGCTCAGAGTGGATGTCCTGCAGGGTATTTACAAAGTAGAGTTGCTATAGTGTATGCTCAGAGTGGGGGTACTACAGGGTATTTACAGAGTGGAGTTACTGTAGTGTATGCTCAGAGTGGATGTACTGCAGGGTATTTACAGAATGGAGTTACTGTAGTGTATGCTCAGACTGGATGTACTACAGGGTATTTACAGAGTGGAGTTACTGTAGTGTATGCTCAGACTGGATGTACTACAGGGTATTTACAGAGTGGAGTTACTGTAGTGTATGCTCAGAGTGGGGATACCATAGGGTATTTACAGAGTGGAGTTACTGTAGTGTATGCTCAGAGTGGATGTACTACAGGGTATTTGCAGAGTGGAGTTACTGTAGTGTATGCTCAGACTGGATGTACTACAGGGTATTTACAGAGTGGAGTTACTGTAGTGTATGCTCAGAGTGGATGTACTACAGGGTATTTACAGAGTGGAGTTACTGTAGTGTATGCTCAGAGTGGGGATACCATAGTGTATTTACAGAGTGGAGTTACTGTAGTGTATGCTCAGAGTGGATGTACTACAGGGTATTTACAGAGTGGAGTTACTGTAGTGTATGCTCAGAGTGGGGATACCATAGTGTATTTACAGAGTGGAGTTACTGTAGTGTATGCTCAGAGGGGATGTACTACAGGGTATTTACAGAGTGGAGTAACTGTAGTGTATGCTCAGAGTGGATGTACTACAGGGTATTTACAGAGTGGAGTTACTGTAGTGTATGCTCAGAGTGGGGATACCATAGTGTATTTACAGAGTGGAGTTACTGTAGTGTATGCTCAGAGTGGGGGTACCATAGGGTATTTACAGAGTGGAGTTACTGTAGTGTATGCTCAGAGTGGGGGTACCATAGGGTATTTACAGAGTGGAGTTACTGTAGTGTATGCTCAGAGTGGGGATACCATAGTGTATTTACAGAGTGGAGTTACTGTAGTGTATGCTCAGAGTGGGGGTACCATAGGGTATTTACAGAGTGGAGTTACTGTAGTGTATGCTCAGAGTGGGGATACCATAGTGTATTTACAGAGTGGAGTTACTGTAGTGTTTGCTCAGAGTGGGGATACCATAGTGTATTTACAGAGTGGAGTTACTGTAGTGTATGCTCAGAGTGGGGGTACCATAGGGTATTTACAGAGTGGAGTTACTGTAGTGTATGCTCAGAGTGGGGATACCATAGTGTATTTACAGAGTGGAGTTACTGTAGTGTATGCTCAGAGTGGGGATACCATAGTGTATTTACAGAGTGGAGTTACTGTAATGTCTGCTCAGACTGGATGTCCTACAGGGTATTTACAGAGTGGAGTTACTGTAGTGTATGCTCAGAGTGGATGTACTGCAGGGTATTTACAGAGTTGAGTTACTGCAGTGTATGCTCAGAGTGGATGTCCTACAGGGTATTTACAGAGTGGAGTTACTGTAGTGTATGCTCAGAGTGGGGGTACCATAGTGTATTTACAGAGTGGAGTAACTGTAGTGTATGCTCAGAGTGGGGGTACTACAGGGTATTTACAGAGTGGAGTTACTGTAGTGTATGCTCAGAGTGGGGGTACTACAGGGTATTTACAGAGTGGAGTTACTGTAGTGTATGCTCAGAGTGGGGGTACCATAGTGTATTTACAGAGTGGAGTTACTGTAGTGTATGCTCAGAGTGGGGGTACTACAGGGTATTTACAGAGTGGAGTTACTGTAGTGTATGCTCAGAGTGGGGGTACTACAGGGTATTTACAGAGTGGAGTTACTGTAGTGTATGCTCAGAGTGGGGGTACTACAGGGTATTTACAGAGTGGAGTTACTGTAGTGTATGCTCAGACTGGATGTACTACAGGGTATTTACAGAGTGGAGTTACTGTCGTGTATGCTCAGAGTGGATGTCCCACAGGGTATTTACAGAGTGGAGATACTGTAGTGTATGCTCAGAGTGGATGTACTGCAGGGTATTTACAGAGTGGAGTTACTGTAGTGTATGCTCAGAGTGGATGTACTGCAGGGTATTTACAGAGTGGAGTTACTGTCGTGTATGCTCAGAGTGGATGTCCTACAGGGTATTTACAGAGTGGAGATACTGTAGTGTATGCTCAGAGTGGATGTACTGCAGGGTATTTACAGAGTGGAGTTACTGTCGTGTATGCTCAGAGTGGATGTCCTACAGGGTATTTACAGAGTGGAGTTACTGTAGTGTATGCTCAGAGTGGGGGTACTACAGGGTATTTACAGAGTGGAGATACTGTAGTGTATGCTCAGAGTGGGGGTACCATAGGGTATTTACAGAGTGGAGTTACTGTAGTGTATGCTCAGAGTGGGGGTACCATAGGGTATTTACAGAGTGGAGTTACTGTCGTGTATGCTCAGAGTGGATGTCCTACAGGGTATTTCCAGAGTGGAGATACTGTAGTGTATGCTCAGAGTGGATGTACTGCAGGGTATTTACAGAGTGGAGTTACTGTCGTGTATGCTCAGAGTGGATGTCCTACAGGGTATTTACAGAGTGGAGATACTGTAGTGTATGCTCAGAGTGGATGTCCTACAGGGTATTTACAGAGTGGAGATACTGTAGTGTATGCTCAGAGTGGATGTCCTACAGGGTATTTACAGAGTGGAGATACTGTAGTGTATGCTCAGAGTGGATGTCCTACAGGGTATTTACAGAGTGGAGATACTGTAGTGTATGCTCAGAGTGGATGTCCTACAGGGTATTTACAGAGTGGAGATACTGTAGTGTATGCTCAGAGTGGGGGTACCATAGGGTATTTACAGAGTGGAGTTACTGTAGTGTATGCTCAGAGTGGATGTCCTACAGGGTATTTACAGAGTGGAGATACTGTAGTGTATGCTCAGAGTGGGGGTACCATAGGGTATTTACAGAGTGGAGTTACTGTAGTGTATGCTCAGAGTGGGGGTACCATAGGGTATTTACAGAGTGGAGTTACTGTAGTGTATGCTCAGAGTGGATGTCCTACAGGGTATTTACAGAGTGGAGATACTGTAGTGTATGCTCAGAGTGGGGGTACCATAGGGTATTTACAGAGTGGAGATACTGTAGTGTATGCTCAGAGTGGGGGTACCATAGGGTATTTACAGAGTGGAGATACTGTAGTGTATGCTCAGAGTGGGGGTACCATAGGGTATTTACAGAGTGGAGTTACTGTAGTGTATGCTCAGAGTGGATGTCCTACAGGGTATTTACAGAGTGGAGGTACTGTAGTGTATGCTCAGAGTGGGGGTACCATAGGGTATTTACAGAGTGGAGTTACTGTAGTGTATGCTCAGAGTGGATGTCCTACAGGGTATTTACAGAGTGGAGATACTGTAATGTATGCTCAGAGTGGGGGTACCATAGTGTATTTACAGAGTGGAGTTACTGTAGTGTATGCTCAGAGTGGGGGTACCATAGGGTATTTACAGAGTGGAGTTACTGTAGTGTATGCTCAGAGTGGATGTACTGCAGGGTATTTACAGAGTGGAGTTACTGTCGTGTATGCTCAGAGTGGATGTCCTACAGGGTATTTACAGAGTGGAGATACTGTAGTGTATGCTCAGAGTGGGAGTACCATAGGGTATTTACAGAGTGGAGATACTGTAGTGTATGCTCAGAGTGGGGGTACCATAGGGTATTTACAGAGTGGAGTTACTGTCGTGTATGCTCAGAGTGGATGTCCTACAGGGTATTTACAGAGTGGAGATACTGTAGTGTATGCTCAGAGTGGGGGTACCATAGGGTATTTACAGAGTGGAGTTACTGTAGTGTATGCTCAGAGTGGATGTCCTACAGGGTATTTACAGAGTGGAGTTACTGTAGTGTATGCTCAGAGTGGATGTACTACTGGGTATTTACAGAGTGGAGTTACTGTAGTGTATGCTCAGAGTGGATGTCCTACAGGGTATTTACAAAGTAGAGTTGCTATAGTGTATGCTCAGAGTGGGTGTACTACAGGGTATTTACAGAGTGGAGTTACTGTAGTGTATGCTCAGAGTGGATGTACTACAGGGTATTTACAGAGTGGAGTTACTGTAGTGTATGCTCAGAGTGGATGTACTACAGGGTATTTACAGAGTGGAGATACTGTAGTGTATGCTCAGAGTGGGGGTACCATAGGGTATTTACAGAGTGGAGTTACTGTAGTGTATGCTCAGAGTGGATGTCCTACAGGGTATTTACAGAGTGGAGTTACTGTAGTGTATGCTCAGAGTGGATGTCCTACAGGGTATTTACAGAGTGGAGTTACTGTAGTGTATGCTCAGAGTGGATGTCCTACAGGGTATTTACAGAGTGGAGTTACTGTAGTGTATGCTCAGAGTGGATGTCCTACAGGGTATTTACAGAGTGGAGTTACTGTAGTGTATGCTCAGAGTGGATGTCCTACAGGGTATTTACAGAGTGGAGTTACTGTAGTGTATGCTCAGAGTGGGGGTACCATAGGGTATTTACAGAGTGGAGTTACTGTAGTGTATGCTCAGAGTGGGGGTACCATAGGGTATTTACAGAGTGGAGTTACTGTAGTGTATGCTCAGAGTGGATGTCCTACAGGGTATTTACAGAGTGGAGTTACTGTAGTGTATGCTCAGAGTGGATGTACTACAGGGTATTTACAGAGTGGAGTTACTGTAGTGCATGCTCAGAGTGGGGGTACCATAGGGTATTTACAGAGTGGAGTTACTGTAGTGTATGCTCAGAGTGGATGTACTACTGGGTATTTACAGAGTGGGGATACTGTAGTGTATGCTCAGAGTGGGGGTACCATAGGGTATTTACAGAGTGGAGTTACTGTAGTGTATGCTCAGAGTGGATGTCCTACGGGGTATTTACAGAGTGGAGATACTGTAGTGTATGCTCAGAGTGGATGTCCTACAGGGTATTTACAAAGTAGAGTTGCTATAGTGTATGCTCAGAGTGGATGTACTACAGGGTATTTACAGAGTGGGGATACTGTAGTGTATGCTCAGAGTGGGGGTACCATAGGGTATTTACAGAGTGGAGGTACTGTAGTGTATGCTCAGAGTGGATGTCCTACAGGGTATTTACAAAGTAGAGTTGCTATAGTGTATGCTCAGAGTGGATGTACTACAGGGTATTTACAGAGTGGAGTTACTGTAGTGTATGCTCAGAGTGGATTTACTGCAGGGTATTTACAGAGTGGAGTTACTGTAGTGTATGCTCAGAGTGGATGTCCTACAGGGTATTTACAGAGTGGAGTTACTGTAGTGTATGCTCAGAGTGGATGTCCTACAGGGTATTTACAGAGTGGAGTTACTGTAGTGTATGCTCAGAGTGGATGTCCTACAGGGTATTTACAGAGTGGAGTTACTGTAGTGTATGCTCAGAGTGGATGTCCTACAGGGTATTTACAGAGTGGGGATACTGTAGTGTATGCTCAGAGTGGGGGTACCATAGGGTATTTACAGAGTGGAGTTACTGTAGTGTATGCTCAGAGTGGATGTCCTACAGGGTATTTACAAAGTAGAGTTGCTATAGTGTATGCTCAGAGTGGATGTACTACAGGGTATTTACAGAGTGGAGTTACTGTAGTGTATGCTCAGAGTGGATGTCCTACAGGGTATTTACAGAGTGGAGTTACTGTAGTGTATGCTCAGAGTGGGGGTACCATAGGGTATTTACAGAGTGGAGTTACTGTAGTGTATGCTCAGAGTGGATGTCCTACAGGGTATTTACAGAGTGGAGTTACTGTAGTGTATGCTCAGAGTGGATGTACTACAGGGTATTTACAGAGTGGAGTTACTGTAGTGCATGCTCAGAGTGGGGGTACCATAGGGTATTTACAGAGTGGAGTTACTGTAGTGTATGCTCAGAGTGGATGTCCTACAGGGTATTTACAGAGTGGAGATACTGTAGTGTATGCACAGAGTGGATGTCCTACAGGGTATTTACAAAGTAGAGTTGCTATAGTGTATGCTCAGAGTGGATGTACTACAGGGTATTTACAGAGTGGGGATACTGTAGTGTATGCTCAGAGTGGGGGTACCATAGGGTATTTACAGAGTGGAGTTACTGTAGTGTATGCTCAGAGTGGATGTCCTACGGGGTATTTACAGAGTGGAGATACTGTAGTGTATGCTCAGAGTGGATGTCCTACAGGGTATTTACAAAGTAGAGTTGCTATAGTGTATGCTCAGAGTGGATGTACTACAGGGTATTTACAGAGTGGGGATACTGTAGTGTATGCTCAGAGTGGGGGTACCATAGGGTATTTACAGAGTGGAGTTACTGTAGTGTATGCTCAGAGTGGATGTCCTACAGGGTATTTACAAAGTAGAGTTGCTATAGTGTATGCTCAGAGTAGATGTACTACAGGGTATTTACAGAGTGGAGTTACTGTAGTGTATGCTCAGAGTGGATTTACTGCAGGGTATTTACAGAGTGGAGTTACTGTAGTGTATGCTCAGAGTGGATGTCCTACAGGGTATTTACAGAGTGGAGTTACTGTAGTGTATGCTCAGAGTGGATGTCCTACAGGGTATTTACAGAGTGGAGTTACTGTAGTGTATGCTCAGAGTGGATGTCCTACAGGGTATTTACAGAGTGGAGTTACTGTAGTGTATGCTCAGAGTGGATGTCCTACAGGGTATTTACAGAGTGGGGATACTGTAGTGTATGCTCAGAGTGGGGGTACCATAGGGTATTTACAGAGTGGAGTTACTGTAGTGTATGCTCAGAGTGGATGTCCTACAGGGTATTTACAAAGTAGAGTTGCTATAGTGTATGCTCAGAGTGGATGTACTACAGGGTATTTACAGAGTGGAGTTACTGTAGTGTATGCTCAGAGTGGATGTACTGCAGGGTATTTACAGAGTGGAGTTACTGTAGTGTATGCTCAGAGTGGATGTCCTACAGGGTATTTACAGAGTGGAGTTACTGTAGTGTATGCTCAGAGTGGATGTCCTACAGGGTATTTACAGAGTGGAGTTACTGTAGTGTATGCTCAGAGTGGATGTCCTACAGGGTATTTACAGAGTGGAGTTACTGTAGTGTATGCTCAGAGTGGATGTCCTACAGGGTATTTACAGAGTGGGGATACTGTAGTGTATGCTCAGAGTGGGGGTACCATAGGGTATTTACAGAGTGGAGTTACTGTCGTGTATGCTCAGAGTGGATGTCCTACAGGGTATTTACAGAGTGGAGTTACTGTAGTGTATGCTCAGAGTGGATGTCCTACAGGGTATTTACAGAGTGGAGTTACTGTAGTGTATGCTCAGAGTGGATGTCCTACAGGGTATTTACAAAGTAGAGTTGCTATAGTGTATGCTCAGAGTGGGGGTACTACAGGGTATTTACAGAGTGGAGTTACTGTAGTGTATGCTCAGAGTGGATGTCCTACAGGGTATTTACAGAGTGGAGTTACTGTAGTGTATGCTCAGAGTGGATGTCCTACAGGGTATTTACAAAGTAGAGTTGCTATAGTGTATGCTCAGAGTGGGGGTACTACAGGGTATTTACAGAGTGGAGTTACTGTAGTGTATGCTCAGAGTGGATGTCCTACAGGGTATTTACAGAGTGGAGTTACTGTAGTGTATGCTCAGAGTGGATGTACTACAGGGTATTTACAGAGTGGAGTTACTGTAGTGTATGCTCAGACTGGATGTACTACAGGGTATTTACAGAGTGGAGTTACTGTAGTGTATGCTCAGAGTGGGGATACCATAGTGTATTTACAGAGTGGAGTTACTGTAGTGTATGCTCAGAGTGGGGATACCATAGTGTATTTACAGAGTGGAGTTACTGTAGTGTATGCTCAGAGTGGGGGTACTACAGGGTATTTACAGAGTGGAGTTACTGTAGTGTATGCTCAGAGTGGGGGTACCATAGTGTATTTACAGAGTGGAGTTACTGTAGTGTATGCTCAGAGTGGGGGTACTACAGGGTATTTACAGAGTGGAGTTACTGTAGTGTATGCTCAGAGTGGGGGTACCATAGTGTATTTACAGAGTGGAGTTACTGTAGTGTATGCTCAGAGTGGATGTACTGCAGGGTATTTACAGAGTGGAGTTACTGTAGTGTATGCTCAGAGTGGATGTCCTACAGGGTATTTACAGAGTGGAGTTACTGTAGTGTATGCTCAGACTGGATGTACTACAGGGTATTTACAGAGTGGAGTTACTGTAGTGTATGCTCAGACTGGATGTACTACAGGGTATTTACAGAGTGGAGTTACTGTAGTGTATGCTCAGAGTGGATGTACTACAGGGTATTTACAGAGTGGAGTTACTGTAGTGTATGCTCAGACTGGATGTACTACAGGGTATTTACAGAGTGGAGTTACTGTAGTGTATGCTCAGACTGGATGTACTACAGGGTATTTACAGAGTGGAGTTACTGTCGTGTATGCTCAGAGTGGATGTCTCACAGGGTATTTACAGAGTGGAGATACTGTAGTGTATGCTCAGAGTGGATGTACTGCAGGGTATTTACAGAGTGGAGTTACTGTAGTGTATGCTCAGAGTGGATGTACTGCAGGGTATTTACAGAGTGGAGTTACTGTCGTGTATGCTCAGAGTGGATGTCCTACAGGGTATTTACAGAGTGGAGATACTGTAGTGTATGCTCAGAGTGGATGTACTGCAGGGTATTTTCAGAGTGGAGTTACTGTCGTGTATGCTCAGAGTGGATGTCCTACAGGGTATTTACAGAGTGGAGTTACTGTAGTGTATGCTCAGAGTGGGGGTACTACAGGGTATTTACAGAGTGGAGATACTGTAGTGTATGCTCAGAGTGGGGGTACCATAGGGTATTTACAGAGTGGAGTTACTGTAGTGTATGCTCAGAGTGGGGGTACCATAGGGTATTTACAGAGTGGAGTTACTGTAGTGTATGCTCAGAGTGGATGTACTGCAGGGTATTTACAGAGTGGAGTTACTGTCGTGTATGCTCAGAGTGGATGTCCTACAGGGTATTTACAGAGTGGAGATACTGTAGTGTATGCTCAGAGTGGATGTACTGCAGGGTATTTACAGAGTGGAGTTACTGTCGTGTATGCTCAGAGTGGATGTCCTACAGGGTATTTACAGAGTGGAGATACTGTAGTGTATGCTCAGAGTGGATGTCCTACAGGGTATTTACAGAGTGGAGATACTGTAGTGTATGCTCAGAGTGGATGTCCTACAGGGTATTTACAGAGTGGAGATACTGTAGTGTATGCTCAGAGTGGATGTCCTACAGGGTATTTACAGAGTGGAGATACTGTAGTGTATGCTCAGAGTGGATGTCCTACAGGGTATTTACAGAGTGGAGATACTGTAGTGTATGCTCAGAGTGGGGGTACCATAGGGTATTTACAGAGTGGAGTTACTGTAGTGTATGCTCAGAGTGGATGTCCTACAGGGTATTTACAGAGTGGAGATACTGTAGTGTATGCTCAGAGTGGGGGTACCATAGGGTATTTACAGAGTGGAGTTACTGTAGTGTATGCTCAGAGTGGATGTCCTACAGGGTATTTACAGAGTGGAGATACTGTAGTGTATGCTCAGAGTGGATGTCCTACAGGGTATTTACAGAGTGGAGTTACTGTAGTGTATGCTCAGAGTGGATGTACTACAGGGTATTTACAGAGTGGAGATACTGTAGTGTATGCTCAGAGTGGGGGTACCATAGGGTATTTACAGAGTGGAGTTACTGTAGTGTATGCTCAGAGTGGATGTCCTACAGGGTATTTACAGAGTGGAGATACTGTAGTGTATGCTCAGAGTGGGGGTACCATAGGGTATTTACAGAGTGGAGTTACTGTAGTGTATGCTCAGAGTGGATGTCCTACAGGGTATTTACAGAGTGGAGATACTGTAGTGTATGCTCAGAGTGGATGTACTACAGGGTATTTACAGAGTGGAGATACTGTAGTGTATGCTCAGAGTGGATGTCCTACAGGGTATTTACAGAGTGGAGATACTGTAGTGTATGCTCAGAGTGGATGTACTACAGGGTATTTACAGAGTGGAGTTACTGTAGTGTATGCTCAGAGTGGGGGTACCATAGGGTATTTACAGAGTGGAGTTACTGTAGTGTATGCTCAGAGTGGATGTCCTACAGGGTATTTACAGAGTGGAGATACTGTAGTGTATGCTCAGAGTGGATGTCCTACAGGGTATTTACAGAGTGGAGATACTGTAGTGTATGCTCAGAGTGGGGGTACCATAGGGTATTTACAGAGTGGAGTTACTGTAGTGTATGCTCAGAGTGGATGACCTACAGGGTATTTACAGAGTGGAGATACTGTAGTGTATGCTCAGAGTGGATGTCCTACAGGGTATTTACAGAGTGGAGATACTGTAGTGTATGCTCAGAGTGGGGGTACCATAGGGTATTTACAGAGTGGAGTTACTGTAGTGTAGGCTCAGAGTGGATGTCCTACAGGGTATTTACAGAGTGGAGTTACTGTAGTGTATGCTCAGAGTGGGGGTACCATAGGGTATTTACAGAGTGGAGTTACTGTAGTGTATGCTCAGAGTGGGGGTACCATAGGGTATTTACAGAGTGGAGTTACTGTAGTGTATGCTCAGAGTGGATGTCCTACAGGGTATTTACAGAGTGGAGTTACTGTAGTGTATGCTCAGAGTGGGGGTACCATAGGGTATTTACAGAGTGGAGTTACTGTAGTGTATGCTCAGAGTGGATGTCCTACAGGGTATTTACAGAGTGGAGATACTGTAGTGTATGCTCAGAGTGGATGTCCTACAGGGTATTTACAGAGTGGAGATACTGTAGTGTATGCTCAGAGTGGGGGTACCATAGGGTATTTACAGAGTGGAGTTACTGTAGTGTATGCTCAGAGTGGGGGTACCATAGGGTATTTACAGAGTGGAGTTACTGTAGTGTATGCTCAGAGTGGATGTCCTACAGGGTATTTACAGAGTGGAGATACTGTAGTGTATGCTCAGAGTGGGGGTACCATAGGGTATTTACAGAGTGGAGATACTGTAGTGTATGCTCAGAGTGGGGGTACCATAGGGTATTTACAGAGTGGAGATACTGTAGTGTATGCTCAGAGTGGGGGTACCATAGGGTATTTACAGAGTGGAGTTACTGTAGTGTATGCTCAGAGTGGATGTCCTACAGGGTATTTACAGAGTGGAGGTACTGTAGTGTATGCTCAGAGTGGGGGTACCATAGGGTATTTACAGAGTGGAGTTACTGTAGTGTATGCTCAGAGTGGATGTCCTACAGGGTATTTACAGAGTGGAGATACTGTAATGTATGCTCAGAGTGGGGGTACCATAGTGTATTTACAGAGTGGAGTTACTGTAGTGTATGCTCAGAGTGGGGGTACCATAAGGTATTTACAGAGTGGAGTTACTGTAGTGTATGCTCAGAGTGGATGTACTGCAGGGTATTTACAGAGTGGAGTTACTGTCGTGTATGCTCAGAGTGGATGTCCTACAGGGTATTTACAGAGTGGAGATACTGTAGTGTATGCTCAGAGTGGGAGTACCATAGGGTATTTACAGAGTGGAGATACTGTAGTGTATGCTCAGAGTGGGGGTACCATAGGGTATTTACAGAGTGGAGTTACTGTCGTGTATGCTCAGAGTGGATGTCCTACAGGGTATTTACAGAGTGGAGATACTGTAGTGTATGCTCAGAGTGGGGGTACCATAGGGTATTTACAGAGTGGAGTTACTGTAGTGTATGCTCAGAGTGGATGTCCTACAGGGTATTTACAGAGTGGAGTTACTGTAGTGTATGCTCAGAGTGGATGTACTACAGGGTATTTACAGAGTGGAGTTACTGTAGTGTATGCTCAGAGTGGATGTCCTACAGGGTATTTACAAAGTAGAGTTGCTATAGTGTATGCTCAGAGTGGGTGTACTACAGGGTATTTACAGAGTGGAGTTACTGTAGTGTATGCTCAGAGTGGATGTACTACAGGGTATTTACAGAGTGGAGTTACTGTAGTGTATGCTCAGAGTGGATGTACTACAGGGTATTTACAGAGAGGATTTACTGTAGTGGATGCTCAGAGTGGGGGTACCATAGGGTATTTACAGAGTGGAGTTACTGTAGTGTATGCTCAGAGTGGATGTCCTACAGGGTATTTACAGAGTGGAGTTACTGTAGTGTATGCTCAGAGTGGATGTCCTACAGGGTATTTACAGAGTGGAGTTACTGTAGTGTATGCTCAGAGTGGATGTCCTACAGGGTATTTACAGAGTGGAGTTACTGTAGTGTATGCTCAGAGTGGATGTCCTACAGGGTATTTACAGAGTGGAGTTACTGTAGTGTATGCTCAGAGTGGATGTCCTACAGGGTATTTACAGAGTGGAGTTACTGTAGTGTATGCTCAGAGTGGGGGTACCATAGGGTATTTACAGAGTGGAGTTACTGTAGTGTATGCTCAGAGTGGGGGTACCATAGGGTATTTACAGAGTGGAGTTACTGTAGTGTATGCTCAGAGTGGATGTCCTACAGGGTATTTACAGAGTGGAGTTACTGTAGTGTATGCTCAGAGTGGATGTACTAAAGGGTATTTACAGAGTGGAGTTACTGTAGTGCATGCTCAGAGTGGGGGTACCATAGGGTATTTACAGAGTGGAGTTACTGTAGTGTATGCTCAGAGTGGATGTCCTACAGGGTATTTACAGAGTGGAGATACTGTAGTGTATGCTCAGAGTGGATGTCCTACAGGGTATTGACAAAGTAGAGTTGCTATAGTGTATGCTCAGAGTGGATGTACTACAGGGTATTTACAGAGTGGGGATACTGTAGTGTATGCTCAGAGTGGGGGTACCATAGGGTATTTACAGAGTGGAGTTACTGTAGTGTATGCTCAGAGTGGATGTCCTACGGGGTATTTACAGAGTGGAGATACTGTAGTGTATGCTCAGAGTGGATGTCCTACAGGGTATTTACAAAGTAGAGTTGCTATAGTGTATGCTCAGAGTGGATGTACTACAGGGTATTTACAGAGTGGGGATACTGTAGTGTATGCTCAGAGTGGGGGTACCATAGGGTATTTACAGAGTGGAGTTACTGTAGTGTATGCTCAGAGTGGATGTCCTACAGGGTATTTACAAAGTAGAGTTGCTATAGTGTATGCTCAGAGTGCATGGACTACAGGGTATTTACAGAGTGGAGTTACTGTAGTGTATGCTCAGAGTGGATTTACTGCAGGGTATTTACAGAGTGGAGTTACTGTAGTGTATGCTCAGAGTGGATGTCCTACAGGGTATTTACAGAGTGGAGTTACTGTAGTGTATGCTCAGAGTGGATGTCCTACAGGGTATTTACAGAGTGGAGTTACTGTAGTGTATGCTCAGAGTGGATGTCCTACAGGGTATTTACAGAGTGGAGTTACTGTAGTGTATGCTCAGAGTGGATGTCCTACAGGGTATTTACAGAGTGGGGATACTGTAGTGTATGCTCAGAGTGGGGGTACCATAGGGTATTTACAGAGTGGAGTTACTGTAGTGTATGCTCAGAGTGGATGTCCTACAGGGTATTTACAAAGTAGAGTTGCTATAGTGTATGCTCAGAGTGGATGTACTACAGGGTATTTACAGAGTGGAGTTACTGTAGTGTATGCTCAGAGTGGATGTACTGCAGGGTATTTACAGAGTGGAGTTACTGTAGTGTATGCTCAGAGTGGATGTCCTACAGGGTATTTACAGAGTGGAGTTACTGTAGTGTATGCTCAGAGTGGATGTCCTACAGGGTATTTACAGAGTGGAGTTACTGTAGTGTATGCTCAGAGTGGATGTCCTACAGGGTATTTACAGAGTGGAGTTACTGTAGTGTATGCTCAGAGTGGATGTCCTACAGGGTATTTACAGAGTGGGGATACTGTAGTGTATGCTCAGAGTGGGGGTACCATAGGGTATTTACAGAGTGGAGTTACTGTAGTGTATGCTCAGAGTGGATGTCCTACAGGGTATTTACAGAGTGGAGTTACTGTAGTGTATGCTCAGAGTGGATGTCCTACAGGGTATTTACAGAGTGGAGTTACTGTAGTGTATGCTCAGAGTGGATGTCCTACAGGGTATTTACAAAGTAGAGTTGCTATAGTGTATGCTCAGAGTGGGGGTACTACAGGGTATTTACAGAGTGGAGTTACTGTAGTGTATGCTCAGAGTGGATGTCCTACAGGGTATTTACAGAGTGGAGTTACTGTAGTGTATGCTCAGAGTGGATGTCCTACAGGGTATTTACAGAGTGGAGTTACTGTAGTGTATGCTCAGAGTGGATGTCCTACAGGGTATTTACAAAGTAGAGTTGCTATAGTGTATGCTCAGAGTGGGGGTACTACAGGGTATTTACAGAGTGGAGTTACTGTAGTGTATGCTCAGAGTGGATGTCCTACAGGGTATTTACAGAGTGGAGTTGCTATAGTGTATGCTCAGAGTGGGGGTACTACAGGGTATTTACAGAGTGGAGTTACTGTAGTGTATGCTCAGAGTGGATGTCCTACAGGGTATTTACAGAGTGGAGTTACTGTAGTGTATGCTCAGAGTGGATGTCCTACAGGGTATTTACAAAGTAGAGTTGCTATAGTGTATGCTCAGAGTGGGGGTACTACAGGGTATTTACAGAGTGGAGTTACTGTAGTGTATGCTCAGAGTGGATGTCCTACAGGGTATTTACAGAGTGGAGTTACTGTAGTGTATGCTCAGAGTGGATGTCCTACAGGGTATTTACAGAGTGGAGTTACTGTAGTGTATGCTCAGAGTGGATGTCCTACAGGGTATTTACAGAGTGGAGTTACTGTAATGTATGCTCAGAGTGGATGTCCTACAGGGTATTTACAGAGTGGAGTTGCTATAGTGTATGCTCAGAGTGGGGGTACTACAGGGTATTTACAGAGTGGAGTTACTGTAGTGTATGCTCAGAGTGGATGTACTGCAGGGTATTTACAGAGTGGAGTTACTGTAGTGTATGCTCAGAGTGGATGTCCTACAGGGTATTTACAGAGTGGAGTTACTGTAGTGTATGCTCAGAGTGGATGTCCTGCAGGGTATTTACAAAGTAGAGTTGCTATAGTGTATGCTCAGAGTGGGGGTACTACAGGGTATTTACAGAGTGGAGTTACTGTAGTGTATGCTCAGAGTGGGGGTACTACAGGGTATTTACAGAGTGGAGTTACTGTAGTGTATGCTCAGAGTGGATGTCCTACAGGGTATTTACAGAGTGGAGTTACTGTAGTGTATGCTCAGACTGGATGTACTACAGGGTATTTACAGAGTGGAGTTACTGTAGTGTATGCTCGGATTGGATGTCCTACAGGGTATTTACAGAGTGGAGATACTGTAGTGTATGCTCAGAGTGGATGTCCTACAGGGTATTTACAGAGTGGAGATACTGTAGTGTATGCTCAGAGTGGATGTCCTACAGGGTATTTACAGAGTGGAGATACTGTAGTGTATGCTCAGAGTGGGGGTACCATAGGGTATTTACAGAGTGGAGTTACTGTAGTGTATGCTCAGAGTGGATGTCCTACAGGGTATTTACAGAGTGGAGATACTGTAGTGTATGCTCAGAGTGGGGGTACCATAGGGTATTTACAGAGTGGAGTTACTGTAGTGTATGCTCAGAGTGGATGTCCTACAGGGTATTTACAGAGTGGAGATACTGTAGTGTATGCTCAGAGTGGATGTCCTACAGGGTATTTACAGAGTGGAGTTACTGTAGTGTATGCTCAGAGTGGATGTACTACAGGGTATTTACAGAGTGGAGATACTGTAGTGTATGCTCAGAGTGGATGTCCTACAGGGTATTTACAGAGTGGAGATACTGTAGTGTATGCTCAGAGTGGATGTACTACAGGGTATTTACAGAGTGGAGTTACTGTAGTGTATGCTCAGAGTGGGGGTACCATAGGGTATTTACAGAGTGGAGTTACTGTAGTGTATGCTCAGAGTGGATTTCCTACAGGGTATTTACAGAGTGGAGATACTGTAGTGTATGCTCAGAGTGGATGTCCTACAGGGTATTTACAGAGTGGAGATACTGTAGTGTATGCTCAGAGTGGGGGTACCATAGGGTATTTACAGAGTGGAGTTACTGTAGTGTATGCTCAGAGTGGATGACCTACAGGGTATTTACAGAGTGGAGATACTGTAGTGTATGCTCAGAGTGGATGTCCTACAGGGTATTTACAGAGTGGAGATACTGTAGTGTATGCTCAGAGTGGGGGTACCATAGGGTATTTACAGAGTGGAGTTACTGTAGTGTAGGCTCAGACTGGATGTCCTACAGGGTATTTACAGAGTGGAGTTACTGTAGTGTATGCTCAGAGTGGGGGTACCATAGGGTATTTACAGAGTGGAGTTACTGTAGTGTAGGCTCAGAGTGGATGTCCTACAGGGTATTTACAGAGTGGAGTTACTGTAGTGTATGCTCAGAGTGGGGGTACCATAGGGTATTTACAGAGTGGAGTTACTGTAGTGTAGGCTCAGAGTGGATGTCCTACAGGGTATTTACAGAGTGGAGATACTGTAGTGTATGCTCAGAGTGGATGTCCTACAGGGTATTTACAGAGTGGAGATACTGTAGTGTATGCTCTGAGTGGGGGTACCATAGGGTATTTACAGAGTGGAGTTACTGTAGTGTATGCTCAGAGTGGATGTCCTACAGGGTATTTACAGAGTGGAGATACTGTAGTGTATGCTCAGAGTGGGGGTACCATAGGGTATTTACAGAGTGGAGTTACTGTAGTGTATGCTCAGAGTGGATGTCCTACAGGGTATTTACAGAGTGGAGATACTGTAGTGTATGCTCAGAGTGGATGTCCTACAGGGTATTTACAGAGTGGAGTTACTGTAGTGTATGCTCAGAGTGGATGTACTACAGGGTATTTACAGAGTGGAGATACTGTAGTGTATGCTCAGAGTGGGGGTACCATAGGGTATTTACAGAGTGGAGTTACTGTAGTGTATGCTCAGAGTGGATGTCCTACAGGGTATTTACAGAGTGGAGATACTGTAGTGTATGCTCAGAGTGGGGGTACCATAGGGTATTTACAGAGTGGAGTTACTGTAGTGTATGCTCAGAGTGGATGTCCTACAGGGTATTTACAGAGTGGAGATACTGTAGTGTATGCTCAGAGTGGATGTACTACAGGGTATTTACAGAGTGGAGATACTGTAGTGTATGCTCAGAGTGGATGTCCTACAGGGTATTTACAGAGTGGAGATACTGTAGTGTATGCTCAGAGTGGATGTACTACAGGGTATTTACAGAGTGGAGTTACTGTAGTGTATGCTCAGAGTGGGGGTACCATAGGGTATTTACAGAGTGGAGTTACTGTAGTGTATGCTCAGAGTGGATTTCCTACAGGGTATTTACAGAGTGGAGATACTGTAGTGTATGCTCAGAGTGGATGTCCTACAGGGTATTTACAGAGTGGAGATACTGTAGTGTATGCTCAGAGTGGGGGTACCATAGGGTATTTACAGAGTGGAGTTACTGTAGTGTATGCTCAGAGTGGATGACCTACAGGGTATTTACAGAGTGGAGATACTGTAGTGTATGCTCAGAGTGGATGTCCTACAGGGTATTTACAGAGTGGAGATACTGTAGTGTATGCTCAGAGTGGGGGTACCATAGGGTATTTACAGAGTGGAGTTACTGTAGTGTAGGCTCAGAGTGGATGTCCTACAGGGTATTTACAGAGTGGAGTTACTGTAGTGTATGCTCAGAGTGGGGGTACCATAGGGTATTTACAGAGTGGAGTTACTGTAGTGTATGCTCAGAGTGGGGGTACCATAGGGTATTTACAGAGTGGAGTTACTGTAGTGTATGCTCAGAGTGGATGTCCTACAGGGTATTTACAGAGTGGAGTTACTGTAGTGTATGCTCAGAGTGGGGGTACCATAGGGTATTTACAGAGTGGAGTTACTGTAGTGTATGCTCAGAGTGGATCTCCTACAGGGTATTTACAGAGTGGAGATACTGTAGTGTATGCTCAGAGTGGATGTCCTACAGGGTATTTACAGAGTGGAGATACTGTAGTGTATGCTCAGAGTGGGGGTACCATAGGGTATTTACAGAGTGGAGTTACTGTAGTGTATGCTCAGAGTGGGGGTACCATAGGGTATTTACAGAGTGGAGTTACTGTAGTGTATGCTCAGAGTGGATGTCCTACAGGGTATTTACAGAGTGGAGATACTGTAGTGTATGCTCAGAGTGGGGGTACCATAGGGTATTTACAGAGTGGAGATACTGTAGTGTATGCTCAGAGTGGGGGTACCATAGGGTATTTACAGAGTGGAGATACTGTAGTGTATGCTCAGAGTGGGGGTACCATAGGGTATTTACAGAGTGGAGTTACTGTAGTGTATGCTCAGAGTGGATGTCCTACAGGGTATTTACAGAGTGGAGGTACTGTAGTGTATGCTCAGAGTGGGGGTACCATAGGGTATTTACAGAGTGGAGTTACTGTAGTGTATGCTCAGAGTGGATGTCCTACAGGGTATTTACAGAGTGGAGATACTGTAATGTATGCTCAGAGTGGGGGTACCATAGTGTATTTACAGAGTGGAGTTACTGTAGTGTATGCTCAGAGTGGGGGTACCATAAGGTATTTACAGAGTGGAGTTACTGTAGTGTATGCTCAGAGTGGATGTACTGCAGGGTATTTACAGAGTGGAGTTACTGTCGTGTATGCTCAGAGTGGATGTCCTACAGGGTATTTACAGAGTGGAGATACTGTAGTGTATGCTCAGAGTGGGAGTACCATAGGGTATTTACAGAGTGGAGATACTGTAGTGTATGCTCAGAGTGGGGGTACCATAGGGTATTTACAGAGTGGAGTTACTGTCGTGTATGCTCAGAGTGGATGTCCTACAGGGTATTTACAGAGTGGAGATACTGTAGTGTATGCTCAGAGTGGGGGTACCATAGGGTATTTACAGAGTGGATTTACTGTAGTGTATGCTCAGAGTGGATGTCCTACAGGGTATTTACAGAGTGGAGTTACTGTAGTGTATGCTCAGAGTGGATGTACTACAGGGTATTTACAGAGTGGAGTTACTGTAGTGTATGCTCAGAGTGGATGTCCTACAGGGTATTTACAAAGTAGAGTTGCTATAGTGTATGCTTAGAGTGGGTGTACTACAGGGTATTTACAGAGTGGAGTTACTGTAGTGTATGCTCAGAGTGGATGTACTACAGGGTATTTACAGAGTGGAGTTACTGTAGTGTATGCTCAGAGTGGATGTACTACAGGGTATTTACAGAGTGGAGATACTGTAGTGGATGCTCAGAGTGGGGGTACCATAGGGTATTTACAGAGTGGAGTTACTGTAGTGTATGCTCAGAGTGGATGTCCTACAGGGTATTTACAGAGTGGAGTTACTGTAGTGTATGCTCAGAGTGGATGTCCTACAGGGTATTTACAGAGTGGAGTTACTGTAGTGTATGCTCAGAGTGGATGTCCTACAGGGTATTTACAGAGTGGAGTTACTGTAGTGTATGCTCAGAGTGGATGTCCTACAGGGTATTTACAGAGTGGAGTTACTGTAGTGTATGCTCAGAGTGGATGTCCTACAGGGTATTTACAGAGTGGAGTTACTGTAGTGTATGCTCAGAGTGGGGGTACCATAGGGTATTTACAGAGTGGAGTTACTGTAGTGTATGCTCAGAGTGGGGGTACCATAGGGTATTTACAGAGTGGAGTTACTGTAGTGTATGCTCAGAGTGGATGTCCTACAGGGTATTTACAGAGTGGAGTTACTGTAGTGTATGCTCAGAGTGGATGTACTAAAGGGTATTTACAGAGTGGAGTTACTGTAGTGCATGCTCAGAGTGGGGGTACCATAGGGTATTTACAGAGTGGAGTTACTGTAGTGTATGCTCAGAGTGGATGTCCTACAGGGTATTTACAGAGTGGAGATACTGTAGTGTATGCTCAGAGTGGATGTCCTACAGGGTATTGACAAAGTAGAGTTGCTATAGTGTATGCTCAGAGTGGATGTACTACAGGGTATTTACAGAGTGGGGATACTGTAGTGTATGCTCAGAGTGGGGGTACCATAGGGTATTTACAGAGTGGAGTTACTGTAGTGTATGCTCAGAGTGGATGTCCTACGGGGTATTTACAGAGTGGAGATACTGTAGTGTATGCTCAGAGTGGATGTCCTACAGGGTATTTACAAAGTAGAGTTGCTATAGTGTATGCTCAGAGTGGATGTACTACAGGGTATTTACAGAGTGGGGATACTGTAGTGTATGCTCAGAGTGGGGGTACCATAGGGTATTTACAGAGTGGAGTTACTGTAGTGTATGCTCAGAGTGGATGTCCTACAGGGTATTTACAGAGTGGAGTTACTGTAGTGTATGCTCAGAGTGGATGTCCTACAGGGTATTTACAGAGTGGAGTTACTGTAGTGTATGCTCAGAGTGGATGTCCTACAGGGTATTTACAGAGTGGAGTTACTGTAGTGTATGCTCAGAGTGGATGTCCTACAGGGTATTTACAGAGTGGGGATACTGTAGTGTATGCTCAGAGTGGGGGTACCATAGGGTATTTACAGAGTGGAGTTACTGTAGTGTATGCTCAGAGTGGATGTCCTACAGGGTATTTACAAAGTAGAGTTGCTATAGTGTATGCTCAGAGTGGATGTACTACAGGGTATTTACAGAGTGGAGTTACTGTAGTGTATGCTCAGAGTGGATGTACTGCAGGGTATTTACAGAGTGGAGTTACTGTAGTGTATGCTCAGAGTGGATGTCCTACAGGGTATTTACAGAGTGGAGTTACTGTAGTGTATGCTCAGAGTGGATGTCCTACAGGGTATTTACAGAGTGGAGTTACTGTAGTGTATGCTCAGAGTGGATGTCCTACAGGGTATTTACAGAGTGGAGTTACTGTAGTGTATGCTCAGAGTGGATGTCCTACAGGGTATTTACAGAGTGGGGATACTGTAGTGTATGCTCAGAGTGGGGGTACCATAGGGTATTTACAGAGTGGAGTTACTGTAGTGTATGCTCAGAGTGGATGTCCTACAGGGTATTTACAGAGTGGAGTTACTGTAGTGTATGCTCAGAGTGGATGTCCTACAGGGTATTTACAGAGTGGAGTTACTGTAGTGTATGCTCAGAGTGGATGTCCTACAGGGTATTTACAAAGTAGAGTTGCTATAGTGTATGCTCAGAGTGGGGGTACTACAGGGTATTTACAGAGTGGAGTTACTGTAGTGTATGCTCAGAGTGGATGTCCTACAGGGTATTTACAGAGTGGAGTTACTGTAGTGTATGCTCAGAGTGGATGTCCTACAGGGTATTTACAGAGTGGAGTTACTGTAGTGTATGCTCAGAGTGGATGTCCTACAGGGTATTTACAAAGTAGAGTTGCTATAGTGTATGCTCAGAGTGGGGGTACTACAGGGTATTTACAGAGTGGAGTTACTGTAGTGTATGCTCAGAGTGGATGTCCTACAGGGTATTTACAGAGTGGAGTTGCTATAGTGTATGCTCAGAGTGGGGGTACTACAGGGTATTTACAGAGTGGAGTTACTGTAGTGTATGCTCAGAGTGGATGTCCTACAGGGTATTTACAGAGTGGAGTTACTGTAGTGTATGCTCAGAGTGGATGTCCTACAGGGTATTTACAAAGTAGAGTTGCTATAGTGTATGCTCAGAGTGGGGGTACTACAGAGTATTTACAGAGTGGAGTTACTGTAGTGTATGCTCAGAGTGGATGTCCTACAGGGTATTTACAGAGTGGAGTTACTGTAGTGTATGCTCAGAGTGGATGTCCTACAGGGTATTTACAGAGTGGAGTTACTGTAGTGTATGCTCAGAGTGGATGTCCTACAGGGTATTTACAGAGTGGAGTTACTGTAATGTATGCTCAGAGTGGATGTACTGCAGGGTATTTACAGAGTGGAGTTACTGTAGTGTATGCTCAGAGTGGATGTCCTACAGGGTATTTACAGAGTGGAGTTACTGTAGTGTATGCTCAGAGTGGATGTCCTGCAGGGTATTTACAAAGTAGAGTTGCTATAGTGTATGCTCAGAGTGGGGGTACTACAGGGTATTTACAGAGTGGAGTTACTGTAGTGTATGCTCAGAGTGGGGGTACTACAGGGTATTTACAGAGTGGAGTTACTGTAGTGTATGCTCAGAGTGGATGTACTGCAGGGTATTTACAGAGTGGAGTTACTGTAGTGTATGCTCAGAGTGGATGTCCTACAGGGTATTTACAGAGTGGAGTTACTGTAGTGTATGCTCAGAGTGGATGTACTGCAGGGTATTTACAGAGTGGAGTTACTGTAGTGTATGCTCAGAGTGGATGTCCTACAGGGTATTTACAGAGTGGAGTTACTGTAGTGTATGCTCAGAGTGGATGTCCTACAGGGTATTTACAGAGTGGAGTTACTGTAGTGTATGCTCAGAGTGGATGTACTGCAGGGTATTTACAGAGTGGAGTTACTGTAGTGTATGCTCAGAGTGGATGTCCTACAGGGTATTTACAGAGTGGAGTTACTGTAGTGTATGCTCAGAGTGGATGTCCTGCAGGGTATTTACAAAGTAGAGTTGCTATAGTGTATGCTCAGAGTGGGGGTACTACAGGGTATTTACAGAGTGGAGTTACTGTAGTGTATGCTCAGAGTGGATGTCCTACAGGGTATTTACAGAGTGGAGTTACTGTAGTGTATGCTCAGACTGGATGTACTACAGGGTATTTACAGAGTGGAGTTACTGTAGTGTATGCTCAGAGTGGATGTCCTACAGGGTATTTACAGAGTGGAGTTACTGTAGTGTATGCTCAGAGTGGATGTCCTGCAGGGTATTTACAAAGTAGAGTTGCTATAGTGTATGCTCAGAGTGGGGGTACTACAGGGTATTTACAGAGTGGAGTTACTGTAGTGTATGCTCAGAGTGGATGTCCTACAGGGTATTTACAGAGTGGAGTTACTGTAGTGTATGCTCAGAGTGGATGTACTGCAGGGTATTTACAGAGTGGAGTTACTGTAGTGTATGCTCAGAGTGGATGTCCTACAGGGTATTTACAGAGTGGAGTTACTGTAGTGTATGCTCAGAGTGGATGTCCTGCAGGGTATTTACAAAGTAGAGTTGCTATAGTGTATGCTCAGAGTGGGGGTACTACAGGGTATTTACAGAGTGGAGTTACTGTAGTGTATGCTCAGAGTGGATGTCCTACAGGGTATTTACAGAGTGGAGTTACTGTAGTGTATGCTCAGAGTGGATGTACTACAGGGTATTTACAGAGTGGAGTTACTGTAGTGTATGCTCAGAGTGGATGTCCTACAGGGTATTTACAAAGTAGAGTTGCTATAGTGTATGCTCAGAGTGGGTGTACTACAGGGTATTTACAGAGTGGAGTTACTGTAGTGTATGCTCAGAGTGGGGGTACTACAGGGTATTTACAGAGTGGAGTTACTGTAGTGTATGCTCAGAGTGGATGTCCTACAGGGTATTTACAGAGTGGAGTTACTGTAGTGTATGCTCAGAGTGGATGTCCTACAGGGTATTTACAGAGTGGAGTTACTGTAGTGTATGCTCAGAGTGGGGGTACTACAGGGTATTTACAGAGTGGAGTTACTGTAGTGTATGCTCAGAGTGGATGTCCTACAGGGTATTTACAGAGTGGAGTTACTGTCGTGTATGCTCAGAGTGGATGTACTACAGGGTATTTACAGAGTGGAGTTACTGTAGTGTATGCTCAGAGTGGATGTACTACAGGGTATTTACAGAGTGGAGTTACTGTAGTGTATGCTCAGAGTGGATGTACTACAGGGTATTTACAGAGTGGAGTTACTGTAGTGTATGCTCAGAGTGGATGTACTACAGGGTATTTACAGAGTGGAGTTACTGTAGTGTATGCTCAGAGTGGATGTCCTACAGGGTATTTACAGAGTGGAGTTACTGTAGTGTATGCTCAGAGTGGATGTACTACAGGGTATTTACAGAGTGGAGTTACTGTAGTGTATGCTCAGAGTGGATGTACTACAGGGTATTTACAGAGTGGAGTTACTGTAGTGTTTGCTCAGAGTGGATGTCCTACAGGGTATTTACAGAGTGGAGTTACTGTAGTGTATGCTCAGAGTGGATGTCCTACAGGGTATTTACAGAGTGGAGTTACTGTAGTGTATGCTCAGAGTGGATGTCCTACAGGGTATTTACAGAGTGGAGTTACTGTAGTGTATGCTCAGAGTGGATGTACTACAGGGTATTTACAGAGTGGAGTTACTGTCGTGTATGCTCAGAGTGGATGTCCTACAGGGTATTTACAGAGTGGAGTTACTGTAGTGTATGCTCAGAGTGGATGTCCTGCAGGGTATTTACAGAGTGGAGTTACTGTAGTGTATGCTCAGAGTGGATGTCCTACAGGGTATTTACAGAGTGGAGTTACTGTAGTGTCTGCTCAGAGTGGGGGAACCATAGGGTATTTACAGAGTGGAGTTACTGTAATGTATGCTCAGAGTGGATGTCCTACAGGGTATTTACAGAGTGGAGTTACTGTTGTGTATGCTCAGAGTGGATGTCCTGCAGGGTATTTACAGAGTGGAGTTACTGTAGTGTATGCTCAGAGTGGATGTCCTGCAGGGTATTTACAGAGTGGAGTTACTGTAGTGTATGCTCAGAGTGGATGTCCTACAGGGTATTTACAGAGTGGAGTTACTGTAGTGTATGCTCAGACTGGATGTACTACAGGGTATTTACAGAGTGGAGTTACTGTCGTGTATGCTCAGAGTGGATGTCCTACAGGGTATTTACAGAGTGGAGTTACTGTAGTGTATGCTCAGAGTGGATGTCCTGCAGGGTATTTACAGAGTGGAGTTACTGTAGTGTATGCTCAGACTGGATGTCCTACAGGGTATTTACAGAGTGGAGTTACTGTAGTGTATGCTCAGAGTGGATGTCCTGCAGGGTATTTACAGAGTGGAGTTACTGTAGTGTATGCTCAGAGTGGATGTCCTACAGGGTATTTACAAAGTAGAGTTGCTATAGTGTATGCTCAGAGTGGGTGTACTACAGTGTATTTACAGAGTGGAGTTACTGTAGTGTATGCTCAGAGTGGATGTCCTACAGGGTATTTACAGAGTGGAGTTACTGTAGTGTATGCTCAGAGTGGATGTCCTACAGGGTATTTACAGAGTGGAGTTACTGTAGTGTATGCTCAGAGTGGATGTCCTACAGGGTATTTACAGAGTGGAGTTACTGTAGTGTATGCTCAGAGTGGGGGTACTACAGGGTATTTACAGAGTGGAGTTACTGTAGTGTATGCTCAGAGTGGATGTCCTACAGGGTATTTACAGAGTGGAGTTACTGTCGTGTATGCTCAGAGTGGATGTACTACAGGGTATTTACAGAGTGGAGTTACTGTAGTGTATGCTCAGAGTGGATGTACTACAGGGTATTTACAGAGTGGAGTTACTGTAGTGTATGCTCAGAGTGGATGTACTACAGGGTATTTACAGAGTGGAGTTACTGTAGTGTATGCTCAGAGTGGATGCACTCCAGGGTATTTTCAGAGTGGAGTTACTGTAGTGTATGCTCAGAGTGGATGTCCTACAGGGTATTTACAGAGTGGAGTTACTGTAGTGTATGCTCAGAGTGGATGTACTACAGGGTATTTACAGAGTGGAGTTACTGTAGTGTATGCTCAGAGTGGATGTACTACAGGGTATTTACAGAGTGGAGTTACTGTAGTGTATGCTCAGACTGGATGTACTACAGGGTATTTACAGAGTGGAGTTACTGTAGTGTATGCTCAGAGTGGATGTCCTACAGGGTATTTACAGAGTGGAGTTACTGTAGTGTATGCTCAGAGTGGATGTCCTGCAGGGTATTTACAGAGTGGAGTTACTGTAGTGTATGCTTAGAGTGGATGTCCTGCAGGGTATTTACAGAGTGGAGTTACTGTAGTGTATGCTCAGAGTGGATGTCCTACAGGGTATTTACAGAGTGGAGTTACTGTAGTGTATGCTCAGAGTGGGGGTACCATAGGGTATTTACAGAGTGTAGTTACTGTAGTGTATGCTCAGAGTGGATGTACTACAGGGTATTTACAGAGTGGAGTTACTGTAGTGTATGCTCAGACTGGATATCCTACAGGGTATTTACAGAGTGGAGTTACTGTAATGTATGCTCAGAGTGGGGGTACTATAGGATATTTACAGAGTGGAGTTACTGTAGTGTATGCTCAGACTGGATGTCCTACAGGGTATTTACAGAGTGGAGTTACTGTAATGTATGCTCAGAGTGGGGGTACTATAGGATATTTACAGAGTGGAGTTACTGTAGTGTATGCTCAGACTGGATGTCCTACAGGGTATTTACAGAGTGGAGTTACTGTAATGTATGCTCAGAGTGGATGTCCTGCAGGGTATTTACAGAGTGGAGTTACTGTAATGTATGCTCAGAGTGGGGGTACTATAGGATATTTACAAAGTGGAGTTACTGTAGTGTATGCTCAGAGTGGGGGTACTATAGGATATTTACAGAGTGGAGTTACTGTAGTGTATGCTCAGAGTGGATGTCCTGCAGGGTATTTACAGAGTGGAGTTACTGTAGTGTATGCTCAGAGTGGATGTACTACAGGGTATTTACAGAGTGGAGTTACTGTAGTGTATGCTCAGACTGGATGTCCTACAGGGTATTTACAGAGTGGAGTTACTGTAGTGTATGCTCAGAGTGGATGTCCTGCAGGGTATTTACAGAGTGGAGTTACTGTAGTGTATGCTCAGAGTGGATGTCCTACAGGGTATTTACAGAGTGGAGTTACTGTAGTGTATGCTCAGAGTGGATGTCCTGCAGGGTATTTACAGAGTGGAGTTACTGTAGTGTATGCTCAGAGTGGGGGTACTATAGGGTATTTACAGAGTGGAGTTACTGTAGTGTATGCTCAGACTGGATGTCCTACAGGGTATTTACAGAGTGGAGTTACTGTAGTGTATGCTCAGAGTGGATGTCCTGCAGGGTATTTACAGAGTGGAGTTACTGTAGTGTATGCTCAGAGTGGGGGTACTATAGGATATTTACAGAGTGGAGTTACTGTAGTGTATGCTCAGAGTGGATGTCCTACAGGGTATTTACAGAGTGGAGTTACTGTAGTGTATGCTCAGAGTGGATGTACTACAGGGTATTTACAGAGTGGAGTTACTGTAGTGTATGCTCAGAGTGGATGTACTACAGGGTATTTACAGAGTGGAGTTACTGTAGTGTATGCTCAGAGTGGATGTCCTACAGGGTATTTACAGAGTGGAGTTACTGTAGTGTATGCTCAGAGTGGATGTACTACAGGGTATTTACAGAGTGGAGTTACTGTAGTGTATGCTCAGAGTGGATGTACTACAGGGTATTTACAGAGTGGAGTTACTGTAGTGTATGCTCAGAGTGGATGTACTACAGGGTATTTACAGAGTGGAGTTACTGTAGTGTATGCTCAGAGTGGATGTACTATAGGATATTTACAGAGTGGAGTTACTGTAGTGTATGCTCAGAGTGGATGTACTATAGGATATTTACAGAGTGGTGTTACTGTAGTGTATGCTCAGAGTGGATGTACCATAGGATATTTACAGAGTGGAGTTACTGTAATGTATGCTCAGACTGGATGTCCTACAGGGTATTTACAGAGTGGAGTTACTGTAATGTATGCTCAGAGTGGATGTACTACAGGGTATTTACAGAGTGGAGTTACTGTAGTGTATGCTCAGAGTGGGGGTACCATAGGGTATTTACAGAGTGGAGTTACTGTAGTGTATGCTCAGAGTGGATGTACTATAGGATATTTACAGAGTGGAGTTACTGTAATGTATGCTCAGAGTGGATGTACTGCAGGGTATTTACAGAGTGGAGTTACTGTATTGTATGCTCAGAGTGGATGTACTACAGGGTATTTACAGAGTGGAGTTACTGTAGTGTATGCTCAGAGTGGATGTACTATAGGATATTTACAGAGTGGAGTTACTGTAATGTATGCTCAGACTGGATGTCCTACAGGGTATTTACAGAGTGGAGTTACTGTAATGTATGCTCAGAGTGGATGTACTACAGGGTATTTACAGAGTGGAGTTACTGTAGTGTATGCTCAGAGTGGATGTACTATAGGATATTTACAGAGTGGAGTTACTGTAGTGTATGCTCAGACTGGATGTCCTACAGGGTATTTACAGAGTGGAGTTACTGTAATGTATGCTCAGACTGGATGTCCTACAGGGTATTTACAGAGTGGAGTTACTGTAATGTGTGCTCAGACTGGATGTCCTACAGGGTATTTACAGAGTGGAGTTACTGTAATGTATGCTCAGACTGGATGTCCTACAGGGTATTTACAGAGTGGAGTTACTGTAATGTATGCTCAGACTGGATGTCCTACAGGGTATTTACAGAGTGGAGTTACTGTAATGTATGCTCAGAGTGGATGTCCTACAGGGTATTTACAAAGTGGAGTTACTGTAGTGTTTGCTCAGAGTGGATGTACTATAGGATATTTACAGAGTGGAGTTACTGTAGTGTATGCTCAGACTGGATGTCCTACAGGGTATTTACAGAGTGGAGTTACTGTAATGTATGCTCAGAGTGGATGTACTACAGGGTATTTACAGAGTGGAGTTACTGTAGTGTATGCTCAGAGTGGATGTACTATAGGATATTTACAGAGTGGAGTTACTGTAGTGTTTGCTCAGACTGGATATCCTCCAGGGTATTTACAGAGTGGAGTTACTGTAATGTATGCTCAGAGTGGATGTCCTACAGGGTATTTACAGAGTGGAGTTACTGTAGTGTATGCTCAGAGTGGATGTACTATAGGATATTTACAGAGTGGAGTTACTGTAGTGTATGCTCAGACTGGATGTCCTACAGGGTATTTACAGAGTGGAGTTACTGTAGTGTATGCTCAGAGTGGATGTCCTGCAGGGTATTTACAGAGTGGAGTTACTGTAGTGTATGCTCAGACTGGATGTCCTACAGGGTATTTACAGAGTGGAGTTACTGTCGTGTATGCTCAGACTGGATGTCCTACAGGGTATTTACAGAGTGGAGTTACTGTAATGTATGCTCAGACTGGATGTCCTACAGGGTATTTACAGAGTGGAGTTACTGTAGTGTATGCTCAGAGTGGATGTCCTGCAGGGTATTTACAGAGTGGAGTTACTGTAGTGTATGCTCAGAGTGGATGTACTACCGGGTATTTACAGAGTGGAGTTACTGTAGTGTATGCTCAGAGTGGGGGTACTATAGGATATTTACAGAGTGGAGTTACTGTAGTGTATGCTCAGACTGGATGTCCTACAGGGTATTTACAGAGTGGAGTTACTGTAGTGTATGCTCAGAGTGGATGTCCTACAGGGTATTTACAGAGTGGAGTTACTGTAGTGTATGCTCAGAGTGGGGGTACCATAGTGTATTTACAGAGTGGAGTTACTGTAGTGTATGCTCAGAGTGGGGGTACCATAGTGTATTTACAGAGTGGAGTTACTGTAGTGTATGCTCAGAGTGGATGTCCTACAGGGTATTTACAGAGTGGAGTTACTGTAGTGTATGCTCAGAGTGGGGGTACCATAGTGTATTTACAGAGTGGAGTTACTGTAGTGTATGCTCAGAGTGGATGTCCTACAGGGTATTTACAGAGTGGAGTTACTGTAGTGTATGTTCAGAGTGGGGGTACCATAGTGTATTTACAGAGTGGAGTTACTGTAGTGTATGCTCAGAGTGGGGGTACCATAGTGTATTTACAGAGTGGAGTTACTGTAGTGTATGCTCAGAGTGGATGTCCTGCATGGTATTTACAGAGTGGAGTTACTGTAGTGTATGCTCAGAGTGGGGGTACCATAGTGTATTTACAGAGTGGAGTTACTGTAGTGTATGCTCAGAGTGGATGTCCTGCAGGGTATTTACAGAGTGGAGTTACTGTAGTGGATGCTCAGAGTGGGGGTACCATAGTGTATTTACAGAGTGGAGTTACTGTAGTGTATGCTCAGACTGGATGTCCTGCAGGGTATTTACAGAGTGGAGTTACTGTAGTGTATGCTCAGAGTGGATGTCCTACAGGGTATTTACAGAGTGGAGTTACTGTAGTGTATGCTCAGAGTGGGGGTACCATAGTGTATTTACAGAGTGGAGTTACTGTAGTGTATGCTCAGAGTGGGGGTACTATAGGATATTTACAGAGTGGAGTTACTGTAATGTATGCTCAGAGTGGATGTACTGCAGGGTATTTACAGAGTGGAGTTACTGTATTGTATGCTCAGAGTGGATGTACTACAGGGTATTTACAGAGTGGAGTTACTGTAGTGTATGCTCAGAGTGGATGTACTATAGGATATTTACAGAGTGGAGTTACTGTAATGTATGCTCAGACTGGATGTCCTACAGGGTATTTACAGAGTGGAGTTACTGTAATGTATGCTCAGAGTGGATGTACTACAGGGTATTTACAGAGTGGAGTTACTGTAGTGTATGCTCAGAGTGGATGTACTATAGGATATTTACAGAGTGGAGTTACTGTAGTGTATGCTCAGACTGGATGTCCTACAGGGTATTTACAGAGTGGAGTTACTGTAATGTATGCTCAGACTGGATGTCCTACAGGGTATTTACAGAGTGGAGTTACTGTAATGTGTGCTCAGACTGGATGTCCTACAGGGTATTTACAGAGTGGAGTTACTGTAATGTATGCTCAGACTGGATGTCCTACAGGGTATTTACAGAGTGGAGTTACTGTAATGTATGCTCAGACTGGATGTCCTACAGGGTATTTACAGAGTGGAGTTACTGTAATGTATGCTCAGAGTGGATGTCCTACAGGGTATTTACAAAGTGGAGTTACTGTAGTGTTTGCTCAGAGTGGATGTACTATAGGATATTTACAGAGTGGAGTTACTGTAGTGTATGCTCAGACTGGATGTCCTACAGGGTATTTACAGAGTGGAGTTACTGTAATGTATGCTCAGAGTGGATGTACTACAGGGTATTTACAGAGTGGAGTTACTGTAGTGTATGCTCAGAGTGGATGTACTATAGGATATTTACAGAGTGGAGTTACTGTAGTGTTTGCTCAGACTGGATATCCTCCAGGGTATTTACAGAGTGGAGTTACTGTAATGTATGCTCAGAGTGGATGTCCTACAGGGTATTTACAGAGTGGAGTTACTGTAGTGTATGCTCAGAGTGGATGTACTATAGGATATTTACAGAGTGGAGTTACTGTAGTGTATGCTCAGACTGGATGTCCTACAGGGTATTTACAGAGTGGAGTTACTGTAGTGTATGCTCAGAGTGGATGTCCTGCAGGGTATTTACAGAGTGGAGTTACTGTAGTGTATGCTCAGACTGGATGTCCTACAGGGTATTTACAGAGTGGAGTTACTGTCGTGTATGCTCAGACTGGATGTCCTACAGGGTATTTACAGAGTGGAGTTACTGTAATGTATGCTCAGACTGGATGTCCTACAGGGTATTTACAGAGTGGAGTTACTGTAGTGTATGCTCAGAGTGGATGTCCTGCAGGGTATTTACAGAGTGGAGTTACTGTAGTGTATGCTCAGAGTGGATGTACTACCGGGTATTTACAGAGTGGAGTTACTGTAGTGTATGCTCAGAGTGGGGGTACTATAGGATATTTACAGAGTGGAGTTACTGTAGTGTATGCTCAGACTGGATGTCCTACAGGGTATTTACAGAGTGGAGTTACTGTAGTGTATGCTCAGAGTGGATGTCCTACAGGGTATTTACAGAGTGGAGTTACTGTAGTGTATGCTCAGAGTGGGGGTACCATAGTGTATTTACAGAGTGGAGTTACTGTAGTGTATGCTCAGAGTGGGGGTACCATAGTGTATTTACAGAGTGGAGTTACTGTAGTGTATGCTCAGAGTGGATGTCCTACAGGGTATTTACAGAGTGGAGTTACTGTAGTGTATGCTCAGAGTGGGGGTACCATAGTGTATTTACAGAGTGGAGTTACTGTAGTGTATGCTCAGAGTGGATGTCCTACAGGGTATTTACAGAGTGGAGTTACTGTAGTGTATGTTCAGAGTGGGGGTACCATAGTGTATTTACAGAGTGGAGTTACTGTAGTGTATGCTCAGAGTGGGGGTACCATAGTGTATTTACAGAGTGGAGTTACTGTAGTGTATGCTCAGAGTGGATGTCCTGCATGGTATTTACAGAGTGGAGTTACTGTAGTGTATGCTCAGAGTGGGGGTACCATAGTGTATTTACAGAGTGGAGTTACTGTAGTGTATGCTCAGAGTGGATGTCCTGCAGGGTATTTACAGAGTGGAGTTACTGTAGTGGATGCTCAGAGTGGGGGTACCATAGTGTATTTACAGAGTGGAGTTACTGTAGTGTATGCTCAGACTGGATGTCCTGCAGGGTATTTACAGAGTGGAGTTACTGTAGTGTATGCTCAGAGTGGATGTCCTACAGGGTATTTACAGAGTGGAGTTACTGTAGTGTATGCTCAGAGTGGGGGTACCATAGTGTATTTACAGAGTGGAGTTACTGTAGTGTATGCTCAGAGTGGGGGTACTATAGGATATTTACAGTGTGGAGTTACTGTAGTGTATGCTCAGAGTGGGGGTACCATAGTGTATTTACAGAGTGGAGTTACTGTAGTGTATGCTCAGAGTGGATGTACTATAGGATATTTACAGAGTGGAGTTACTGTAGTGTATGCTCAGAGTGGATGTACTATAGGATATTTACAGAGTGGAGTTACTGTAGTGTATGCTCAGAGTGGATGTACTACAAGGTATTTACAGAGTGGAGTTACTGTAGTGTATGCTCAGAGTGGATGTACTATAGGATATTTACAGAGTGGAGTTACTGTAGTGTATGCTCAGAGTGGGGGTACCATAGTGTATTTACAGAGTGGAGTTACTGTAGTGTATGCTCAGAGTGGATGTACTATAGGATATTTACAGAGTGGAGTTACTGTAATGTATGCTCAGACTGGATGTCCTACAGGGTATTTACAGAGTGGAGTTACTGTAATGTATGCTCAGAGTGGATGTACTACAGGGTATTTACAGAGTGGAGTTACTGTAGTGTATGCTCAGAGTGGGGGTACCATAGGGTATTTACAGAGTGGAGTTACTGTAGTGTATGCTCAGAGTGGATGTACTATAGGATATTTACAGAGTGGAGTTACTGTAATGTATGCTCAGAGTGGATGTACTGCAGGGTATTTACAGAGTGGAGTTACTGTATTGTATGCTCAGAGTGGATGTACTACAGGGTATTTACAGAGTGGAGTTACTGTAGTGTATGCTCAGAGTGGATGTACTATAGGATATTTACAGAGTGGAGTTACTGTAATGTATGCTCAGACTGGATGTCCTACAGGGTATTTACAGAGTGGAGTTACTGTAATGTATGCTCAGAGTGGATGTACTACAGGGTATTTACAGAGTGGAGTTACTGTAGTGTATGCTCAGAGTGGATGTACTATAGGATATTTACAGAGTGGAGTTACTGTAGTGTATGCTCAGACTGGATGTCCTACAGGGTATTTACAGAGTGGAGTTACTGTAATGTATGCTCAGACTGGATGTCCTACAGGGTATTTACAGAGTGGAGTTACTGTAATGTGTGCTCAGACTGGATGTCCTACAGGGTATTTACAGAGTGGAGTTACTGTAATGTATGCTCAGACTGGATGTCCTACAGGGTATTTACAGAGTGGAGTTACTGTAATGTATGCTCAGACTGGATGTCCTACAGGGTATTTACAGAGTGGAGTTACTGTAATGTATGCTCAGAGTGGATGTCCTACAGGGTATTTACAAAGTGGAGTTACTGTAGTGTTTGCTCAGAGTGGATGTACTATAGGATATTTACAGAGTGGAGTTACTGTAGTGTATGCTCAGACTGGATGTCCTACAGGGTATTTACAGAGTGGAGTTACTGTAATGTATGCTCAGAGTGGATGTACTACAGGGTATTTACAGAGTGGAGTTACTGTAGTGTATGCTCAGAGTGGATGTACTATAGGATATTTACAGAGTGGAGTTACTGTAGTGTTTGCTCAGACTGGATATCCTCCAGGGTATTTACAGAGTGGAGTTACTGTAATGTATGCTCAGAGTGGATGTCCTACAGGGTATTTACAGAGTGGAGTTACTGTAGTGTATGCTCAGAGTGGATGTACTATAGGATATTTACAGAGTGGAGTTACTGTAGTGTATGCTCAGACTGGATGTCCTACAGGGTATTTACAGAGTGGAGTTACTGTAGTGTATGCTCAGAGTGGATGTCCTGCAGGGTATTTACAGAGTGGAGTTACTGTAGTGTATGCTCAGACTGGATGTCCTACAGGGTATTTACAGAGTGGAGTTACTGTCGTGTATGCTCAGACTGGATGTCCTACAGGGTATTTACAGAGTGGAGTTACTGTAATGTATGCTCAGACTGGATGTCCTACAGGGTATTTACAGAGTGGAGTTACTGTAGTGTATGCTCAGAGTGGATGTCCTGCAGGGTATTTACAGAGTGGAGTTACTGTAGTGTATGCTCAGAGTGGATGTACTACCGGGTATTTACAGAGTGGAGTTACTGTAGTGTATGCTCAGAGTGGGGGTACTATAGGATATTTACAGAGTGGAGTTACTGTAGTGTATGCTCAGACTGGATGTCCTACAGGGTATTTACAGAGTGGAGTTACTGTAGTGTATGCTCAGAGTGGATGTCCTACAGGGTATTTACAGAGTGGAGTTACTGTAGTGTATGCTCAGAGTGGGGGTACCATAGTGTATTTACAGAGTGGAGTTACTGTAGTGTATGCTCAGAGTGGGGGTACCATAGTGTATTTACAGAGTGGAGTTACTGTAGTGTATGCTCAGAGTGGATGTCCTACAGGGTATTTACAGAGTGGAGTTACTGTAGTGTATGCTCAGAGTGGGGGTACCATAGTGTATTTACAGAGTGGAGTTACTGTAGTGTATGCTCAGAGTGGATGTCCTACAGGGTATTTACAGAGTGGAGTTACTGTAGTGTATGTTCAGAGTGGGGGTACCATAGTGTATTTACAGAGTGGAGTTACTGTAGTGTATGCTCAGAGTGGGGGTACCATAGTGTATTTACAGAGTGGAGTTACTGTAGTGTATGCTCAGAGTGGATGTCCTGCATGGTATTTACAGAGTGGAGTTACTGTAGTGTATGCTCAGAGTGGGGGTACCATAGTGTATTTACAGAGTGGAGTTACTGTAGTGTATGCTCAGAGTGGATGTCCTGCAGGGTATTTACAGAGTGGAGTTACTGTAGTGGATGCTCAGAGTGGGGGTACCATAGTGTATTTACAGAGTGGAGTTACTGTAGTGTATGCTCAGACTGGATGTCCTGCAGGGTATTTACAGAGTGGAGTTACTGTAGTGTATGCTCAGAGTGGATGTCCTACAGGGTATTTACAGAGTGGAGTTACTGTAGTGTATGCTCAGAGTGGGGGTACCATAGTGTATTTACAGAGTGGAGTTACTGTAGTGTATGCTCAGAGTGGGGGTACTATAGGATATTTACAGTGTGGAGTTACTGTAGTGTATGCTCAGAGTGGGGGTACCATAGTGTATTTACAGAGTGGAGTTACTGTAGTGTATGCTCAGAGTGGATGTACTATAGGATATTTACAGAGTGGAGTTACTGTAGTGTATGCTCAGAGTGGATGTACTATAGGATATTTACAGAGTGGAGTTACTGTAGTGTATGCTCAGAGTGGATGTACTACAAGGTATTTACAGAGTGGAGTTACTGTAGTGTATGCTCAGAGTGGATGTACTATAGGATATTTACAGAGTGGAGTTACTGTAGTGTATGCTCTGAGTGGGGGTACTATAGGATATTTACAGAGTGGAGTTACTGTAGTGTATGCTCAGAGTGGATGTCCTACAGGGTATTTACAGAGTGGAGTTACTGTAGTGTATGCTCAGACTGGATGTACTACAGGGTATTTACAGAGTGGAGTTACTGTAGTGTATGCTCAGAGTGGATGTACTACAGGGTATTTACAGAGTGGAGTTACTGTAGTGTATGCTCAGACTGGATGTCCTACAGGGTATTTACAGAGTGGAGTTACTGTAGTGTATGCTCAGAGTGGATGTACTACAGGGTATTTACAGAGTGGAGTTACTGTAGTGTATGCTCAGAGTGGGGGTACTATAGGATATTTACAGAGTGGAGTTACTGTAGTGTATGCTCAGACTGGATGTCCTACAGGGTATTTACAGAGTGGAGTTACTGTAGTGTATGCTCAGAGTGGATGTCCTACAGGGTATTTACAGAGTGGAGTTACTGTAGTGTATGCTCAGAGTGGATGTCCTACAGGGTATTGACAGAGTGGAGTTACTGTAGTGTATGCTCAGACTGGATGTCCTACAGGGTATTTACAGAGTGGAGTTACTGTAGTGTATGCTCAGAGTGGATGTACTATAGGATATTTACAGAGTGGAGTTACTGTAGTGTATGCTCAGAGTGGATGTACTATAGGATATTTACAGAGTGGAGTTACTGTAGTGTATGCTCAGAGTGGATGTACTACAAGGTATTTACAGAGTGGAGTTACTGTAGTGTATGCTCAGAGTGGATGTACTATAGGATATTTACAGAGTGGAGTTACTGTAGTGTATGCTCAGAGTGGATGTACTACAGGGTATTTACAGAGTGGAGTTACTGTAGTGTATGCTCAGACTGGATGTCCTACAGGGTATTTACAGAGTGGAGTTACTGTAGTGTATGCTCAGAGTGGATGTCCTACAGGGTATTTACAGAGTGGAGTTACTGTAGTGTATGCTCAGAGTGGATGTACTACAGGGTATTTACAGAGTGGAGTTACTGTAGTGTATGCTCAGACTGGATGTCCTACAGGGTACTTACAG
Source organism: Heterodontus francisci (assembly GCF_036365525.1). Classification (NCBI taxonomy): domain Eukaryota; kingdom Metazoa; phylum Chordata; class Chondrichthyes; order Heterodontiformes; family Heterodontidae; genus Heterodontus; species Heterodontus francisci. The sequence continues at coordinate 30,225,033 of NC_090380.1, read as the reverse complement.
AGTGGAGTTACTGTAGTGTATGCTCAGAGTGGATGTACTATAGGATATTTACAGAGTGGAGTTACTGTAGTGTATGCTCAGAGTGGATGTACTACAGGGTATTTACAGAGTGGAGTTACTGTAGTGTATGCTCAGAGTGGATGTACTACAGGGTATTTACAGAGTGGAGTTACTGTAGTGTATGCTCAGAGTGGATGTACTACAGGGTATTTACAGAGTGGAGTTACTGTAGTGTATGCTCAGAGTGGATGTACTATAGGATATTTACAGAGTGGAGTTACTGTAGTGTATGCTCAGAGTGGATGTACTACAGGGTATTTACAGAGTGGAGTTACTGTAGTGTATGCTCAGAGTGGATGTACTACAGGGTATTTACAGAGTGGAGTTACTGTAGTGTATGCTCAGAGTGGATGTCCTACAGGGTACTTACAGAGTGGAGTTACTGTAGTGTATGCTCAGACTGGATGTCCTACAGGGTATTTACAGAGTGGAGTTACTGTAGTGTATGCTCAGAGTGGATGTCCTACAGGGTATTTACAGAGTGGAGTTACTGTAGTGTATGCTCAGAGTGGATGTACTACAGGGTATTTACAGAGTGGAGTTACTGTAGTGTATGCTCAGAGTGGATGTACTACAGGGTATTTACAGAGTGGAGTTACTGTAGTGTATGCTCAGAGTGGATGTACTATAGGATATTTACAGAGTGGAGTTACTGTAGTGTATGCTCAGAGTGGATGTACTACAGGGTATTTACAGAGTGGAGTTACTGTAGTGTATGCTCAGAGTGGATGTACTACAGGGTATTTACAGAGTGGAGTTACTGTAGTGTATGCTCAGAGTGGATGTACTACAGGGTATTTACAGAGTGGAGTTACTGTAGTGTATGCTCAGACTGGATGTCCTACAGGGTATTTACAGAGTGGAGTTACTGTAGTGTATGCTCAGAGTGGATGTCCTACAGGGTATTTACAGAGTGGAGTTACTGTAGTGTATGCTCAGAGTGGATGTACTACAGGGTATTTACAGAGTGGAGTTACTGTAGTGTATGCTCAGACTGGATGTCCTACAGGGTATTTACAGAGTGAAGTTACTGTAGTGTATGCTCAGAGTGGATGTACTATAGGATATTTACAGAGTGGAGTTACTGTAGTGTATGCTCAGAGTGGATGTACTACAGGGTATTTACAGAGTGGAGTTACTGTAGTGTCTGCTCAGAGTGGATGTCCTACAGGGTATTTACAGAGTGGAGTTACTGTAGTGTATGCTCAGAGTGGATGTACTACAGGGTATTTACAGAGTGGAGTTACTGTAGTGTATGCTCAGAGTGGATGTACTACAGGGTATTTACAGAGTGGAGTTACTGTAATGTATGCTCAGACTGGATGTCCTACAGGGTATTTACAGAGTGGAGTTACTGTAGTGTATGCTCAGAGTGGGGGTACTATAGGATATTTACAGAGTGGAGTTACTGTAGTGTATGCTCAGAGTGGATGTACTACAGGGTATTTACAGAGTGGAGTTACTGTAGTGTATGCTCAGAGTGGATGTACTACAGGGTATTTACAGAGTGGAGTTACTGTAGTGTATGCTCAGAGTGGATGTACTACAGGGTATTTACAGAGTGGAGTTACTGTAGTGTATGCTCAGAGTGGATGTACTACAGGGTATTTACAGAGTGGAGTTACTGTAATGTATGCTCAGACTGGATGTCCTACAGGGTATTTACAGAGTGGAGTTACTGTAGTGTATGCTCAGAGTGGATGTACTGCAGGGTATTTACAGAGTTGAGTTACTGTAGTGTATGCTCAGAGTGGATGTCCTACAGGGTATTTACAGAGTGGAGTTACTGTAGTGTATGCTCAGAGTGGATGTCCTACAGGGTATTTACAGAGTGGAGTTACTGTAGTGTATGCTCAGAGTGGATGTCCTACAGGGTATTTACAGAGTGGAGTTACTGTAGTGTATGCTCAGAGTGGATGTCCTACAGGGTATTTACAGAGTGGAGTTACTGTAGTGTATGCTCAGAGTGGATGTCCTACAGGGTATTTACAGAGTGGAGTTACTGTAGTGTATGCTCAGAGTGGATGTCCTACAGGGTATTTACAGAGTGGAGTTACTGTAATGTATGCTCAGAGTGGATGTCCTACAGGGTATTTACAGAGTGGAGTTACTGTAATATATGCTCAGAGTGGATGTCCTACAGGGTATTTACAGAGTGGAGTTACTGTAGTGTATGCTCAGAGTGGATGTCCTACAGGGTATTTACAGAGTGGAGTTACTGTAATGTATGCTCAGAGTGGATGTCCTACAGGGTATTTACAGAGTGGAGTTACTGTAATGTATGCTCAGAGTGGATGTCCTACAGGGTATTTACAGAGTGGAGTTACTGTAATGTATGCTCAGAGTGGATGTCCTACAGGGTATTTACAGAGTGGAGTTACTGTAGTGTATGCTCAGAGTGGATGTCCTACAGGGTATTTACAGAGTGGAGTTACTGTAGTGTATGCTCAGAGTGGATGTCCTACAGGGTATTTACAGAGTGGAGTTACTGTAATGTATGCTCAGAGTGGATGTCCTACAGGGTATTTACAGAGTGGAGTTACTGTAATGTATGCTCAGAGTGGATGTCCTACAGGGTATTTACAGAGTGGAGTTACTGTAATGTATGCTCAGAGTGGATGTCCTACAGGGTATTTACAGAGTGGAGTTACTGTAATGTATGCTCAGAGTGGATGTCCTACAGGGTATTTACAGAGTGGAGTTACTGTAGTGTATGCTCAGAGTGGATGTCCTACAGGGTATTTACAGAGTGGAGTTACTGTAGTGTATGCTCAGAGTGGATGTCCTACAGGGTATTTACAGAGTGGAGTTACTGTAATGTATGCTCAGAGTGGATGTCCTACAGGGTATTTACAGAGTGGAGTTACTGTAATGTATGCTCAGAGTGGATGTCCTACAGGGTATTTACAGAGTGGAGTTACTGTAATGTATGCTCAGAGTGGATGTCCTACAGGGTATCTACAGAGTGGAGTTACTGTAGTGTATGCTCAGAGTGGGGGTACCATAGGGTATTTACAGAGTGGAGTTACTGTAGTGTATGCTCAGAGTGGATGTCCTACAGGGCATTTACAGAGTGGAGTTACTGTAGTGTATGCTCAGAGTGGATGTCCTACAGGGTATTTACAGAGTGGAGTTACTGTAATGTATGCTCAGAGTGGATGTCCTACAGGGTATTTACAGAGTGGAGTTACTGTAATGTATGCTCAGAGTGGATGTCCTACAGGGTATTTACAGAGTGGAGTTACTGTAGTGTATGCTCAGAGTGGGGGTACTACAGGGTATTTACAGAGTGGAGTTACTGTAGTGTATGCTCAGAGTGGATGTCCTACAGGGTATTTACAGAGTGGAGTTACTGTAATGTATGCTCAGAGTGGATGTCCTACAGGGTATTTACAGAGTGGAGTTACTGTAATGTATGCTCAGAGTGGATGTCCTACAGGGTATTTACAGAGTGGAGTTACTGTAATGTATGCTCAGAGTGGATGTCCTACAGGGTATTTACAGAGTGGAGTTACTGTAATGTATGCTCAGAGTGGATGTACTGCAGGGTATTTACAGAGTAGAGTTGCTATAGTGTATGCTCAGAGTGGATGTACTACAGGGTATTTACAGAGTGGAGTTACTGTAGTGTATGCTCAGAGTGGATGTACTGCAGGGTATTTACAGAGTAGAGTTGCTATAGTGTATGCTCAGAGTGGATGTACTACAGGGTATTTACAGAGTAGAGTTGCTATAGTGTATGCTCAGACTGGGGTACTATAGGATATTTACAGAGTGGAGGTTCTAGGGTTTATTCAGAGTGTGGTATTAAAGGGTATGTTCAGAGCAGGGGTTCTATAGGGTATCTTTGGTATGGGTGTACTATAGGATATGTTCAGAGTTGGTGTACTACAGGGTATATTCAGGGTGGAGATATTATTGGTTGTCTTCTGAGTGGGTGTACTATAGGGTATGTTTAAGTGGGTATTATAGGTTTAGTTCAGAGTGTTAATATTATAGGGTATGTTCAGTGTGAGGGTTTTTTCAGTTGTGTTTAGTGATGCAAGGAAAGAATGCTAGAATCTAAATATATTCCCTATCCCATAACTGAGCAATAGCAAATAATTCTAGGTAAGTTAATGTTTATATCTCCAGGCTGTATCCTTAGCCTTACGGTTATTGCAATAATTCATTCCATTTTTTCAGTTACCCTTCGACCCACCAAGGTCAAAGACTGACAGCTAATGATGTTTATGACAGACTCTTCTGCCCAGTACAGTCTCGGCTCATTTATTGCTTAACTTTTGTAATTTACATTGACTGGATGTGCATAATTAACTCTTTAAACTTAATCAGGAATGAACTAAAATGCCGTGACTTCTTTCAGGAAGGTGCAATATTCTGATACATTAATGCAACCATACAACCCCTTCAAGCAGCATGGTAATCTTTAACAGCCATAAAATGTTTATGGCTTGTGTACGATTAACATGAATTGCAACAACCGAATTGAACTCCCTTTTCTGAATCTTTTGTGATTGTGCAGTTAATTATACAGCTTTGACTTCCATTTTAGTGACAAAGTATTACAAGGATGATGGAAGATATTGTCCCTGTAGAGATTCTCAGCACTTACTCAAATCACCACTAATCAAGTTATTTCCAAGGTAAACATGGCTGCATAAAAGGGACACTGTCATCTGCTAACAGTTTTTACTATTACTTTCTATGTATGGGGAGGGAATATGGCTCATTTGGTCAATGCTTTTTCTTATTCATTCATGGGATGTGGGCGTCACTGGAAATGCCAGCATTATTGCCCATCCCTAATTGCTCTTGAGAAGGTAGCTGTGAGCCACATCCTTGAACCACTGCACTCCATGTGGTGAAGGTACACCCGCAGTGCTGTTAAGTGGGGAATTCCAGATTTTGAGCCAGCAGCGATAAAGGAAAGTCAATATGTTTCCAAGTCATGATGGTGTGTGACTTGGAGGGGAACTTGTAGGTGCTGGTGTTTCCAGATGCCTGCTGCCCTGGTGGTAGAGATTGCAGGTTTGGGAGGTGCTGTCAAAGAAGCCTTGACATGTTCCTGAGGTGCATCTTGTAGATAGTACACAACACAGTAAAGTAGTAACAATGGTGGAGGAAATGAATGTTTAAAGTGGGGAATGAAGTGCTAGTCAAGCGGGCTGCTTTGTTCTGGAGGGTGTCGAATTACTTGAGGATGTTCGAACTGCACTTATCCAGGAAAGTGAAGAGTATTCCATAACACACCTGACTTGTGCCTCTTAGGTGGTGGAAAGGCTTTTGGGAGTCAGGAGGTGAATCACTCGTGCATATGCTCCTGTTACAACCCGGTGAGAAAGAGGCCTAGGGTTCCCTTTCAACCTTCACCTGGTCTTACTGTAACATGGTTTAATTTTAAACACACTGTGTTTTTAGCTCCCCCTTGGTGAATCCTTGTTCACCGCTTTCCAGTTATAAGGCAAAGAAATCAGCACAAACAGATTTAGGTTTAAAGAAGAAAAGTTGAAATTTATTAAACTTAAACTCTAATTCAGTTGACGCCTACGGATACACGACACGCCCATGCTAGTATGCATACGTGATCCACACATGCAAATAGAGACAGAAAAGAGCAGAAAAAAAAAAGTGGAAGATTTGAGGTAATATCTGAAGAGTTGTTGTGATGGTTCTTTGAGCTCATTGTAGAATCCTTGATTGTAGGTAGATCTTGCTTTTCGTTGGGGCCCAGTATTCTTCTTAAACCTTGTTCACTGTAGGGGACTTTTCTCTCTTGCGGTTCATAGGGCGGCACAGTGGCACAGTGGTTAGCACTGCAGCCTCACAGCTCCAGGGACCCGGGTTCGATTCTGGGTACTGCCTGTGCGGAGTTTGCAAGTTCTCCCTGTGACCGCGTGGGTTTTCACCGGGTGCTCCGGTTTCCTCCCACCGCCAAAGACTTGCAGGTGATAGGTAAATTGGCTGTTGCAAATTGCCCCAAGTGTAGATAGAGAATATGGGATTACTGTAGGGTTAGTTTAAAAATGGGTGATTGTTGGTCGGCACAGACTCGGTGGGCCGAAGGGCCTGTTTCAGTGCTGTATCTCTAAATAAAATAAATAAATAAATAAATGTGTCTTCAGTGGATTCAGAGGCTTGTGAGAAAGAGATGAGAGCAGACAGGAGAGAGATCTTCTCAGTCTAGGAGCAAACAACTTTCTGCCCAAATTGTTTGTACAAATTCAAAAAACTCAGGTTGCCCAGAAGGTTAGTCATGTGACTAGCTGGTTTGACCATCTGTGTATTCGGCCATCTTAGCAGTCAACCTGGAATGCGAGCTCTTCCACCTTCAACATCTGGTGATCAAAAGTCCATTGTGGGTTGAATGTTAGGGAATGCCTACTTTGTCCTTCCAAATCACTGTCTGTTAATATGCAAATGTCTTTTCCAGCCACGGCTGATCTGTTTAACAAGTCCTTTCTTAACTCCAGTAACAGTTTAAAATCAATGTTCATGACAAAACTAATGTGCCTCATTCTTGGCAGGTGGTGGCCTAGCATGACAGTTCCACATGAGCCTTCTCCCACCTTACTTCATCTCACCCTATCAAGATATGCTTCTATTCCTTTTTCCCTTGTGTATTTATCTAGCTTTCCCTCAAATATATCTATGCTATTCCTTAATGTGGTCGCAAGTTCCCCATTCTAACCATTCTCTGGATAAAGTAGTTTCTCCTGAATGCCTTATTGGATTTATTAGTGACTATCTTTATTTCTGGCCTCTAGTTTTGGGCTCCCCCACAAGTGGAACCATCTTCTCTCCATCTACCCTTTCATAATTTTAAAGGTCTCTATCAGGTCACCCTGGGTCTTCCCTTTTCTGGAGAAAAGAGCCACTCCTGTTCAGTCTTTTTTGATAGTTGGTCCCTCTCAGTTCTGGTATTATCTGCTTAAATCTTTTTTGCACTTTCTCTAGTCCTTCCAGATCCTTTTTGTAATATGGTGATCAAAACTGTGCACAGTAGTCGTATTGTGGTCTAACCAAGATTCTATATAAGTTTAACGCAATGTCTGTGCATTGATTTCTATTCCTATAGAAATGCTTTGTTGCATTTTTTATGGCTTTGCTAACCTGCAACACTACTTTCAACGATTTGTGAATCTGTACCCTTAGATTCCTTTGTGCCTCTACCCCACTTAGATTCTTATTTTATGAGGAGTATGTGGCCTTTGTATTCCCGCTAACTGAAATTCTTCATCTCACACGTATCTATATTGAAATTCAGCTATAATTTGCATGGTCATTCTGAACAAGCTAAGTCATGTTTTCAATAAAAATTCTGCATTTTGACTTACTTTCAAGAAATTTCACTCAAGTTTTGACACCACATTGGAACTCTTTACTCTAATCCAATTTCCCTAATTTATATTGCTTTGACTTTGCCCTTGAAAAACAAGTCTGTCCAACATTTTCTTTTACAGGGTAATTGTTGACGGGTGTTTTTGTGACTGGAGGGCTGTTTCCAGTGGTGTTCCACAGGGCTCAGTACTGGGTCCCCTACTTTTTGTGGTATATATTAACGATTTGGACGTAAATGTGGGGGACATGATCAAGAGGTTTGCAGACAACACTAAGATTGGCCGTGTGGTCGATAGTGAGGAAGATAGCTGTAGGCTGCAGGAAGCTATTGATGGGCTGGTCAGATGGGCAGAAAAATGGCAAATGGAATTCAACCTGGAGAAGTGTAAGGTGATGCATTTGGGGAGATCAAACAAGGCAAAGGAATACATGATTAATGGGAAAATACTGAGAGGTGTAGAGGAAGTGAGCGACCACAGGAAGTGAATGTCCACAGATCCCTGAAGGTGGTAGGACAGGTCTATAATGTAGTAAGAAAGCATATGGAATCCTTTCCTTCATTATCCGAGGTATAGAATATAAGAGCAAGGAGGTTATGCTGGAACTGTATAAATCATTGGTTAGGCTACAACTTGAGTACTGTGTGCAGTTCTGGTCACCTCATTACAGAAAGGATGTAATTGCACTAGAGAGGAGATTTCGGAGGATATTGCTAGGACTGGAAAAATGGAGCTATGAGGAAAGATTGGATAGGCTGGGTTTATTCTCCTAGGAACAGAGAAGGCTGAGGGGAGATCTGATTGAAATGTACAAAATGTTGAGGGGCCTGGATAGAGTGGAGGTAAAGGGTCTATTCACCTTAGCAGAAAGGTCAGTGACTAGGGTGCATAGATTTAAAGTGATTGGTAGAAAGATTGGAGGGGAGATGAAGAAAAGATTTTTCAGCCAGAGGGTGGTGGGGGGCTGGTACCCACTACCTGAAAGGGTAGTTAAGGCAGAAACCTTCAACTCATTCAAAAGAAGTCTGGATACACACCTCAAGTGCCGTAATCCGCAGGGATCAAATGCTGGAAGGTGGGATTAGAATGGGTGGAATGTTTTTCAGCTGGCACAGACACGATAGGCCAAGTGGCCTCTTTCTGTGCCATAAACTTTCTATGATTCTATGATACAGTGCCTCCTTAAATAGTTGCATTCTACTCCAGAATTTAGCACTTCAGCCCTTACTTTTAGAATTTAAGGTGCTTCCTGAAATTTGATTCCCCCTTCCCCATTCCAAGGTTAAATCTCATTTTGCAAAATTAAGGATTTTATGTAATTATCTATTGTGTTAAAGTAAAAGAAATAAAACTCTCTACAATGTGCATGCATGGTTTATGCCTTTATTTGAGACAAGTGATATATACAGGAATGTAACTGTTAAAGAGCTGTGGGGCTGGCAAAATAAACCATTACCTGAGCCCCAGCACCATCCCAGTGTTGACAATGAGGCTGGATTCAGAAATGTAAGTGCACAGCCAGTAAGATTCAGTTGTTTTCATGTGAAATAATAAATGCAGCCAAGACCGCACCAATGGAGACTAGTTGGGTCCTGTGGGAGTAAAGTACTATATAAATAAACAAAACCAAGGTTGATAGCTGTATGGTTGACTTGATTTGACATTGGCCTGCTTAAAATAGGAATTCTGTTGATTACCAGTTGGGGTAGTGCATTACTTATTATGTGAACATACATCAAGAAAATGACTCAACAGGCAGGGATAATTTAAATAAAAACCTGTTTTAAGTCTGATTTGGAATGTCCTGATGCACATGCATAATAGTCGGTGCAGGCAGTTGTCAACAAAGAATTAAATGCATAACTTGACCAGTTCTACCATATTATTTTGGAACACCAAGACACAGGTAACTTGCAGCTTCAACTGTGGCAAGTAGATTTGAGGGAAGCAAGCAGTAACCACGCATATCTTCCTCTATTGATGAAGCCGCCTTGTGTTTTAAATGGACAGTTTGATCAAGAGAACTGAAAAGCTCTGGATGCACGGGACTGCTGTTGATAGCAGTGCAGAATATAAATGAAGCATCAGAATATATTGCTCCCATTTTGGCACAACCCCAAATATAACAACAATGCCTGCCAGGTAGATGTCAGCATGCACATTGTTTCATATGTTGAGGATTGATTACGTAGGAGAACAAAGCACCATTTAACTCTGGTACACTGATGCAGGACTGTTAGTAATAATTCCAAAGTCTAGCCTTTCTATACCATGTACAGTGGAAACAAATGACTGGAACTCCACAGCATGCACTTACTGCAACTTTTGCATTTTCGCACTTTCTTTGTCCAGCTCAAACTCTTTTGATTAGATTGCTGCTCAATTTTACTCCACCTTTCTGAAGTTTGAGTACAAATGAATAGAAATCTAATGAATATGTGTGGAATCAATGCTTTCTACAGTGATTTAACTCATTGATGTTTTTCAAATCAAATGTATCTAAAAAAGTTGGATTAATATGTAAACTACAATTATTTAAGAAGGTGTAGTCAATTGTACAGTAACCATGGCCAAAACAAACTTGGTTGTTGCTATAGTGATAAGTTGGTAGACCAAATCAAGTTCTGTTTTTGTTTATTTGTACATGGGATGTGAGTGTCACTGGCAAGGCCAGCATTTATTGCCCATCCCTAATTGCCCTTGAGAAGGTGGTGTTGAGCAACCTTCTTGAACTGCTGCAGTCTGTCTGCTGTCAGTACACCCACAGTGCTGTTAGGGAAGGAGTTCCAGGATTTTGACCCAGCAGCAGTGAAGGAACAGTGATATAGGTCCAAGTCAGGATGGTGTGTGACTTGCAGGAGAGCTTGCATATGGTGGTGTTCCCATGTGTCTACTGACCTTGTCCTTCTAGGTGGTAGAGGTTGCTGGTTTGGAAGGTGCTTTTGAAGGAGCTACATCTTATTGTGCCTGCTGGGAGTTGTAGTTTCCCCATAGGTATCCAGACATAGGTCAGTATATATCTGATAATTCTGAGCATATCAAGCAGGCCTTTAGTGCCTCTCTCTTTGACTTATCTTTTTCATTCTTAATTTTCAATGCAAACTTAATTAGATGATGGGAGCTAGTTCCCAAGTGTCCTCTTGCCTGAGGATGTTTGCCTATCCTGCTGTGTTAGCCAAAAAGAAAGCTTTGCATTTATACTGTGCCTTTCGCAACCTCAGAATGTCCCAAAGTGCTTTACAACTTTTGAAGTGTGGTCACTGTTGTAATGGAGGAGTTTCAGCAGCCAATTTGCACAAGCAAGGTCCCACAAACAGCAATGAGATAAATGACCAGATAATCTGTTTTAGTGGTGTTCGTTGGGGAATAAATCTTTGCCAGTATACTAGGGAGAACTCCCATGCTCTTTTTTGAATAGTGCTATGATATTTTTTACAACCACCTGAGAGCATGGACAGGGCCTTGGTTTAATTTCTCATCCAAATGATGACGCCTTAAATGATAGAGGATGGGTGTTGTGTACACACCCACTCTGTCCTATAAACTCTCACTCTTGTCACAGGTTAGCTAATATATTTGTTTGTGAGATATGGGCGTCGCTGGCTAGGCCAGCATTTGTTCCCCATCCCTAATTGCCCCCCTTGCATTGAGCGGCTTGCTAGGCCATTTCAGACGGCATTTAAGAGTCAACCACATTGCTGTGGGTCTGGAGTCACATGTAGGCCAGACCAGGTGAAGACAGCAGATTTCCTTCCCTAAAGGACATTAGTGAAAGAGATGGATTTTCTACAACAATCAACAATGGTTTCATCGTCACCATTAGACTAGCTTTTTAATTCCAGATTTTTAAAATTAATTGAGTTCAAATTTCACCATCTACCATTGTGGTCTGGATTACTAGTCCAGTGACACTACCATAACACCACCGCCTCCGCCTAGTTACCGGATCTAGGGGATGTTTAGGTTGCTGGTGAGATCAGTTTCAAAAGTTATGGGCCCAGTTAATATAAAGACAAATCAATTGCAGAACCATCTGATTAACTTTTTTCTTACACTCCTCAGCACTGCACTGGGAGTATAGGCATGGATTAAATGCTAAAGTCTCTGGAGTGCAGCATGAACCCACAGTCTTTTGTCTCAGAGGTGAGAGTGCTACCACCAAGCCACAGCTGACACCTGAATATCAATTGACAAGTACCTCACCAGAGACACAGCCTCGGAGAATTTACCCCACAGGGTCCATGCGTTAGTGAGGTGGGGGATCGGATTTATGATGCTGTCTGATGAATCAGATCCTGTTCTCAGGCAAGATGTGGGAGGAAATGAGAGAGGATAGTTGCTTCTCTACAGGTAATCAGAGATGGGAAGATAACCATCAGTAACGTAATGCCTTGCCAAATGTTAGAGTCACTTGGAACACAGAGAAAGAGATGAAGCACCACAATAATTTAAATGTTTGCTTTTGGTTTTGTGTTCAACTGGGCTTGAGACATGTCAGCCATGTCCTGAAGGTGGTGCTGTAGTAAAACATACAAGACTCGGGTTTACCACAAAACTTCAACTTGTACAGCAAGTCAGACAATCTATTGACATGTACGAACATGTGGAATTCCTCCACCAACAGGCTTTGAATCTGCAGACTATTTTTTCAGCTGCCATGAAGCAGGTGTTGTTGAGTTGACAGATGAATGTGAATGAAGAATAGAGTGTGTTTTACTACTGTACATGGGGACTATGGATGGGCAACAAGCTGAATCCTTAACCCAAATCCAAATCTGAATATGGCCTAAGTTCCAATATCTGTAAATTCCCATTCTAGATGTTTCTTATTCATTTTTGGGAGGTGGCATTGCTGACTAGCCAGCATTTAATCCCCATCCATAGTTGCCCGCAGCAATTTGAGGCAACAGAGCAGCCACTTCGAAGGGCCACTGGAGTCACATATAGACTGGCTAAAGGTGCAGGTTTTTTCCTTTGCTGAAGGACATTAATGAACCAAGTTGGGTTTTTCCTCAACAAAGCCATGGTCACTTTTACTGATAATAGCTTTTTATTTCAAACTGCCATAGTGGCATTTGAACTCACATTCTCTGGATTATTGGTCCCAGTTTCATTAATCCAGTAACATAACCATTACACTACCATACGCTGTTTAGGTCTTTCCTACTTGGACTGTATCTCCTTTTCATGGATATGTGCAGATACCACTCACATACTAATTAAGACCCTCCCATCCAGGTTATTGAGAAATTCACATAAGTAGTTTCCTTTTAAAAAGAAAGGATTCAACACTTAAATAAAAGGTCAATTTGCCTGCACTTCCCCTCATGCCTGATACCATTTCTAAATCAAAGCAAAGTTCCAGTGTCAGCAAAGGATATTTGGAATTAACTGGCTTGAGTAATATTTTGGTGTTATATTTGACTCAGAGATGAGCTTCCGACCACATATCTGCACCATCACTAAGACTGCCAATGTTACGGAAACATTGCCCAACTCCAGCCCTGCTCTACTCATCTGCTGCTGAAACTTTCATTCATGTCTTTGTTACCTCTTGATCTGACTATTCCAATCCTGGTTGGCCACCCGTCTTCTACTCTTTGTAAACTTGAACTCATCCAAAACACTGCTGCCCAGGTCCTATTTATCCGTTGTCCCTGTGTTCCCTGAACTACATTGGCTCCTGGTTAAGCAACGCCTCGATTTTAACATTCTCATCTTTCCTTTCAAATCCATCCTTGGCCTTATCCCTCCCTAGCTTTGTAAAGTCCTCCAGCCCTACAGCCCTTCGAGATATCTGTGGTTCTCTAACTCTGGCCTCTTGAACATTATGGATTTTAATCGCTCCACAATTGGCAGCCGTGCCTTCAGCTGCCAAGGCCCTAAGCTCTTGAATTCCCTCTCTAAACCTCCCTGCCTCTCTGACTCTCTTTCCTCATTAAAGATGTTCCTTAAAACCTACCTCTTTGATAAGCATTTGGCCAGCTAACCAAATATATCTCCTTCCTCAGCTCAGTGTCAAATTTTGTTTGACAACGTTTCTGTGAAGCACCCTAGGATATTTTGTTGCATTAAAGGTGCTGTAGATTACAAATTGTTGTTGTTGTTGTACCAGACTGTTTTAAAGTAAAAGCAGATGCTGAAAATTTGAAATAAAAACAAAGTGCTGGAAATACTCAGGCAGCCTCTGTGGAGAGAGAAGCAGAGTTAACATTTCAGGTCTGTGACCTTTCATCAGAACTAGAATAAGATCCAAAGTGCTCTACAGCCAATAAAATACTTTTGAAGTGTAATTACTGTTGTAATGTAGGAAAGTGCTAGTGAGGAGAGGAGGGAGGTGGGAAATGCTTCCAAATTCCATGACCATCAAGAAATAGGTTCTGACCTTGCAGGTTCGAGTTTTTTTCTATGCACATAATCTGAATTTTGGGTTATTCTGAGGAGTTGCAGAATTTATAAAGGATTTACTGGACATTTCATCATTCCAATGGTGAACACATTTAAACCACATACAGAAATGTCTGGTAAGTATTCAAATACATTTTTGGTACATTACAAAACCAGTATATATCCCATAAAGGCAAAAGCTCCACTTGTGCAGTTAAGCAATCTTGATCAACAAATGAGGGGTCAGAGACAGTATCAAGCTAAAAGAAAAGGCTTACACAAATGCAAGGGAAGGGGAAATCCAGAAGACTGGGAAAACTATAAAAAGCAGCAAAAAAAAAAGGGAGTAAGAAAGGTTTTTTTATAAATATGGTAAGAAAAAGAGATTGGAGAAAAAGGGGCAGACTCACAGTCTGACATGTCACAACATGAACCCTCCTATCTTCATACCAGTTGATAAGGTGGTTAGCCCTATATGCTGAGAAGGTTTTATAGGCTTGCACAGCCCATATGATGGGGGTTATTGGGGGGTCAATCCCCACTCACCAGACATGAGTATCCTGCTGGATGTCATCCTAGAATTCAGAGCGAGAACTTTGGTCTCCACTTACTAGCAACTATCTAGAGTGGGATTTGAACCCAGCACCTTCTGACTCAGAGATGGGAATGTTACCAATGGCTCACTCCCAACACCATCTGAAAGAAGCTACAAGCTCAAGCTTCAGGTGTGGTCCCTGAATACACTATTAAAGCAAAACAAATAAAATGGAATAAAAGATTAACAGTCACTCAGATCTGCAGAAAATTGCACACAAAAAAAAATCAAGTTTAGTTTTCATACCTCCGTGATTTAATGAAGCAGAGATTCCTTCTGACTCACTTTCTCTTTCTGTCTCCTCATCTGTCTCAAAGGAGGAAGACAGCTGCCTACTCACTGCGTTTACAATTCTCGTACAGACAAGCTGCCTCCCAAATACCAGACAGATTAAACATCACGCAAGGTTTTACCTCACCAAATCAATCAGTACAACTTGCCAAACACAGATGATCAAGTGACTGTCACTCTCATTGTATGGGCATAAAATGGGCACATCGAGGGTTCATTGTGGGACTAACTAAAGGACAGCAGAAAGACGTCAGACCCAATATCGGGTCAGATCAAAAGGTCATTTAAAAATAAAACATTCCTGTGGAGCCAGGAGGAACAGAAATGCTCCCTCAACTCCCTGTGTCCCATTTGTGATCTCCCCTGCCATTGCCGGACCACGCCTTTCCCTTTCATGCTGATGCCAGTGAGGCAGGTGACCCAATATTCATTTTGTTCACAAGGGTTGAGCTGCCTGTGGCGAAGTCCAGATAATGAGTACAAATTTGGGCAGCCTCAGACCTCCAGGTGGAATAAATACGTCACCCATTTCAGGCCTGAAATGGGGTCTAAAGGAATTTCGACCCCTATGTGTCTGGTTCCGTCATTAACAGCAGAAAAAGTAGCAACAATGGGAATTAGGAATCTAAATTAATAAGCAGTAAAGAGCTTTACAAGGAATACTAGAAGAGACAACATTTGACTAACATTAGTTTACTAACTTCCCAGTTCAAGATTGTGTTTGAAGGTCATCATTGTTAATACAGTTTGCTTTTGCTTTTATATTCTTATTGTTAATACAGTAGTAGAGGCATTGGTGTTTTGAAGGTTATTACTGGGCCAACGTGTAAAGGGGTTTGGACTTGTTTGCATGTTAATGCTGACAATACTTAGAACATTACGCTGACTCTCATGATGTGAAAATGATCATTTACATACAGTATATCCAGGCAATCTGCTGGGAGGTCACAATAAGTCACTGAGAAACTTTGGGTGGCACAGTGGCGTAGTGGTTAGCATCACAGCCTCACAGCTCCAGTGACCTGGGTTCAGTTCTGGGTACTGCCTGTGTGGACTTTGCAAGTTCTCCCTGTGACTGTGTGGGTTTCTGCCGGGTGCTCTGGTTTCCTCCCACAGCCAAAGACTTGCAGGTTGATAGGTAAATTGGCCATTGTAAATTGCCCCTAGTGCAGGTAGGAGAATGGTAGGGATGTGGTAGGGAATATGGGATTAATGTAGGATTGGTGTAATTGGTTGGTTGTTGGTCGGCACAGACTTATAGAGTAATAGAGTTATACAGCACAGAAACAGGCCCTTCGGCCCATCGTGTCTGTGCCGGCCATCCAGCACCCAACTATTCTAATCCCATATTCCTGCACTTGGCCCGTAGCCTTGTATGCTATGGCGTTTCAAGTGCTCATCGAAATATTTCTTAATGATGTGAGGGTTCCTGCCTCCACCACCTCTTCAGGGTGTGCATTGCAGATTCCACCCACCCTCTGGGTGAAAAATTGTTTCCTCAAATTCCCCTCAAAAAACCTCCTGCCCCTTACCATAAATCTATGCCCCCTGGTTCTTGGCACCTCTGCTAAGGGAAAAAGTTTCTTCCTATCTAAGCTATCAATGCCCCTCATAATCTTGTACACCTCAATCATGTCCCCCCCTCAGCCTTCTCTGCTCCAAGGAAAACAACCCTCTCTTCATAGTCTCTCTTCATAGCTGAAATGCTCCAGCCCAGGCAACATCCTGGTGTATCTCCTCTGCACCCTCTCCAGTGCAATCACATCCTTCCTATAATGTGGTAACCAGAACTGTACACAGTACTCCAGCTGTGGCCTAACTAGCATTTTATACAGCTCCATCATAACCTCCCTGCTCTTATATTCTATGCCTCGGCTAATAAAGGCAAGTATCCCATATGCCTTCCTAACCACCTTATCTACATGTGCTGCTGCCTTCAGTGATCTATGGACAAGTACACCATGGTCCTTATGACTTTCTGTACTTCCTAGGGTCCTACCATCCATTGGATATTCCCTTGCCTTGTTAGTCCTCCCAAAATGCATTACCTCACACTTTTCAGGATTAAATTCCATTTGCCACTGCTCCGTCCATCTTACCAGCCCATCTATATCTCCCTGTAATCTAAGGATTTCCTCCTCACCATTTACAACACCACCAATTTTCGTGTCATCTGCGAACTTACTGATTATACCACCTATATTCTTGGTGGGCTAAAGGGCCTGTTTCAGTGCGTATCTCTAAATAAAAAGAATAAGTTGGACTGGCAGCAAGCCTTCACTCCATGTGAGGGCTGTGCCCAATTCAGTTCCTCAGCAGTGCCTGCATTTAACCAGCAAGCTGCAGAAGCCAACTGGGTGATTTAGAGGCCACCAGTTTAAGCTGGCTGTGATGCTGGCATTGGTCCTGTGGGGGAATGGGGAGTAGAACTGTGATGTCCTTGGGACTGGAGTGAGCGTTAGCCGAGTTTAGTATAGGATATGAGACAAAGACTGCAGCGTGCTGAACATATTGTTGTCTTCTTTTTCTGTTTTAGTTTCATTTTCCCTTTGCCAGCATGTGTGTTCAACAGCAGCCTCCAGAGTACACAATGCAATTGCAATTTCAAGACACTACAACACTACAAGAACGGAAAGGTGGGGGTGTGCATGCAGGCTCGACGGTTACCTGCAATAATTCTGTGAAGTCAGGAGGTGAACTACTGCTCCTCCTGGCTCCATATTCAGGCAAGTAAAACTTAACTCTTCCTCGGCAGCCTCCAGCAGTCACTTTAAGGAAGATTGGTTAGACCAGCATAAACCTGAAAGAACAGATGTGACACTACTGTTTACACAAATATCAGAAAATAGGAAGTACAGACTTAAATATGGTTTAATGTGGTCCAATTTGGCTTCTCTTTTGGATCTATATATATAATTTTAAAAATCCAGTCTGTTATTCCCAATGGCTTCATGGCCACCATTAGACTAGCTTTTTAATTATAGCTTTATTAATTGAATTCAAATTCTACCATTTGCTGTGGTGGGATTCAAGCCCATGTCCCCAGAGCATTAGCCTGGGTACTGGATTACTAGGCCAGTGACATTACCACTGCACCACTGCCTCCCCTACTGAAGCTCAACCTCCCTTCTTTTGAATTCAATTCCCCTCGCAATAAACGATAACATTCGATTAGCTTTCCTAATTACTTGCTGTACCTGCATACTAACCTTTTGCAATTCATGCACTAGGACATCCAGAACCCTCTGCATCTCAGAGCTCTGCAATCTCTCACCATTTAGATAATATGCTTCTTTTTTATTCTTCCTGCCAAAATAGACAATCTCGCATTTTCCCTTATTATACCCCATTTGTCAGATCTTTGCCCACTTATTTAACCTATCCATATCCCTTTGTAGCCTCCTTATGTCTTCTTCACAACTTACTTCCCTACCTATTTTTGTGTCATCAGCAAATTTAGCAACCATACCTTCGGTCCCTTCATCCAAGTCATTTAGATAAATTGTAAAAAGTTGAGGCTCCTGCACTGATTCCTGTGACACACCACTCAATTATATCTTGCCAACCAGAAAATGAACTATTTATGCCTACTCTTTGTTTCCTGTGAGCTAGCCCACCTTCTATCCATGCCAATATGTTACCTCCAATACCATCAGCTTTTATTTTCTGCAATAACCCATGATGTGGCACCTTATCCAATGCTGTCTGAAAATCTAAGTACAGTACATCCACTGGTTCCCCATTATCCACAGCACATGTTATTTCTTCAAAGAACTCCAACAAATTGGTTAAACATGATTTCCCTTTCACAAAAACATGTTGACTCTGCATGATTACCTTGAATTTTTCCAAATGCCCTGGTATAGCATCTTTAATAATAGCTTCTAACATTTTCCCTAAGACAGATGTTAAGCTAACTGTGAAATATAAAGCACTTAATGGTACAATGGTGTGCATGCATCCTTTCCAAGCAAATGATTCCAATGTACCATTACACCTATTAGATAAAAGATCAAAGAAATGGGCCAAGTAGAGCTTTAATTCTTAAATTTGTGGCAGGTTTATTAAGTTCTAACTATCCATTGTTAAAATGGTCTCAGTACAAAAGCTGATGCCTATATCCTGGGCTGAGCACTGGAATGGCCTTAGACTGGATTCCTGATTCGTTCAGACTGAACAGAATTCTTTTAAATTTGTGACCAAATCACTAACATAGATTACTCTTCAGGCCTGAATTTTGTAATTGGTGTTAATTTATATGAGAAAGTTTACTGGTGATATAACCTGTTCCTCACAGTAACATTTCATTTCGCATCAGCTCACATTATCAGTCCGAATGATAGTTGTCAGAGTAATTAATAGGTAAATGAGCTGATAATGAGCAATGAAGTGATTAGGAAAGGCCAATTATCTCCCTGTCTATTGGCAGAGCTTGAAAAGGCTCAGGCCCAAGGCAGCATTCCCACTAACCTTTTTTTTGTTGTGCTCCACCTATTTATTTAAATACGCAGGCCCATTAAATTCTTTTGTGCAGCCATACACCCATGGTAACTTAAAGGGACCGACTTGTGCAAATTGGTCACAAGAGATGCGAGGGAGACAATTTCTCAGTCAAATTCAGTCTCACTCGCAATCTTGTGAAAGGACAGTGAAATCTCTGGATTTTTCTGTTGCTGACATTTGCTCAGGGAGCCAGATCAGGACAGGGTTGCTCACTCAGTCTGCTGATCAGCAAAATGGTTACAGAGAGCAGCTCTGCAAGGCCCCCAAGCTTCCACTGGCTTTGTTTTTCATATTGCCCTCAGCTCCCAACCGCTTCCTCCAAAAGAATACTCATCACTTTTATAAAGGCAGTATCCCACGGGGGAAAAGTGCAGACTGTGAGCCGGGGTGGGGGGGGTTGGTGCCTGGGTACTCGTGCCACCTTTCTCTCCCACTCTTTTGCCTTGGGCACCACAGAATTGACTTAAATTTTTGGTCTGATTTTCAAATTCCTGTAAGCCCCTCCCAATCCTCCAACATCAAGTTTCTTACAGATTTTCACTTCCTCATTATTGATAGCCCCTCATTATCCACTACAGTCGTGCCCTCATTATTTAGTTCTCTCCACCCTCTCTGCTCTGAATAAATCCCTCTAAAACACTTCTTTTATTGTGCCTTTCATGTCCCAACCTACTCTTTATTTTTAAACTTTCCCCTCCTACTTAGCAGCCACTGTTTTGCACTCTTCAATGTAAAGCACTTTGATGTGTGTCTCTGTATAAGGAGTACTGTAGAATTGCAAATAGTTTTTTTATTCATTCATGGGATGGGGTGTCGCTGGCATGGCAAACATTTATTGTCCATCCCTAATTGCCCTTGAGAAGGTGGTGGTGAGCCACCTTCTTGAACCACAACAGTCCTTGTGGTGTATGTACACCCACAGTGCTGTTCGGGAGGGAGTTCCAGGATTTTGACCCAGCGACAGTGAAGGAATGGCAATATTGTTCCAAGTCAAGGTGGTGTGTGGCTTGGAAGGGAACTTGCAGGTTGTAGTGTTATCATGCATCTGCTGCCCTTGTGCTCCTCAGTGGCAGAGGTCACGGGTTTGAAAGATGCTGTCAAAGAAGCCTTGGCGAGTTGCTGCAGTGCATCTTGTAGCTGGTACACACTGCTGCCACAGTAGACTGGTGGTCGAAGGAGTGAATGGGGTGCTTTGTCCTGGATGGTGTCGAGCTTCCTGAGTGTTGTTGGAACTACACTTGTCCAGGCAAGTGGTGAGTATGCCACCACACTCCTGACTTGTGCCTTGTAGATGGTGGACAGGCATTGTAGAGACAGGAGCTGAGTTACCGCAGAATTCGCAGATTGCTCTCTTAGCCACACTATTTATATGGCTGGCCCACTTAAGTTTCTGGTCAGTGGGACACCCAGGATGTTGTTGGTGGGGGATTCAGTAATGGTAATGCCATTGAATGTCGAGGGTTGGAGATCATCATTGCCTGGCACGAATGTTACTTGCCACATATGACTGAATGTTGTCCGAGTCTTGCTGCATGTGGACATGAAATGCTTTAGTATCTGAGGAGGTATGAATTGGACTGATCACTGTGCAATCATCAGCCAACATTCGCACTTCTGGTTCAGGCCCAGGTTCTGACTCAGGCCTAGGTTCAGGCCCAGGCCCAGTTTCTGGACTCGATTCTGACTCAGGCCCAGTTTCTGACTCAGGCTCAGGTTCTGGCTCAGGCCCGGATTCTGACCCAGACCCAGGTTCCGGCCCAGGCACGATTCTGACCCAGGCCCAGGTCCGGCCCAAGCCCAGGCTCCAATACAGGTGCAGGCTCTGACTCAGGCTCAGCTAGCAAATTTTAAGCAGACTGGGTTGGAAATTGGAAACTGAGCTCCTGCTTTATTTTACATTTTGTTAGTAGCAACAAAGGTACCAGTAACTTCTATTGGAATTCAATCCTGAAACATAAAACAAAATGATTTCGCTGTGACTATTTTATTCAAAGAGCACATTCATAGAATTATTTAGAGATTTACAGTCCAGAAACAGGCTATTCATCCCAACTGGTCCATGCTGTAGCTCCTCCCACCCTACTTCACCACATCCTGTCAATATATTCTTCTATTCCTTTCAGTGAAGAAAAAACAGTTTTATAATTTGCCACTTTCTCTTCTCTATTAGTGACAATTCCCTGCTGCTTGTTGTGGGACTGCAGTTTTGAGAGATTAGAGTTGAGAGTTGCCACAAGTTGCTAGATAGAGTACAGTGCTATTTATTTATTTAGAGATACAGCACTGAAACAGGCCCTTCGGCCCACCGAGTCTGTGCCGACCAACAAGCACCCATTTATACTAATCCTACATTAATCCAATATTCCCTACCACATCCCCACAATTCTCCTACCACCTACCTACAATAGGGGCAATTTACAATGGCCAATTTACCTATCAACCTGCAAATCTTTGGCTGTGGAAGGAAACCGGAGCACCCGGCGGAAACCCAGGTGGTCACGGGGAGAACTTGCAAACTCCACACAGACAGTACCCAGAACTGAACCCGGGTCATTGGAGCTGTGAGGCTGCGGTGCTTTCACAATCACTAGAAGCCAGCCAGTTTTTTTTTTAGAGATACAGCACTGAAGCAGGCCCTTCGGCCCACCGAGTCTGTGCCAACCAACAACCACCCTTTTATACTAACTCTACAGTAATCCCATATTCCCTACCACTTAGCTACACTAGCATCAATTTACAACGGTCAATTTACCTATCACCTGCAAGTCTTTGGATGTGGGAGGAAACCGGTGCACCTGGTGAAAACCCACGCAGACACAGGGAGAACTTGCAAACTCCGCACAGGCAGTACCCAGAATCGAACCCGGGTCCCTGGAGCTGTGAGGCTGCGGTGCTAACCACTGCGCCACTGTGCCGCCCATTGTAACGGCAAAGAAAAAATCAAAGCTGCTCTGCTTGTAACACCCGCGGGCCTGAGCCAGCAATGAGAGGATCTAGTTGCGATAGATTATGCAACGCTCGTACCTGCTCCTAATTTTAAGATACACCCTCATTTAGGTTACAAGAGCTGGGAGCTCCCAAAGAAAGCGAGAACTTGCATTTATATAAACGCTTTTCAGGACCTTCGGACATCCCAAAGTGTTAATGTAGGAAACACTGCAACCTATTTGCACACAGCAAGGTCCCACGAAAAGCAATGCGATAATTGAGCAGATAACACAAAAGCAAAATACTACAGATGTTGGAAATCTGAAATAAAAACAGAGAATGTGGGAAATACTCAACAGAACAGGCAGCATTTATGGAGAAAGAAGCAGAGGCTGGAATTTTACGCCCCTACCCCCAACTCCGGGATTGGACTGGAGGCGGGGGTGAGGGTGGGGTGCGTAAAATCGAGCGAGAGGCAGGGGACGGTGGGGTGCCATTCCAGTCGCTTACCCGCCCCTGCTGCATTTTACCAGCAGCGGGAGAGGTGGTAAATGGCCTGTCCGTCCCAGGCCAATTGAGGACCTTAAGTGGCCAATTAATTGCCACTTAAGGGCCTCAACCTGTCCGCGGCTGGGCACCCAGCCATCTATGGAGGCCACCCAGTTAAACCTGGGGGTTGGGGGTGTTGGGTGCCTCCTCATCGGGCAGCCCAGAGGGCTCCCCCAGCAGCACAAGCCACCCCCGCTGGAGGACCTCCCTCTGCCCTCTCGATCGACCCCCATACCCCCCTCACCAGGGCCCAGTCGATTGTCCCCAGCGACGCCCAAAACCCCACTCACTTTTTTGGGGCCAGCATCCCTCTTGTTATTTTGGCTGGGTGCAGCTCCCAGTGGGATTGAGGAACTGCCGGCCCTTTGATTGGCCAGCATCTCTTGGAGGTGGGACCACCTGCCTCAGAGAGGCAGAAGTACCACCCAAGGCCAATTAAAGACCTGGGTCGTGTAAAATCACTGCGTGACTTCCAGGCCCGGCAGAGGCCGCCTCGTCCCTGACATTTAAGCCAGTGGGCAGGGTCTCCACTGCGGCACAAAATTCTGGCCATATTTAATGTTTCAGGTCTGTGCCCTTTCATCAGAACTGGAAAAAGTTAGAGATGTAACAGGTTTTAAACAAGTACAGAAGCAGGATAATGGAGGGTGGGGCTAAAGAACCATAGTGACGGTCTGTGATAGGGTGGAAGGCAGGAGAGATTAAATGATGCAAGAGATGATGCAGGAAACACAGGAGATGATAATGGGACAAGTAACAAAATAAAAGATGGGTCTAAAGGAGGTGTAAATGGGAATCAAAATCACAACCGTCCCAAAAAATGGGAGCAGTGGGTATAATCTGAAATTGTTCAACTCAGTATTGAGTCCGGAAGCTGTAAAGTGCCTAATCGGAAATGAGGTGCTGTTCCTCAAGCTTATGTTGAGCTTCATTGGAACAGCGTAAGAGGTCAAGGACAGAGGGTCAGAGTTGAAGTGGGCAGAGAACAGGGCTAGGCACCGACATGTTGCACCACAGACATTTGACAAAATTATTGACTCAGCCATGGACATTGGGGCAATTAATCTGTATATAAAGTATATAGCCATTCTAATAAAGTATATAGCCAATCTGTCTCATGGAGCATCTATGAGACTGAGATCATCGTGGATAGCACGTACAGGGAGGTGGTCACACTGCAGGTAAAGACTGCTCAGGCAGAAAGGGATTGGGTGACCACCAAGCAGAGTAGAAAAACTAGGCAGGATGTGGGCAAATCTCAGCGAGGTGTAAAAATAATAGGGTAATAATAGTAGGGGATTTCAACTTCCCCAATATTAACTAGTGTTAGTGCAACAGGCTTAAAGGGGGTGGAATTCTTAAAGTGCATACAGGAGAGCTTTTTGATCCAGCATGTAGAAAGTCCTGTAAGAGAAGGGGCGGTACTGAACCTAATCCTAGGGAATGAAGCCAGACAAGTGGTAGAAGTGACAGAGAAGGAGCATTTTGGGGATAGTGACCATAACTCTGTAAGATTTAAGGTAGTTATGGAAAAGGACAAAGATGGGCCGGAAATAAAAGTATTGAATTGGGGGAAGGCCGATTTCAATTTGATAAAACGGGATCTGGCCAAAGTGGACTGGGAGCAGCTACTTGTAGGAAAGTCTACATCAGACCAGTGGGAGTCATTCATAAAGGAAATAGTGAGAGTTCAGGGCCAACATGTTCCCGTAAAGATGAAGGGTAGAACCAACAAGTCCAGGGAACCCTGGATGTCAAGGGACATAGAGGATTGGATAAGGAAAAAAAAGGAGGCTTATAGTAGATTTGGAGGGCTGAAGACAGCAGAGGCCCTAGAGGAGTATAGAAAGTGTAGGGGAGTACTTAAAAAAGTAATTAGGAGAGTGGAAAGAGGACATGAAAAAACATTGGCGGCAAGATAACGGAAAATCCCAAGGCATTTTATAAGTACATTAAGGGCAAGAGGATAACCAGGGAAAGAGTAGAGTCCATTAGGGACCAAAGCGGCAATCTGTGTGTGGAACCGGAGGACATAGGTGACGTTTTAAATGATTACTTTTCATCTGTGTTCACTATGGAGAAGGTGTAGAGGCCAGGGAGGGGGACTGTGATATGCTCGAACAAATTAGCATTGAAAGGGAGGAGGTATTAGCAGTTGTAGCAGGCTTAAAAGTAGATAAATCCCCAGGCCCAGATGAGATGCATCCCAGGCTGTTATGTGAATCAAGGGAGGAGATAGCAGGGGCTCTGACACAAATTTTCAAATCCTCTCTGGCCACAGGAGAGGTGCAAGAGGAAAGCAAATGTGGTACCATTATTCAAGAAGAGTAGCAGGGATAATTACAGGTCAGTGAGTCTAACATCAGTGGTAGGGAAACTATGGGAAAAAATTCTGAGGGACAGGATTAATCTCCACTTGGAGAGGCAGAGATTAATCAGGAATAGTCAGCATGGTTTTGTCAGGGGGAGATCATGTCTAACGAGCTTGATTGAATTTTTCGAAGAGGTGACGATGTGTAGATGAGGGTAAAACAGTTGATGTAGTCTACATGGACTTCAGTAAGGCTTTTGATAAGCTCCCACATGGGAGATTGGTTAAGAAGGTAAGAGCCCATGGGATCAAGAGCAATTTGGTAAATTGGATCCAAAATTGGCTTAGTGGCAGGGTGAGGGTCATGAGTTGTTTTTGTGATTGGAAGCCTGTGACCAGTGGTGTACCGCAGGGATCGGTGCTGGGACCCTTGCTGTTTGTAGTATACATTAAAGATTTATATGTGAATATAGGAGGTATTATCAGTAAGCTCGCAGATGACATGAAAATTGGTGGTGTCGTAAATAGTGAGGAGGAAAGCCTTAGTTTACAGGACGATATAGATGGATTGGTAAGATGGGCAGAGCAGTGGCAAATGGGATTTAATCTTGAGAAGTGTGAGGTGATGCATTTTGTCAGGACTAACAAGACAAGGGAATATACAATGGGTGGTAGGACCATAGGAAGTACAGAAGGTCAGAAGGACCTTGGTGTACTTGTCCACAGATCACTGAAGGCAGCAGCACAGGTAGATAAGGTGGTTAGGAAGGCATATGGGATACTTGCCTTTATTAGCCGAGGCATAGAATATAAGTGCAGGGAGGTTATGATGGAGCTGCATAAAACATTAGTTAGGCCATAGCTGGAGTACTGTGTACAGTTTTGGTCACCACTGTAGGAAGAATGTGTGCACTGAAGAGGGTGCAAAGGAAATTCACCAGGATGTTGCCTGGGCTGGAGCATTGCAGCTATGAAGAGAGACTGGATAGGCTAGGATTGTTTTCCTTAGAGCAGAGAAGGCTGAGGGGGGATCTGATTGAGGTATACAAAATTATGAGGGGCATAGATAGTGTAGATAGGAAGAAGCTTTTTCCCTTAGCAGAGGTGTCAATAACCAGGGGACATAGATTTAAGTTAAGGGGCAGGTGGTTTCGAGGGGATTTGAGGAAAAAAATTTCACCCAGGGGGTGGTTGGAATCTAGAACACACTGCCTGAAGAGGTGGTAGAGACAGGAACCCTCTCAACATTTAAGAAGTATCTAGATGAGCATTTGAAATGCCATAGCATACAAGGCTACGGGCCAAGTGCTGGAAAATGGGATTAGAATGGATAGGTGCTTGATGGCCGGCAGGCCACGATGGTCTGAAGGGTCTGTTTCTGTGCTCTATGACTCTATGACTCCATGACTCGATGACTCTAATGCCATCAAAAGGCAGTCCAATTTAAAACACATTTCTCCCTAAAAATAAAGTAGCTAACCATACAAACATCAATGGAGAGCAGCAAAACTGTATTGGCTAGCTCGCAAGCAATATAGTATGTAATGCAAATGCGAATTACTTTTGTTGACAGAATAGATCTAGCTACACCATGTCACGGGGTGGTAGAGGGACCTTATCAGATGACATCTGTGAATTCACATGGTGTCAGGAGTGCAAATTCATTCAGTAAACCACGAAACTCAAGGAGAGGATTGTTATTGTGGTTATTGAGGGGAGACAGTAGGAAAATCAGCAATAGAAAGATGGACCATTTCTTACACTGCTGTTGTCAAAAGACATTGGTCAATGTTTGTGCAACTTCTCCACCTGCTTGTAAAATGTATCTGAAGACAGGGCAGCCAACAGAAGTGCAGTGATCTCCAAATCGGGTGAATTTTATAGGATGAAGGAAATAGTACTTCAGAAGAGTCATGTAAAACAGAAAAGCAGAGTGGGACAATAAGAAAGGACAGAGAGAGATTAATGGTAAGTAGCCAAAACTAGTTTATTCATCTTGACAGGCTGTTAAATTAGTCCTGTATTCTAAAATACAGAAACAACCGAATCTCTCATGGACAAAATGACATTTGGTCACCAAAGCTAGTGAAAAAATTAGATAAACACAATTACAAATAAAGATTGCCCTTCAGTTCATCCAGTAAAGTGATCTCGTAAATTCACTTATGTCGATATCTCAGTCTATCACTGTCGATTCCGATTCAGCTCTGACAAGCTAATTATTAACAAAAAGCTTTTCTGCAACTGTTGAGCGATTGTTACTACATCTATTATTCAGTTACAAAAATGTTTTGTCACTATCTGTAAGATTGTACTCCAGCCTAACCAATTTTTATCCAAGCCAAATCTCTTACCTGTTAGCAAAGATGCACTTTTAATGTAATATGATACAGACAGCTTGCAAATGACAGTGGCCACTCAGGTTATCTGCCCTCAAACTAGATAGTAAATAGTGCACATTGCAGTTACTGATCTATGACATACTTGTAAAACTTGTCCTTTAATCCAATTTGCAGCAAAAAAAATCAGTTAATGACTGTTTCTAACATGGTCATTGAAATATAATTAATTTTAATATATCTTACCCAACAGTTTTTAAAATGGCAAGTGCTGCATGGATTTTGTTAAGGAATCATAGACAGTTCGTCATAGATTAAGGTTTATTAAAGCTATCCATTGCATTGTATTTACTAACTATTGTATATGGGTCAGCAGCATTTTGTTTTTGCCAATATCATTCTGTGCCATAACACCACACTCTTGCTTGCATGAGGAACTGACAGTGCTGACTTCTGGAAATTTTTTTGGAGTTTCCTGCCTGTTTTCCCTTCAGTACAAGTTCTGGACAATGTGATTCCAAATGGAAAGCAGTGAAATTGCAACATTTATATCGAAGTAAAAGTCCATCACATTTCAACATGTCATTGAGCTTGTGTCCCAGTGAAGGTAATGCATGCCAGAGCATAGAAATTGAGACATTCCCTAAATGAATTTTAAAATGAGTTTGCATAACACAAGCCTTTAAACTTGTGTTCGAAATAACTTAGCTGCTAGGTTATTTTAAAACACAATGTTAAAGGCTTGAAGTAGGGGTGTCCAACAATTTTGCGTGGGGACCACATTACAATTTTTGTCTTAACCTTGAGGGGGGTGGTGAGGCAATTTTGGAAAGGTAAAGGCATTAAAAAATTATCTTACTATAAAACAACAACAAAGGTGCATTTTTGTGAAGAAGCTTTTAATGAGTAGACTAATTTATTGACTTACTTTCTGGTCACCACATTGGACATCGATTTAGTGAGATACGTGCCTTTATTTTGCTTGCACAAGTAGTTGCTGTTTGCCTGCACACTTTTAGCGATGCGGCGTATTCCAGATAGACGTTCATCTGTCAGGAGTGATCTTGATTGCTGTCGCTCCCTCCTCTCTCTTTCTCTGTCTGTCTGTTTCTCTCTCCGTGTCTTTCTCTCCCCCAACCTCTCTGTGTTCTCCCTCTCTCTGTCATCCCCCCTCTCTGTGTTGTCCCCTCCTCTCTGCGTCATTCCCCCTTGTTGTGTCGACCCTCCCCTCTCAATGTCGCCTCTTCTTGCTCTGTCTCTCACCTCGCCCCTTTCTCTCTCTCTCTTTGTCCCTCTCTCTGCCCCTCCCTCTTTCCCTCTCTGCCCCCTCTCTCCACCCTTTCCCCTTTCTCTCTCTCCCCCCTCTCCCTCCCCCTCTCTCCACTCTCTCCCTCCCCTCTTTCTCCCTCATCTCTTCCTCCCCCCACTCCCTCCCCCTCTCTCTCCCTCTATCTCTCCCTCTCTCTCCCTCCCTCTCTCTCTCCCTCTCTCCCATCTTCTCCCTCTCCAACCTCTCTCCTACCTCTCTCCCCCTCTCTTCCCCTCCCTCCCCCTCTCTCCACTCTTACCCTCCCCCTCTCCCTCCCCCCCCTCCCCCACTCTCCTCCTCTCTCTCCCCTCTCTCTCTCCCCCCTCCCCCCTCTCTCTCGCCCCCTCTCTTCTCCCTCTCCCGCCTCTCTCCCCCTCTCTTCCCTTCTCTCCCCCTCCCTCCCCCTCTCTCTCCCATCTCCTTCTTCCCTCTCTCTCTCTCCCCTTCTCTCTCTCTCCCGTTCTGTCCATCTCTCTCTCTCTGCCCTCTCTCTATCTCTTCCCTCCCCTCTCTCTCCCCCTCCCCTCTCTCTCTTTCTCATCCCTCTCCGTCTCTCCCCATCTCTCTCTCTTTCTCCCTGTCTCTCTCCCCCTCACCTCTCTTCCCCCTCTCCCTGCCACCCCCTCTCTCTGACACTTGCAGAGAGTGGGAACTCTCCCCAAAGCAGCTTGTGATTGGTCAGTTTTTTAAAAAAAAATCATAGCCATCAGTTTCATAGCTGGCAGGTGCTTATAGCTGAGACGGCACTTCCGAACCTCAGGCAAGTTTGGGGTATTTGGGCGGGTTCTGATTTTCTTTTTAAAAACCTGCCATAAACCCTGAACTTGTCTGAGGCTCGAAAGCCACTGTCTCTGCTCTAAGCACCTGTCAGCTGTGAAGCTGATGGCTGTGACTTTTTTTTTAAATTGGACAGGTCAGAAAGCAGAAGCCAAAGGGAAACTTCTCATCCCTGACATTACCAGTCATAGACCTCAAAATTTTTACCACGGACACTGGTCTCTGTGTACGGACATGTTGCTGACTGCTGATGGAGAATTAAAATGATAGGTGACTGGAAGCTCAGGGTCCTGCCTGCGGTGTTGCAGAAAGCTGTCACCAGATCTACGCTTGGCCTCCCCAGTGTAGAGGAGACTGCATTATTAACAGTGAATACAGTATACTAAATTGAAAAAGGAAGAGTAAATTGCTGTTTCACCTGGAAGGAAAGTTTGGGGCAATGGACGGTGAGAAGGGAGGAGATAAAAGTTGCTGCATCTCCTGTGCCTGCATGGAAAGTTGCTGTGAAAAGGGGAAGGCGTGTTGGGAGGTGATTGAGTGTGAAGGAATATAGGTATAATAGGCTTGCTTAAGTAGAATTTGGAAATAGTGTATTATGCCTTTAGAGTTAAAGATTGAATAAATGGTTAGTTTCAGAGCTTACTGAAGTTCCCCTTTAAGATGGTAGAGTTAAACACTGCAAGGTCTCTGTTAGAATAGAATCTCTGTTACCAGGGGTCTCTGTTAGAATAGAATTGATGTTACCAGGGACTTGGGAGATAAAAACATACATTGAAATATCCTGTGTGACCTCAGTAAGAGGTAGCAATAAAACTTAATTGGTTTATGGGGTTCTTGTTCAGACAGGTTGATTCCAGAGGTTGCTGTGGGTACCATGGAAAGGGTAATTAACAATAAATGGAATGTACTCACAGGAACAAGAGGTCAGATAAACACAATTATGAACATTTTGACCAGATAAAAGCTCACAAACTTCAAATTCCAGTAAAACATTAAAGATATAGATTTTAAAAGGGAACACAGAAAGGTCACATCGAATGCATAAGTCATATGACACCTTAGAAATAGTATAAAAATGCAAGGTTCTGCAGCAGACACTTAGAAGTGTTGTATCCTCAAACAATGCTTCTCAACTACGGGGCATTTAAGGTACAAGTTTACTTTAAATTTTGATGGATATTCTAAGATAATTTTGCTGTAACATTAACAAGGCTAAACTTTTGGATTCTATGTTAGAAATATGATTGTGTTACATCTCTCAGTAATATTTGATATTGTGATATACTTATCCACTTAAAAAATTTATTGCATGTTAAATTCTTTAATAAATATATAAAAGGTAATAAATCATCTCATGTAGTAGTCTGTATACAACTACAAGAACCCCCTCTCTGTGTCTCTTTAAGTGGAGAGATATGTATTGAAGAGAGTTTCCCAGACTCTTATACTGTTTGGGATATTTACAACTTCGCCATAATATTAGAAGTTGGCTATCCGAAAGATGGTAAGATTCTCTGTTAGTTTTCTTTCTTTGAGGGAAAGCTAGTTCAATTCTTTGGACCCAAATAAGTGTCTGAGAATTTGTCTGGTTTGAACTTGATTAAAGGAGATTCGTGGGGATGTGCTCCTGATTTGGTTTAGTCCCTATAAGGGATTAAAGTCATAAATCACTTCATGAGGAGTGGACCAGGGTGTTGTGGAAAATGACTAGACAATCAGTTTTAATCACGTCATTTGAGGGATAAATATGGGGGGCACTAGGACACCCCTTTTCTTCTTTGAATAGTGCTTTGGGATCTTTTCCATCCACCTGAGAGGGCAAATGGACGTTGGTTTAATGTCTCATTCTAAAGGCAGCACCTCTAACAGTGCAGCACACCGCCAGAACTGCATTGGGAGTGTCAGCCTACATTGTGTGCTCAAGTCCTGGAGTGAGACTCAGTGGTGCGAGTGCTACAAATTGCTGATGTGCCATGAGAACTCACACAGAACGAGTGATGACACAGTGTAACCCTATGACCTAATACCTGGAAGAAAACTTTCTTCACAAGAGATGAAAACCTCTACCTTCACACAGGATGGGTTAAAGAAAACGAGCAACTGAAGGGTTTAATTTCCTCTGCCTGTTATTTCGGTTAACATGCTGGTGTTCAGTTCCTGTTTGTGCTGTTTGTTAATCTGTTTAAAGTTAGTGTGCTAAAAATAGGATACAAAGGATATTAAAAACCTAATGGGGCCTTGGGCAGATCATGAAACAGGTTTTCTGCACTTGACCCCAGTGCTTGTGGTCTGATTTCAGTAACTCCAGCCCTGATTTTAACTGCCTGCACCTGATGAGAACGGGGCATACGTGTAGTTAAAGTTCAGTATGGCAGCATTAACCGTATCTGTGGCATTTTAGCAGACGTGTCTCAGTCAGCCTTGGGGGCTAACACCAGAGATGGACGAGTCCTCACTGAAATCGAGAAGTCACTGTCCAATGATGTCAATCAGGCTGCAACGCTATTGTTTCGATGTAACAAGCGGTTGGCACCATACTAAGGAAACCCAACACTACAGGGGGAGCAGGTCGTGGGGCTAAGTTTCTTTAAAGTTTGTTTAAATGTTCCTTCATGGGCCAGGAGGGACAGGAATATTCCTTTGGGCCCTGCAAGGAATCATTCAGCCTCCCCGGCCTGGGCTCCTTGGATTCACTTTGGACCCCACCTTGCCCCTCCCCACACTCCATCCTCCCTTCACTTACCTTTTCCCTGGGTCCTTGACCCCACGCATCTGCTCCTTCCCAATGACTCCAAGTCATTCACTTCAGCTCAGCTGGGAGTCGGCCCTAATTTATTTAAATGAGGCCCAGTAGTTAAAATGGCCAAAGCTTCACACTGGCCCCACACTGCCCTGTTAAAATCGAGGCTTCAATCTCAAAGTCAATCAGTAGTATATATTTAAGTTGATTAAATTCCATAATTTTGTTAGATTGCTGGACAAAATTTCTCCTCCTGATACTTTCCTTGTACGCTTTATATCCAGGAGGTGAAAATTCCTGCAGCAGTAGAGTCTGTGCCACTATTAGTCCACCACCATCTCATACAAGTAGCTATTGTTGATGTATGAGCGTAAGTAAAGAATTTAGGAGTGAAATTTGCCTCCATGCCACCCTTTTTTGGGTGTTACGAGGCCACTTAATGTTCCGTAGTGGCATCTGCGGCGTGCACACTTCTGATGCAAAGTGTGTCGGTGCCATATTGGTAAAAGTGTTAGTGTGCAGGCACCTACTGTCTGCCGGATGCATGCATGGTAGGCAGATTATGACATCAATCAGTGTGCAATGCTGATTTAATCCAGCGCTGCCATTTGGAAGCTCAACACTCCAGGCAACTCTCTTAAACTCACACAGCGGAACACACATTAAGCTGCAAGAAGGATCCCCACCAGCATTATTTAAAGGGATCATCTGTTACTTTCAGGTTACTTGCTGGTTTATTTCCTCTAGCTGTTCCTTAAGTTCTTCATATTTTTGGTACTTGCCATATTTGCTTCAAGTTGTAAAAGTCCACAGGGAGTGGTGTGGCAGCTGCTGAAGGATTTTTATTGGTGACTTCAAGACTTCTGCACAAACTAGTTGTTCCCAGACATTGCACTAGTAGGCATTCCCTTTAGAATACAGCATGACAGGGAGAATGAACAGAGGGTATGCAGAGCAGGACAAGATGCTGCAAGAGGGAGGCGGAGGAGGGGGCGAAGGGCTCTCAGCAGGAGGCCATATCTGCCCAGGGTGTTCAGGGAGCAATTCCTCTATCTGAATCTCAGTGAGGGATAATGTGGGAGATGTTCATGCTTCAATGAAGATGTCCTCACTGAAATCTGCCAACAGCTCCACTGCAACCTAAGAGCAGGGCATGGACCACATTGCCAGTGGCTGTGAAGGTGACTGTGGCGATGAACTTTTATGTGCCCAGCTCCTTCCAGGCTGGAGCTGGCGAAATTAGCAACATTTCACAGTTTGCCATCCACTTTTATGTAAGAGAGGTCACTGAGTCTGTCTATTCAAAGAACGCTAACTTGATTTCATTTCTCTTACCAGAGACAAGCAGGCAAGGGTTTGTAAGAAATGCAGATTTCCCCATTGTGCAGGGTGCCATTGATGGCACGCACATTGCTTTGCTGTTGCCTCATGTCAACTCTTCCATGTAACTGAAACAACAGGGCTTCTACTTCCTCAACATTCAGGTGGTGTGTGAACATAGGCAGCGCATCATGCACAACAATGCCCGGTATCCTGGCAGCAGTCATTTTTTTTATTCTTTCATGGGATATGGATGTCACTGGCAAGGTCAGAATTTGTTGCCCATTCCTTATTGCCCTTGACAACTGAGTGGCTTGCTAGGCCATTTCAGAGGGCAGTTAAGAGTCAACAACATTGCAGTGGATCTGGAGTCACATGTAGGCCAGACCAGGTAAGAACAGCATTTTTTCTTCCCTAAAGGACATTAGTGAACCAGATGGGTTTTTACAACAATCAGTGATAGTTCCATGGCACCATTACTGAGACTAGATTTCAATTCCAGATTTTTTAAATTAATTAATTGAATTTAAATTCCACCAGCTGCTGCCTGGGCCCCTGGATTACTAGTCCAGTGACATTACCACTATGCCAATCTCCCCCTCTGTCCTCTGTGCCAGCTGTACTGCAGCCACCATGATAAACCCAAAGAAAAGCTACTGGGTGACAAAAGCAATTCACTAATGATAAGGCTCACGACACTGATTTGCAACCCATGCACGTGTGCAGCTTGCTTACAATGAGAGCTAAAGTGCTGAAGTAATGATTCGGCTGCCTGGACCACTCGGGAGGAACCCTGCAGTACTCAGCTGAGTGGGTCTTAAGATTTGTGGTGGTCTTCAGTATGCTACAGAACCTCGCCGTCATGAAGGAACAGCCCTTGCCACCTGCTATTTGGTTCCTGTCGTCACATTTCATTCCACATGGTGTGGAGGTGTCAAGAAAACATGCTACGCCAAATGAGCATTTTTAATTTATCAGTTGAAAACCTACATTAAACATTTAAATTGGAAAGCTTGGATCCTACATTTAACTTTTCAAAAGCTGGTGGCCAAGATGGCCACCACAATTTGCATTGAAATACCTCACATTCCAGGACATCGAATTGGAGACACATGTCTAACAAGGCCACATCCAGAACAATACAAGCAAAATACAGTGGATCTGCTCTGATGAAAGATCACAGACCTGAAACGTTAACTCTGCTTCTCTCTCCACAGATGCTGCCAGACCTGCTGAGTATTTCCAGCACTTTCTATTTTTATTCCCATCCAGAACAATGCCTCATGAATTTGGTATCAGCTAACAGCTTCAGTTTAAATGGCAAAACATTCAAAGCCATCTTGGAACATTAACAGTGGAGACATATCTCAAGGGGGTAAACATTAAGACAATGAGACCAGAGAGAGATTGAGAATTCCTAGTTTTGAATCTATTTAAATTGCAAATGAGGACACTGGACAATCATGTGACCACCTCCCATCTGTTAAGAACTAGCAGCATTTTGCTGCAAGGACATAAGCTGTTGGAACTTTGAAGCAAGGAGAACCCATAGGAGGTGTCTCTCTCTTTCTCTCTGTCTCTGTCTCTGTCTCTCTCTCTCCCACTAGATGACCTTGGGGTGCTCAAAGCTTGTCTGCTGGCTGGAAAAGATCCGAAACAAAGACCCCCAAGAAGAAGACCATCTGCTCGACTGCCTTCAAGAATATCTATCAACCAAGAACATCAGAACTCCAGAGTCAGCCAGGAGACAGCTGAATTAACAGACACCACAGACTGTATGTTATTTTATTGTTCTGGACTCTAATCCAACCCAAACTATTCCTTATCACTATTTGCATGTGTGTGATTCTCATGTGTGTATGTGTGTGTGAGTGAAAGTGTAGCGTAGTTTATTATTTTATTTAGACTGGGTTTTTGGTTAAGTACAATAAACTCACCTCTTTATTGTTTAAACTCATGAAAACCTGTCTGATTGGTTCTTTAATGATCATAACAAAAGTAAAAGATTAAACACTCACTGGAGTGGTAAGCACATCCACTGTTTAAAAAGGAATAAACACTTTTGTGGTCAAACAAGGAGAAGGACAAGAGGGGAGTCCTGTGACCCCTCCTCACACAATCGTAACAGCAATCGATGCACGTGTGCAGCATGCTTACAATGAGAGCTATGCTGACACAATAAATCTGAGAGAGCAGACCATTAAAAGATACCCACATTGCAGGAAAAAGCAATGCGCTGAAGTAATGATTCGGCTGCCTGGACCACTCTGGAGGAACCCTGCACTACTCAGCTGAGTGGGTCTTAAGATTTATGGTGGTCTTCAGCATGCTACATAACCTTGCCATCATGAAGGAACAGCCCTTGCCACCATCTATACAGTCGCCCAGGAGCAGGAACATGAGGAAGATGAAGAGGAGGAGTAAGAGGTGGAAGAGGAAGGGAGGCTACCTAGACAGCCCATTTCTGCCCATTCTGTACATGAAGAACTAATTCAAGTGTGATACCAGTCACCTCAACCACAATTTCCCATTCATCAACAGTTAAATTCTTCATTTTTTCTCTGTCACTGACCATCACATCATCTTGGCCACAATACAAAAATAAAAACCAACACAAAATACATGTTCCAATCCAAATTTATAAATTAAATCATGCCATAATGCATACAAAAATAAACTAATCACCTTTGTGAATTCCCTTAGTGTCTGTCTTCTGTGTGCCTCTGCCTATTCTAGTGCTACATAGTGTTACCCCCCAATGGCTGCAGCATGGCTGGTGGAAGGCTGCTGCCTTTCAGTGGAGAGAACTGCAGGTGGCCTTGCAGGCTGACCTTGAGCAGCTCTGGGTCTAGAAGACCCGGCTTCAGACAGCACCATCGAGACATGGGGAGCAGCAGTCTGGGCTGGCTGGCTGACAGACAACAGCACAGGCACTGGTGGAGTAGAAGGGGTGAAAGCATGAATACTGCCATACTTTTTTTATTCGTTCATGGATGTGGGTGAATTGGCTAGGCCAGCATTTATCGCCCATCCCTCAGAAAGGACAGCAGGTTCATGCTCCATGTCACTGTCACTCCCCAAGTTGTAAGAGATGAATGTAAGGCCTGCAGCAGTGTTCAGTGTGCGAGGTTGAGGCGAAGCTATGAATGTTAGGTTAGAGTCCTGATTGACAGAGACTGTTGGTAGGTGAGTGATATGGGTGTGCTGCATTGAGCAGCATTGTGTGAAACTAATGGTGCAGTTGGTGGGATATGGCTGGGAAGCTGCATTCAGTGGTCTCGACCACTTGTGTGAGGTCATTGAGCTTCTTGCGGCACTGCATTCAGATCCTTAGGGGCTAAATTCCTGGCATTGACTGCTACAGCTATCAGTTCCAACGCTTTCTCATGGTGTGTCTGGAGAACCTCATGCATTCTTCCCCATTCCCCCCCACCCCGAGGATGCATCTTTCCTCCTTTCCACTTCCTCCACCAAGACCTGCAGTGGAGTGACAAAAACCATGGGTACCTGCGCTCCTCCATGGTCAGCCATTCTTTGCTCTTTCGCAGGTCCGATTCAGTTGCAGAATGACTCCCAGCACCTGCTCCAGCCACATAGCACCTCCCCTTTAAGAGGCCAGCGTTAAGTAGTGCAAGTTACTAATGATTGTGGGCCCCCTGCTGGTACATGCAGCCAATGAACAGTGTGGTTTGCACGGCTGCATACAGAAATTATTATAATGAGGCAGCAGCATGAAGTAAGCATGTTGCCTGCATTCCACAGAACAAGCGCAGGTTAGTCACATATCTCGGCCCCTGTGCCTATTATTGGGGGCTATCCAATTGAACCCCTCCCCCATCCCCCGCATCTAGATAGCATCTCCACACATCCTCTGGATGTTCAAATGTGCCCACGAATTTTGGAAGTGCAAGCACAGCTGTAAGTGTAAGCACAGCAAGCTCCCACCAATGGGGAATGTGATAAATGACTCAGACAGTCTGAAGCAAAATACTGTGGATGCTGGAAATCTGAAATAAAAACAGAAAATGCTGGAAATAATCAGCAGGTAAGGCTGCATCTGTGGAGAGAGACCTTTCATCAGAACTGATCTCATCTGAATAATGGCACTTCCAACATTACATTTCTCCTTCAGTACAGCCTGGATGATATGCTCAAGACTTTCTAGTTTCCTATCTGGGCACAGCCTACCCCCTAAGGTATCTTTGATTGAATTTGATGGGAGGGCTGGGATTCATAGTCACTTGGGCATGAGATTGTGTAAAAGTATGATTTGAGTGTAGATTGTTTATTGCTTAAAGTATGTTCCAAAGCTGTTAAACATGTTTTATTAAGTTGACAGGCCATTTATAATATCTGTACGGTTAAAACAAAAAAGTTAACAAGCTTAATGACATCCCTTTATGTTTCAATGGCACTGCCCAGCTGTGATTCAATATGCTGCAATA
Organism: Heterodontus francisci; assembly: GCF_036365525.1. Lineage (NCBI taxonomy): Eukaryota > Metazoa > Chordata > Chondrichthyes > Heterodontiformes > Heterodontidae > Heterodontus > Heterodontus francisci. Next base: position 30,187,139 of record NC_090380.1, on the reverse strand, counting down.
TGTTGGTAATTTGACCTCTGTAACCTATGATATCATCTCCTAAACAAAGGTCAGTCTTATAGGGTAGAAAACAAAGGTTCGAGAGGGGACAGACAAGGCTAAAATAAACTGGTGTCCATCAGTGAGTCCAAATAAAGGAGCAAGTGGAGGAAGTATCTATAAAATTATAATATACATTTTAAATGGCATGTTGTAAATAAGTTAAGTGACAAGTGAGCAAAACATTGTTAATTACTTTTTGCAATTCCCTGCACAAAAACCAAGAGACTTTTTAGTTAATAACAAAGCACATGATCACTATATGCTGTCTACATCGTACATCCAACATGCTGAATTTTATTGGAAATTTTGAAATATTTTTTCGTTTTTTGACCACCAACAAAAACGTAACAAGTTCCCCAACAGATTATTTATTTTATCCACGGCAAGGCCCACCGAAAATGGCATCACACTTTGAAAAGAGTAAATTTAATCTAACTCTTCAGAAATTGAATTCTTGAATTTTGAAACAGCTCACTGGGCATTTTTTCCATAAGGAAAATGTCTACAGTGGTGTGCTCAGGGGAAGGGGGCGGGGTGGCATCTCATTTGTTTAGCTGCACAACATGAATTCTCTTCTAAAAAAATTCAGTTGTACCACATCCTGAAAAGGAGTCGGTCAATTTTTCTACCAAGTTTCCCAACATTCTCTATAACTCTATTACACATTTTTATTTGGAGGGGATAGCTGTGGGGACTTTCCCTCTTTAAAGTAGACCTCCCATGTTTTACGCAACGGCTGAAGCCAGGCCCTTCTATTTTACCGGAACTTGCATTGGGATCCACTTGAGGCAGCCTCACTACATCCAGCGATGTGTAAGATGCACTGGATCCTCAGCTGTACCCATTGTAAAGAGCCTGGGAGAAGCAAGAGGCATCATGCAGAGTAAGAGCTAGACAGGCATATGAAAAGTGTATATAGTCCATGTAAATATAATAAATGAGTTACTGTTCAGATTTACAACGATGCCAAGATCTCTGTCAACTAAGCTCAACCTAGCATCTGAAATGCTAGCAACAATATACAACATCCATGGAGAATGATAATGATGTTTTGAGGGTTAAAGGAGGATAGGTTGATAGGCTAGTCTTGTATTCCACTGTGTTTAGAAGATTGAAAGGTGATCTGATTGAGGTGCCGAAAATAATGAAGTGATTTGATAGGGTAGATCGAGAGAAACTATTTCCTCTGGTCGGGGAACAAGAACAAGGAGCATACCCTTAAAATGATAGTTAGATCTGGAAGTGAAATCAGGAAGCACTCTTTCACATAGAGGGAAATGAAAATCTGGAATTCACTCTCCAAAAGCCTGTGAGTGCTGGGGATCAAATGGAGATTTCAAAAATCAGATTGAAAGATTTTTGTTGGGTAAGAGAATCAAGCGATATGGAGGAAAGATGGGTAAATCGATTTGAGGTACAGATCAGCTACGATCTAGTTGAAAAGCAGAGCAGGCCTGAGGAGCTCCTGTTCCTATGTCCCTATATATATTTGTGCAGGTGACTTTTACTGTTGAGGGAAATACTTTGGGTCATGACTGTACAGCTGGCTTGCCTGACTTCTCTAACTAGGCAGCTGGAAGGGCAGAATAACATATTTTATGATTCTTGCTGTGAGACCGCACCTGGAGTATTGTATACAATTTTGCTCTCCTTACCTAAGGAAGGATATACTTGTCATAGAGGGAGAGCAACGAAGGTTCACGACTAATGCCTGGGATGGCGGGATTGTCCTATGAGGAGAGATTGAGGTGGCTGGAAGAATGAGAGGTGAGCTCATTGAAGCATACAAAATTCTTACAGGGCTCGACAGGGTAGATGCAGGAAGGATGTTTCCCCTGGCTCGGGGGTGGGGGTTCTAAAACCATGGGAAGGTCTCAGAATAAGGGGTAGACTATTTGGTCTGAGATGAGGAGGAATCTCTTCACTCAGAAAGTGGTGAATCTGTGGAATTCCCTATCTCAAAGGGGTGTGGAGGCTCAGTCATTGAGTATTTTCAAGACAGAGATCAAGAGATTTCTAGATATTAAAGGCATAAAGGGATATGGGGATAATATGGGAAAATGGCATTTGAGGTAGAAGGTCAGCCATGATCTGCTTGAATGGCGGAACAGGCTTGAGGGGCAAAATGGCCTACTCCTGCTCCTATTTCCTATGTTTCTAAACATAGCTGCATATGGCAAGACAATTACAACACATTACACTAATATCTTGCCTTGCACAGTGTGGACCAGAGTGAGGGAATGAACGTGTGAGTAAATGGGAGATTAGTAATGAAATGCAAAGAACACTAGCCATGGACTTGTAGGAGGTCTCTGAATCCAGCTTCTCCCACTCCATCTATTGTCTCTGTGCCCATAACCTTGCTGGCTCTTCCTTCATAAGGAGTCAAGGGTCAAAGTGTTGGTGACCTCCTCTTCTTTTTTCCAAAGTAGCTTCCTACAGGGAGAGAGGATTGAGGTTTTTTTGAATGGGTGAGTAGAAGGGTGGGTGAGGGGTAAGTTCTGTCAAGGGTATGGTGGTATTAAGGTTATGTTACTGGACTAGTAATCCACAGGCCATGGACTAATAATCCAGAGAATGTAAATTCAGCATCCCACTACTGCAATTTGGGAATTTGAATTCATTGACTGAAATCTTTAAAAAAAGACTTTTTAAAAATTTGAAACAGAAAAGCATGTATCGATAAAAGTGACTATGAAACTGTTGATTATCATAAGTATCCAAATAGTTCACTAATGTCCTTTAGGGAATGAAACCTGATGTCCTTACCTAGTCAGCCCTATATGTAACTCTAGTCTTGCATCAACAAAGCTCTTAACTGCTCTCTTAAATGGCCTAGAGTGCACTCACTTCTTTCAAATCATTTACATCTCAAGAATAAAGCCTACCACCAATGTCTCAGGGCATTTAGTGGTAGCCAACAAATGCCAGTCTTGCCAGCAATGCCCAAATCGTGAGAATGAATCAGGAGAGTGGTGAAACTTGATGGGCCTGATGTTTGCTATAAACTCTTCTGTTCTAGTGCTTGGGTCTAGTTCAAACAAACAGACTAGAAAGCCATGCTATTAAAGTTGTGACATGTCAAAGAAAAATAACTGAATCACGTAAGTAACATGTTAAAACTAATGCACAAATGTTTCAATAGTGTTATGACCAGGTAAGAAAGGTGTCGAGGGGTCTTTTGCTGTCTTCACCTGGTCTTATTGTAACAGTGTTTAATTTTAAACACACTGTATTTTGAGCTCCCTCTTTGTGAATCCTTGTTCACAGTTTTCCATTTATAAGGCAAATAAATTAGCACAAACAGGCCTTCTTAAGTTTAAAGAAGAATGAGTGAAATTTACTAAACTTACTTAAACTTAAACTCTAATACAGTTCACGCCTACAGATATACGAAGTGCCCATGCTAGCATGCATACGCGATACACACGTGCAACTAGGGACAGAAAAGAGAAGAAAAATAAAATGGAGAGGTTTGAGGCAGTGTCTAAAAAGGGGGTTTCTTGTTACTGTTTATGTGTTTCCAGCTTGCCGTAGAGTCCTTGATTATAGACAGCTCTTACTTTTCATTGGGGCCTAGTATTCTTCTTAAACCTTGTTCACGTAGGAGACTTTTCTCTCTTTGAGCTTACATGTCTTCAGTGATTCTTCAGTTCCATGAAAGAGAGATGGGAGCAGAAAAGAGAGAGATGGGAGCAGAAAAGAGAGAGATGGGAGCAGAAAAGAGAGAGATGTTCTCAAACCAGGAGCCAGGAGCTTTCTGACTTCAAACACTATTTTCTCCAATTTAAAACTCTCAGTTCAAACTTCTGCAACAGCTAGTTAGTCATGTGACTAAAACTGGTCTGACCACTTCTTCTGTGTATTGGGGAAGCAACGACTGGGTTTCCATTATTCCAGCACTGTCTGTTACTATGCAAATGTCTTTCCAGTCAGAGGCTTGCAATTTTAAGTTTTAATATTCATGTGGCGAAATAATGTGTGCCTCAGTCTTGGCAGGTGGGGGGCTTGTATGACAAAAGTCTTTGGAATATATGATTTCAAAGAGAAATTCGGGCTTGGGATCCCTACGCCTAAGAGCACACCATAGTATGCATTTCTGCAATTGCACATCACGATTGGACTGATGGATGCTTAATGGATTTGGCTACTGATGTCAATTCAATAGACTCATGAGCACCTCATCGCAAATAATTACAACTTGTTCAAAGAATAAAATAGCTGTCAATAGCCTGGACTAGTTCTACAGATTCTTTGCAAACACTGCCTTATGAATAGCAGGGTGATGAGGTTTCTCATAGTGATGGGAAATAGAATTTGAAATCACCTCTGAGCAGTTACAATTACTGTAATTGCAGTTTAGCACTAAGCCACTGCTGCAGTATTATTTTGACTATAGTCAGGTAACGCCATTTGATCGGCAACTGATGTTTGTCAAAGGGCTAGGGTGATCCAAAAATCCTTCTCACCTCTGAGACAGACGGTTCTGGGTTCAAGTCCTACTTCAGAGACTTGAGTACATAATCTCGGCTGACACTCCAGTGCAGTACTGAAGGAGTGTTACCGTGTCAGAGCTGTCATCTTTGGATGAGACATAAAACCGAGGCCCCATCTGCCAACTCAATTTGGTGTAAAAGTTCTCATGGCCCTATTTCGGAGAGGTGCAGAGGAACTCTACCAGGTGTCTTGGCCAATATTTATCCCTCAATCAACCAACATCACTAAAAGAACAGGTTACCTGGAGTCATTATCTCATTGCTATTTGTTGGACCTTGCTGTTGTAAATTGGCTGCCATGTTCAGTACATTATAACAGTGACTACAATTCATAATATTTCATTGGCTGTGAAGTGTTTGGGACATCCTGAGGTTGAGAAAACAACAAGTTCTTGCTTTCTCAATTTTTTTTCGAAGTAATTGCTTCAGGCCCAAAGAACACTCAGCTAAGAGCATCAAGTTAACATCTTAATCTCATTCCTGTGGGATGCCAACGCAACAAAGAAATGTAGTCCATCACAGTGTGGGACAACAGAAACAAGGGGGGGGAATTTTATGCTCTCCCCGCAGTGGGTTTGGAGGTGGGGACAGAATATAATCGGACTGGATGGTGGCAGAGAGGAGACACCACCACCTTCCTGCCTCCACCCAAATTAAGTCCGGGATGGGAAGGCCTGTGAATTAGAATTAGAATTAGAACATTACAGCGCAGTACAGGCCCTTCGGCCCTCGATGTTGCGCCAACCTGTGAAACCATCTGACCTACACTATTCCATTTTCATCCATATGTCTATCCAATGACCACCTAAATGCCCTTAAAGTTGGCGAGTCTACTACTGTTGCAGGCAGGGCGTTCCACGCCCCTACTACTCTCCGAGTAAAGAAACTACCTCTAACATCTGTCCTATATCTATCACCCCTCAACTTAAAGCTATGTCCCCTCGTGTTTGCCATCACCATCTGAGGAAAAAGACTCTCACTATCCACCCTATCTAACCCTCTGATTATCTTATATGTCTCTATTAAGTCACCTCTCCTCCTCCTCCTCTCCAACGAAAACAACCTCAAGTCCCTCAGCCTTTCCTCGTAAGACCTTCCCTCCATACCAGGCAACATCCTAGTAAATCTCTTCTGCACCCTTTCCAAAGCTTCCACATCCTTCCTATAATGCGGTGACCAGAACTGCACACAATACTCCAGGTGCGGCCTCACCAGAGTTTTGTACAGCTGCAGCATGACCTCGTGGCTCCGAAACTCGATCCCCCTACTAATAAAAGCTAACACACCATATGCCTTCTTAACAGCCCTATTAACCTGGGTAGCAACTTTCAGGGATTTATGTACCTGGACACCAAGATCTCTCTGCTCATCTACACTACCAAGAATCTTCCCATTAGCCCAGTACTCTGCATTCCTGTTACTCCTTCCAAAGTGAATCACCTCACACTTTTCTGCATTAAACTCCATTTGCCATCTCTCAGCCCAGCTCTGCAGCCTATCTATGTCCCTCTGTACCCTACAACATCCTTCGGCACTATCCACAACTCCACCGACCTTCGTGTCATCCGCAAATTTACTAACCCACCCTTCTACACCCTCTTCCAGGTCATTTATAAAAATGACAAACAGCAGTGGCCCCAAAACAGATCCTTGCGGTACACCACTAGTAATTAAACTCCAGGAAGAACATTTGCCATCAACCACCACCCTCTGTCTTCTTTCAGCTAGCCAATTTCTGATCCAAAGCTCTAAATCACCTTCAACCCCATACTTCCGTATTTTCTGCAATAGCCTACCGTGGGGAACCTTATCAAACGCCTTACTGAAATCCATATACACCACATCCACTGCTTTACCCTCATCCACCTGTTTGGTCACCTTCTCGAAAAACTCAATAAGGTTGTGAGGCATGACCTACCCTTCACAAAACCGTGCTGACTATCGCTAATGAACTTATTCTTTTCAAGATGATTATAAATCCTATCTCTTATAACCTTTTCCAACATTTTACCCACAACCGAAGTAAGGCTCACAGGTCTATAATTACCAGGGCTGTCTCTACTCCCCTTCTTGAACAAGGGGACAACATTTGCTATCCTCCAGTCTTCCGGCACTATTCCTGTCGACAATGACGACATAAAGATCAAGGACAAAGGCTCTGCAATCTCCTCCCTGGCTTCCCAGAGAATCCTAGGATAAATCCCATCTGGCCCAGGGGACTTATCTATTTTCACACTTTCCAAAATTGCTAACACCTCCTCCTTGTGAATCTCAATCCCATCTAGCCTAGTAGGCTGTATCTCAGTAATCTCCTCGACAACATTTTCTTTCTCTACTGTAAATACTGACGAAAAATATTCATTTAACGCTTCCCCTATCTCCTCTGATTCCACACACAACTTCCCACTACTATCCTTGATTGGCCCTAATCTAACTCTAGTCATTCTTTTATTCCTGATATACCTATAGAAAGCCTTTGGGTTTTCCTTGATCCTATCCGCCAATGACTTCTCGTGTCCTCTCCTTGCTCTTCTTATCTCTCCCTTTAGATCCTTCCTGGCTAGCTTGTAACTCTCAAGCGCCCTAACTGAGCCTTCACGTCTCATCCTAACATAAGCCTTCTTCTTCCTCTTGACAAGCGCTTTAGTAAACCACGGCTCCCTCGCTCGACAACTTCCTCCCTGCCTGACAGATACATACTTATCAAGGACACGCAGTAGCTGCTCCTTGAATAAGCTCCACATTTCAATTGTGCCCATCCCCTGCAGTTTCCTTCCCCATCCTACGCATCCTAAATCTTGCCTAATCGCATCATAATTTCCTTTCCCCCAGCTATAATTCTTGCCCTGCGGTATATACCTGTCCCTGCCCATCGCTAAGGTAAACCTAACCGAATTGTGATCACTATCACCAAAGTGCTCACCTACATCTAAATCTAACACCTGGCCGGGTTCATTACCCAGTACCAAATCCAATGTGGCATCGCCCCTGGTTGGCCTGTCTACAGACTGTGTCAGAAAACCCTCCTGCACACACTGGACAAAAACAGACCCATTTAAAGTACTCGAACTATAGTATTTCCAGTCAATATTTGGAAAGTTAAAGTCCCCCATAACAACTACCCTGTTACTCTCGCCCCTGTCGAGAATCATCTTCGCTATCCTTTCCTCTACATCTCTGGAACTATTCGGCGGTCTATAGAAAACTCCCAACAGGGTGACCTCTCCTCTCCTGTTTCTAACCTCGGCCCATACTACCTCAGTAGACGAGTCCTCAAACGTCCTTTCTGCCGCTGTAATACTCTCCTTGATTAACAATGCCACACCCCCCCTCTTTTACCCTCTTCTCTGTTCTTACTGAAACATCTAAATCCCGGAACCTGCAACATCCATTCCTGCCCCTGCTCTACCCATGTCTCCGAAATGGCCACAACATCGAGATCCCAGGTACCAGCCCATGCTGCAAGCTCACCCACCTTATTCCGGATGCTCCTGGCGTTGAAGTAGACACACTTTAAACCAAGTTCTTGCTTGCCAGTGCCCTCTTGCGTCCTTGTAACCTTATCCCTGACCTCACTACTCTGAACATCCTGTACACTGGAACTACAATTTAGGTTCCCATTCTCCTGCTGAATTAGTTTAAACCCCCCTGAAGAGCACTAGCAAATCTCCCCCCCAGGATATTGGTACCCCTCTGGTTCAGGTGAAGACCATCCTGTTTGTAGAGGTCCCACCTACCCCAGAAAGAGCCCCAATTATCCAGGAAACCAAAACCCTCCCTCCTACACCATCCCTGCAGCCATGTGTTCAACTCCTCTCTCTCCCTATTCCTCGCTTCGCTAGCATGTGGCACGGGCAACAACCCAGAGATAACAACTCTGTTTGTTCTCGCTCTAAGCTTCCACCCTAGCTCCCTGAATTTCTGCCTTAAATCCCCATCTCTCTTCCTACCTATGTCGTTGGTGCCTATGTGGACCACGACTTGGGGCTGCTCCCCCTCCCCCTTAAGGATCCCAAAAACACGATCCAAGACATCACGAACCCTGGCACCTGGGAGGCAACACACCAACCGTGAGTCTCTCTCGTTCCCACAGAACCTCCCATCTGTTCCCCTAACTATGGAGTCCCCAATGACTAATGCTCTGCTCCTCTTCCCCCTTCCCTTCTGAGCAACAGGGACAGACTCTGTGCCAGAGACCTGTACCCCATTGCTTACCCCTGGTAAGTCGTCCCCCGCAACAGTATCCAAAACGGTATACCTGTTGTTGAGGGAAACGGCCACAGGGGATCCCTGCACTGCCTGCTGGTTCCCTCCCCTTCCCCTGACGGTAACCCATCTACCTACTTCTTTTACCTGAGGTGTGCCTACCTCCCCATAACTCCTCTCAATAACCCCCTCCGCCTTCCGAATGATCCGAAGTTCATCCAGCTCCAGCTCCAGTTCCCTAACGTGGTTCTCGAGGAGCTGGAGTTGGGTGCACTTCCCGCAGATGCAGTCAGCAGGGACACTCTTGGTGACCCTTACCTCCCACATTCTGCAGGAGGAACATTCAACTGCCTTAACCTCCATTCCCACTATTCTAAATTCCAAACAAATCTCCTGAAAAACCAAAAAAAAAAGTCAAAACTTGTTAGCTTAGCAATCCGACGGACAGAACTTTTTAAATAAAAAGCTTACCTTATCAACACACCAGAGTCCTTTTTTTTTGGTTAGAGGAGGAGGGTGGGTGGGAGACACTACACGTGTAGTGTCTCGGGTACAGCCACCGCCCAAATATATAGTTTTTACTTACCCAGCAGTCCCCTGGTCCTCCGAAAAACAAAAGGGAATTAACTTTAACTTACCTGTGGATAAGGCCAGTGGATGGCCTTCCTGTCCCGCTGCCAAATGCGGCCCTTAAGTGGGCAATTAATACTGCCGTGGAAATTAGCCGAGCGGCAGGCAGGCCTGTTGCCACATGGGAAGCACGCCAAGCAAAACCATGCGGGTTGCTTGCCGGCTGCGGGGAGTGGGTGTGGGGGGTGGGGGGGGGTTCCTCATTAAAAGGCACTTAGTGCCTGAACGAGGGACCTGGTATCAGGAAGTGGGTGGGGGGGTCACACTGAGAGCCACCTTCCTGCCCTTGTTGCCAACCTCCTATACCCCCTCCCCCACGACCCCCACCCTGCAAAACCCCTCCCACTGTAACTTACCAATGGCCCGGGCCCAATGCCTTGGGTGAATGCTCACTGGCAGCAGCCACCTCCTCCTTGGTATCACTGCTCAGTTAAAGGGCTGTCAGCCTCTGATTGGGCGGTAGTTATCAGCAAGTGGGACTTCCACCACTGGGGTTCTTGATCCTGGGAAAGCCCGCTGTTGTCCACTTAAGTGCCTAATTGGCATGATCGAGCAGGCCTTCCCCGATGAGGTGGCACGGAGCTCTCACTGACGCTTTTGCTTGTGGTCGAGACCCGTGTCACCCCAACAAAATCCCGGCCAAGAATTCTGAAGAAGAATATAACCTCATCCTTGGATTGTTTTAGAATCATAGACATTTCTAGCACAGAAGGATGCCATTCGGCCCACTGTGCCTGTACCAGCTCTTTGAAAGAGCAGTCATGCTCAGCCCCGCACCACAATTCCCCCACCCTGCTTTTTATCTATAACTCTGTAAGTTCCTCATTTTCAAAAGCCTGTCCAACTCCATTTTAAAATTATTTATGGAATCAGCTTCCACCACCTTTTCATGTAGAGCGTTCTCGATCCTGATATCTCTGAAATTTCTCCTCATCTCCCCTCTAGATCTTTTGCCAAAGATTTTGAATCTATGACCTCCAGTCACTACTTTATCAAAACCTATCATCATCTTGAAAACCTCTGCTAGGTGACGTCTTAACATTCTCTGTTCCAAGCAGAACAGTTCTAACCTTTCCAACCTCATAACTGAAGTCCCTCATCCATGATAACATCTTGGTAAACCTCCTCCGCACCCTTTATAATGCCTTTACACCTTTCCTGCAGCGTGGTGCCCAGAATTGTCCACAATACTTCAATTGAGGTCTAACCAATGATATATAAATTTCTTTGTGTTTGTAGTCTGTTGCTCTTTCTACCCAAGTAACTGATCAGCTTTTTTAACCACCTTATCAACTTGCCCTGCCACCTTTAAGGATTTATGTATAGGGACACTAAGGTCTCTCTGCTCATTTACACCTATGATGGCTCTATTAATAAAGTATCGAATGGTGATCTAGACAGCAATAAGGTCCAAGGTTATATCCTTCATCTGTTTTGAGCCTGGTAAAAATTTTTGGTAATCTACTCATGGGAGCGCTGAATGTTGAACACTGCATTGAGCCACTCTTTTGAAATGATTTATGACTTTAACCCCTTATAGGGTCTAAACCAAATCAGGAGTACATCCCTATGAATCTCCTTTAATCAAGTTCAAACCAGACAAATTCCCATAGACACTTATTTGGGTCCAAAGAATCGTACTAGCTTTCCCTCAAAGAAAGAAAACCAACAGAGAATATTACCATCTTTTGGATAGCCTATTTTTAATAATTATGGATAAGTCATAAATAGCCCAGATATTATAAGGGTCCGGGAAACTCTCTTCAATACGTATCTCTCCACTTAAATAGACACAGAGAGGGGGTTCTTTGTAGTAGTATACAGAATGCTACATGAGATGATTTATTAACTTTTATAGATTTATTAAAGAATTTAACATGCAATACACTTCTAAGTGGATAAGTATATCACAATATCAAATATTACTAGAAGATGTAACACATAATATTATTTCTAACATAGAATCCAAATGTTTAACCTTGCTAATGTTACAGCAATATTTTTTGGTTTTTGGTTACAGCAAAAAATATCGTAGAATATCCAGCAAAATTCAAAGTAAACTTTTTACCTTAAATTCCCCTTAGTTGAGAAGCATTGTTTGAGGATGCAACACTTCTAAACCTCTCATGTTTATACTGTTTTTGAAGTGTCATCTGACTTTTAGCATTTAAATGTGACCTTACTGTGTGTGTTTTGCTTCCTTTTAAAATCCATATCTTTAATTACCATTTCCACTTAATGTTTTACTGAACTTCCTTTGCTGTTGAAGTTGTGAGCATTTATCTGGTCGAAATGTTGATAATTGTGTTGATTTAACCTCTCTTTTTCCTGTTAGTCCATTCCATTTATTGTTTCATTAGCTATAATTCCCCTTTCCATGGCACCCCAAAGCAACCTCCGCAGCCGATCTGTCTGCACAAACCAGTTAATTTTATTGCTACCTCCTACTGACAGGATATTTCAATGTGTGCGTTTCTCTTCCAAACCTCTGACAACAGAGACACAAGTGGATTTCCCAACTTGTTTCTGGTTCATATCAGGGACCTTGAAATTCTTTAACTCTACCTTCTTTAAGGGAATGTCAGTGAGTTCTAAAAACTGACCATTGATTCAATCTTTAATTCTAAAAGGGAGAATATTTTAATTATTTCTAAATTCTACTTAATTAAGCCTATTATACCTATAATCCATCAGACTTTCACCACCTCCCTTGCTGTTTTAGATGGACTCTCTTAAAGTAAAAACAGGAGGATCAGTAAGGCTAATGGAGTGGATTGTTGATGGCTCTGTTAGTGGTGTGGAACTCAGCACTACACTTCAGTAAGGCGCCAGGTTGTATCTCTGTTGAGCAAGCTGATCTTGGTTGGGTAATGGTGAGAATTATAAAGCTATCCTCAGTGCCCCTGGGCTAGGACAGGGGAAAACATCATCCAATTTCCTCCTACGGTTTATTCTCATCTATGCAAGAACAGCACGCACAGGAGTGTAGCAGAAATAAAAATAGAAAGTGCTGGAAACACTCAGCAGGTCTGGCAGCATCTGTGGAAAGAGAAACAGAAGCCAGAATTTTACATCGGGGCAGAGACACCGCCCACTGGCTTAAATGTCAGGGGCAGCCTGCCTCCACTGTGACTGGGAGCCACGCAGAGGTTTTACGTGGCCCAGGCCCTTAATTGGCCTTGGGCGAAACTTCCGTCCCGCTGAGGCAGGAAGTCTCGCCTCCGGGAACTGCCAGCCAATAAGGGGGCCAGCAGCTCCTTAGTACCAGCAGCGCCACCTAGTGTGGTGGCCACTGCTGGGACTGCACCCAGCCTCAGGAGATTGTGGACAATGGCGCCAAAAATGGTAAGTGGGGGTTTTGGGCCTTGCCAGGGACAATAGGCTGGGCCCCGGCCAGGGGTCAGCAACGTGTCCATACACGGACACCACAGGCAAACAATTTTGGTCTCTAACTGGCAATTTCAGCAATGAGAAATTTCCCATTGGCTTCTTCAGACCGGCTTTTTAAAAAAATCACGAGTGTCAGTTTCACAGATGACAGGTGCTGAAGCAGAACACTGCTTCCGAATTCCGGACAGCTTTGCGGTTTTCCAGCAATTCCAATTTATTTTAAAGTCCGCCTAAACCCCTGAATCTGTCTGGAATTTGGAAAGGCTGTTCCCACTCTCAGGAACGTCAGAGAGAAAGCAAGAGGGGGAGAGAGGGAGAGTGGGGGAGGGGGTTGGGGAGAAGAAAGAGAGTGGGGGAGTACAGAGAGAGTGTGGGGGAGAGAGAGTGGGAGAGGGGAAACGGAGAGAGTGTGGGGGGGAGAGAGAGAGTAGGGGGTACAGAGAGAGTGTAGGGGAGAGAGTGGGAGAGGAGAAACAGAGAGAGAGAGAGTGGGGGAGAGAGTGTGGTAGGGGGGACAGAGAGAGAGTGGGAGAGACAGAGTGGGAGAGAGTGCGAGTGGAAGGGGGAAGAGAGAGAGAGTGGGGGGAAAGAGAGAGTGGGGACTACAGAGAGTGTGGTGAAGAGAGAGTGGCGGGGGGCAGAGAGAGAGTGGAAGGTAAGAAAGAACGGGAGAGTGGCGGTACAGAGAGACTGTATGGGAGAGAGTGGGAGAGGGGGAACAGAGAGGGAGAGAATGGGGGAAAGAGAGAGAGGGGAAAGAGAGAGAGAGAGAGGAAAGAGAGGAGAGAGAGGGGGAGGGAGAATGGGGGGGGAGAGAGAGGGGGGAAAGAGAGGGGGAGAGAGACTGGGGGAGAGAGAGAGTGTGGGGCAGAGGGCGTGGGGGGACAGGGAGGGGGAGGGGAGGGGGACTGAGAGAGAGAGAGAGAGTAGGGAGAGAGAGAGTGGACAGATAGAGTGGGGGAGAGAAAATGAGAGTGGGGGAGAGAGAAAGTGGGGGAGAAAGAAAGAATGGGGGGGAGAGCAATACAGTGGGAGGAGAGAGAGAGAGAGGGATAGAGAGAGAGAGAGAATAGGGGAGAGAGGGGTGGACAGAAAGAGAGAGAGAGACAGAGAGAGAGTGGGGGGCCAGAGAGAGGGAGAGGTGGGGGACACAGAGTGAAAGGTGGGGGACAGAGAGAGGGAGAGACAAGAGGGCGTGGGGAATAACACAGAGGCGGGGGGGGGAGGAACGACATGGGGTGGGTCAACACAGAGGGGGGAACACAGAGAGGGGGAACACAGAGAGGGAGGGGGAGAGACAGCAATCAATATCACTCCTGACAGATGGACATCTATCTGGAATACTCCGCATCAGTACACAAGTGTGTGGGCAGACATTGATTACTTGTACAAGCAAAAAAAAAATGCCAGGTATCTCACTAAGTCAGTGTCCAACATAGTGATGAGAAGTAGGTCAATAAATTAGTCTCATTTAAAGCTTCTTCACAAAAATGCACATTTGTTGTTGTTTTAATTAATAGTAAGATACATTTTTAATGCCTTTATCTTTCCAAAATTGCCTCACCGGTCCCCTATGTAAGACTAAAATTGTAATATGGCCCCCCTATACAAAAAGGCTGGACACCCCTGTTCAAAGCCTTTAACCTTGTGTTTTAAAATAATTTAGCAGCTAGGTTATTTTAAAACATAGGTTTATAAGCTTGCGTTATGCGAACTCATTTCAAAATGGCAAAGTCACTTAGGGAATGTCTTGATTTCTACATTCTGGCATGCATTGCTTTCACTTGGGACACAAACTCAGTGACATGTTGAAAATTACTGGACTTTTAGTTCTATATAAATGTCGCAATTCAGCTGCTATGCATTTGGAATCACATTGGTCCAGAACTTGTATTGCGGGGGAACCAGGCAAGAAATTCCAAGGAATCTCCAGAAGTCAGCACTGTAAGCTCCCCATGAATACAAGAGTACGGTGTATTGGCATTGAGTGGTATTGGCAAAAACAGGATGCTGCTGACCCATATACAATAGTTAGTAAATACAAACTAACAAATAGCTGAAATAAAACTTAATCTATGATGAACTGTCTATGATTCCTTAACAAAATCTAGGCTGTATCTGCAGTTTTAAAATTTGTCAGGGAAGACAGAGTAAAAATGAATAATGTTTCAATGACCATGTTAGAAAGTCATTAATTGATTATTTGCTGCAAATTGGATTAAAGGACATGTTTTACAAGTATGTTAAAGATCAGTAACTGCAATATGCATCATTTACTATCCAGTTTGAGGGCAGATAACCCAAGTGTCCAATGTCATTTGAAAGTTGTCTGTATCATATAATTATATTACGGTATAAGTGCACCTTTGCTAACAGGTAAGAGATTTGGCTTCGACATAAATTGGTTAGTCTGGAGTACAATCTTACAGACAGTGACTAAACATTTGGAAATTAAGTAATACATGCAGTAACAAGTGCTCAACTTATCTTGTCAGAGCTGAATCAGAATCAAAATTGATGGACTGTGATACAGATGAAAATGAATTTAAGAGAATCGTTTTATTGGAGGAACTGAAGGGCAATCTTTATTTTAATTGTGTTTATCTAATTTTGTCACTAGCTTTGGTGAGCAAATGACATTTTGGCCATGAGAGATTCTGTTATTTCTGTATTTTAGAATCAATGAACCAGTTTAGCAGCCTGCCAAGATGAATAAACTAGTCTTGGTTACTTTACCATTAATCTCTTTGTCCCTTCTTGTCCCACTCTGCTTTTCTCTTTTACTTGACTCTTCTATCTGCTATCTGTTCCATCCTATAAAATTCTCCTGATTTGGAGATTTCTGCCCTTTTATTAGTTACCCTGTCTTCAGACACATATTACAAGCAGGTGGAGAAGTTGCACATACTTTGACCACAAGTTAAATTGTCTTGTGACAACAGCAGTGTGAAAAATGGTCCATCTTTCTATTGCTGATTTTTTTACTGCCTCACCTCAATAACCAGAATAACAATCCTCTCCTTGAGTTTCCTGGTTTATTTGATAAATTTGCACTCCTGATACAGTGTGAATCCACAGAGGTCATCTGATAAGGTCCATCTACCATCCCATGACATGGTGTAGCTAGCTCTAATCTGTCAACAAAAGTAATTTGCACTGGCATTGTATACTATTTTGCTTGCTAGCTATCTAATACAATTGTGCTGCTCTCCGTTGATGTTTGTATGCTAGGAACTTTATTTATAGGGAGAAATGTGTTTTAAATCGGACTGTGTTTTGATTACATGAGATTGGCTATCCACTTCATCTTCAGATTAATTGCCCCCGTGTCCATGGTTGAGTCAGTACTTTTGTCAAATGGTTTTGGTGCAACATGTCAGTGCCTATGCCTGGCCCTGGCAAAGGGAGTGGGGGTTGTTACGGTCAAATGAGGAGGGGTCAAAGGTCTTCCCTTTCTTCCCCTGTTTGATCACAACAGATTTAATTCTTTATTAAAGTAGATGTACTGGCCAATTCAGTAGGTGTTTGACTACTTACTTGCCATGATCATAACAAGAACCAATTGAACAGCTTTTCTTGAGTTTAGCAAAGAAAGAGGTTAACTTTATTTTACCTACACCAAACTAATGAAAATAATAAACTATGCACCAACTTTCACTCACACACACATAGACTAGAGGTTTACACACAAATAGGTTACAGAGTGGAGAAAGGTAGATTGGTTGTATTAGAGCCCATAGAAAAAAGGGGGTATACAGTCTGTGGCGTTTGGTGATTTGGCTGGCTTCTAGCTAAATTCGATAGTCCTGAGGTTTTTAGTTTGAAGAGGTAGGTGACTGGTTCAGTGGTTCTCCTGGAGACAAGACGCGGATGATTTTCTCCAATGGGGTTTCGGATTGTAGACGGAATATGCAAAGGTGGTCTGTCAACAGGCAGAGCCTGAAACTTGTAAGTTGAAATCCCAGGAGCCATCTTGGGTGTACAGTACCAATATAAAGTCAGCTCCCTAGGGAGCTCCTCACTGTCCACATTTATCTGTGACTATCTGCTGCCATCCATTGCTCTTTCTCCCCACTGAATCCTCTCTTCTGCTGTTTAAGTTCCCCTGTGTTGAACAGTGGGCGCATTTTTAGCCCATACTTCAAGTTAACTGTTTGTTTAAACAGCCTATGTCTGCTAGTACAAACCCCATCCCCCGACCTTACTTTGTGAGCTCTGGTAAAGATCTGGATAAGTCCTGGATGTGCTTTTTCTCTTCAATCTGGCTTCAAATTTCTGGACTTATCTCAACATGAAGAAGACGCTTTGCTCTGGACTACACTGGTTATAATGTAAGATCCAACTTTGTCTCTGCTTTGTTGTGATATTTAACATAACTTTGATCAGTTTACTGCCCTTCCCCCACCACTACTGTGATTGAGAGATTTCAGCCCCCTGCTGAACCTGTGACTGGCCACTGGTCATACTGTGCTTCAGCCTAATCCTGCCAGCTCCATGAAGGGTTATGGGGAGCCCTTGTCACAGGAGCTCTTGGAGCAGGCTTTCAGCTACCCCTTCAAGAACACCCTGACGCAGATCCACATGGCCTGCATCCAGGTTCACCAGCTGGCCCTGCTGGCCATGTGTATGTATTAGTCCCCATCTGTGTAGCATCTCAGCCATCACCTGCCATGGGACAAAAACCTTGCTTCGCTCGGACTGTGTGCAAGTCGGTGTGCAACGGCCACCCCATGTCAAAAGAACCCATGCGCAGGCCTCTTCCACCTCCTCAAAATGAACTTTGGGGCTTGGATATCAGGATTGGACTATTAAGTCACCTAAGGACCCACAACCCTAGAGTAGAAGAAAGTCATCCTCGTTCCCAAGGGACTGCCGAAGAGAAGAGAAGAGAGAAGTTGAAATGGAGAGAGAGAGACCCCCCACTTGGGTCTGCGCAAGTCAGAGTCCAGTTGCTTCTTCTTTGCTGCAATGAAATACAAGCTTAAAACCACAGATGGGGAGGGGTTTGTCACATGACAGTCACTCAGTGATTCAAACATCGCAGTTAGCAGTATTCCTTCTTGCTAAAAGAACAGGTAGCTCCCTTAAATTTCCTTGGTCTTGGTTCTTGATGGGAAATGAGCAGACATTTCGTCTTCCTCCTTAAAGACTTTGCAATGTAGGATACGGTGTTGCAAATTAGGTGTCCATTCTAAGCTGCCAGTTACCCTTTTCTTTTTCAAATGTCTTGCAGAAACATTTCTTTTAAAAACATATATAAATTCAGATCTCCAGTCAGTGGATTAAAGAATATACCAGCGGTGATGGGAGAAGGTCCTTAAGTGGTAATTAATTGGCCACTTAAGGGCCTCATGGCCTGTGGCAGGCAGGCCGTTTGTCACTTCTCCCGCCACTCATAAAATTGCAGCAGGGGCGGGAAGGCAACGGGAACAGCACCCCCCACTTCCCACCCAATGTTATGCACCCACCACCCACCGCCACCCCCCCCCCCCCCCACACCCTCCAGCCTGCTCCCAAGGGGGCATAGAATTCTGGTCAGTCGATGACCTTTCATTGGGGTTTTCTGTTTCGCTCTCCACAAATGCTGCCTGACCTGCTGAGTATTTCCAGCACTTTCTGTTTTTAGTTCAGATTTCCAGCAGCTGCAGTATTTTGCTTTTATTTTATTGGAATGTAGCACAGGTCTGCTATAAGCACCTACATGCACATTTTGGCTGTAGGCATGTTTCCCGATGTAGACCTCTAATTATTTGGCTTATCATTGTATGAGAACACTTGATTAACTGTTGTTATGAAGGACTCCACCTAGTAACCAGCTAAGAACTAAGTAGAAGCTCAAGTAATCCAGCTGGATTTTAGTATTGGGACATGTGAGGTTGTGTGAGACGTCAGGAATGTAACAATCAGGCTGCTCAAAAAATGAATGTGAAAGAAAAAAATCAGATAGTCTCTGAGAATTATTTTCTTCTTGCACCTCTGCTCCAACTTTAGTTAGAGTGCAATATTCAGCAAAAAGTTTGGTAAGGTTTCCCTTTGAGCAGAGTCTGAAGATATTGTGTCACCTTAGCTACTGGGTTCAAATCTAGCCCAAGCTGGCGAGATGAAAGTTCTATTGGTTACAAGGATTTTAATGGAAATTAGTTTGGGCTTACCTGTTATGCTTCCCAGTAAGCATATGTTTACAGTGTAGAAACACCAATAGCTCAGCAGTAATTAGCATTACCTGGGCAATCGCATTCAATGAGGTCAAAGTGAATATGATTCCAGGAAATGGAAACCTGGGGCAGAGGAGAGATCTGTTCTAGGCACATTCTTTGCTAATAGAGTGGCTGGAATTATGCATTGCTCAGCATGTGCCAGACAAAGCTAAGTGGGTAGCTCTATCGCCTCTGAACCAGAAGGTTCTGGGCTCAAGCCCAACTCTAGAGATGTTAGCACATCTCCAGATTGACATATAGTACAGTACTGAGGAAGCACTGCATTTCAATCAGTGCCCCACGGCAAGAATGACTTGCTCGATTGTAACCCCCTCACATGCACGTTCTTGGTGGTGGGGCCTGGCAAACATTATCGGTAATTTTTAAAAATCCGTTCATTGGATGTAGGCGTCACTGGTGAGGCCAGCATTTATTGCCCATCACTAATTGCCCTTGAGAAGGTGGTGGTGAGCTGCCTTCTTGAACCACTGCAGTCCATGTGGTATAGGTGCACCAACAGTGCTGTTCGGAAGGGAGTTCCAGGATTTTGACCCAGCGACAGTGAAGGAACAGTGATGTAGTTCCAAGTCAAGATGGTGTGTGGCTTGGTAGGGATCTTGCAGGTGGTGGTGTTCCCATGCAGCTGCTGCCCTTGTCCTTCTAGGTAGTAACGGTTGCAGGTTTGGAAGGTGCTGTCTAAGGAGGCTTGGTGCATTGCTGCAGTGCATCTTGTAGATGGTACACACTGCTGCCGCTGTGCGTCGATGGTGGAGGGAGTGAATGTTAGTGAATGGGGTGCCAATCAAGCGGGCTGCTTTGTCCTGGATGGTGTCGAGCTTCTTGACTGTTGTTGGAGCTGCACCCATCCAGGCAAGAGGAGAGTATTCCATCACACTCCTGACTTGTGCCTTGTAGATGGTGGACCGACTTTGGGGAGTCAGAAAGTGAGTTACTCACCACAGAATTCCTAGCCTCTGACCTGCTCTTGTAGCCATGGTATTTATATGGCTACTCCAGTTCAGTTTCTGGTCAATGGCAGCCCCTAAAATGTTCATAGTGGGGGATTCAGCGATGGTAATTCCATTGAATGTCAAGGGGAGATGGTTAGATTCTCTCTTGTTGGAGATGGGCATTGCCTGGCACTTGTGTGGCGCAAATGTTACTTGCCACTTATCAGCCCAAGCCTGGATATTGTCCAGGTCTTGCTGTATTTCTACAAGGACTGCTTCAGTATTTGAGGAGTCGCGAATGGTGCTGAGCATTGTGCAATCGTCAGCGAACATCCCCATTTCTGACCTTATGATTGAAGGAAGGTCATTGATGAAGCAGCTGAAGATGGTTGGGCTGAGGACACTACCCTGAGGAATTTCGGCAGTGATGTCCTGGAGCTCAGATGATTGACCTCCAACAACAACAACCATCTTCCTTTGCGCAAGGTATGACTCCAACCAGCAGAGCATTTTCCCCCTGATTCCCATTGACTCCAGTTTTGCTAGGGCTCCTTGATGCCATACTCGGTCAAAGGCTGCCTTGATGTTAAGGACAGTCACTTTCACCTCACCTCTTGCGTTCAGCTCTTTTGTTTATGTTTGAACCAAGGCTGTAATGAGGTCAGGAAATGAATGGCGCTGACCGAACCCGAACTGAGCATCACTGGGCAGGTTATTGCTAAGCAAATGCTGCTTGATTGCACTGTTGACGACACCTTCCATCACTTTACTGATGATCGAGAGCAGACTGATGGGGCATAATTGGCCGGGTTGGATTTGTCCTGTTTTTTGTGAACAGTACATACCTGGGCAATTTTCCACATTGCTGGGTAGATGCCAGTGTTGTAGCTGTACTGGAACAGCTTGGCTAGGGGCACGGGAGGTTCTGGAGCACAGGTCTTCAGCACTATTGCCGGAATATTGTCAGGACCCATAGCCTTTGCAGTATGCAATGCCTTCAGTCGTTTCTTGATATCACGCGGAGTGAATCGAATTGGTTGAAGACTGGCATCTGTGATGCTGGGGACTTCACGAGGAGGCCGAGATGGATCATCCACTTGCGGGAGCTCTGAATGTTGAACACAGCACTGATCCAGTCTTTCAGCTTCTCCCTTGCTGTCTGGGTAGCCTTTGTGTGGAAGAGGTTGACCCCACCACCTCAGCCCATGCTGAGAAGGAGCAACTGATGCAATAATTAAATGCCCTTTAAACAGCAGCTGTAGCCTTTAAAAACTTGCAGATGTGCCTTATATTCCACTCTACTCCCTTCATCTGGCGACATTCTGGTTGGTGGCCCAAGCCAGTCCAAGAGCTCCCTCTGCGACTTCAATAGGATCAACCCCAGAAGAGTTGCATCTGGAGTACTGTGTACAGTTCTGGGCACCACACCTTAGCAAGGATAGAATGGCCTTGGAGGGGGGTGCAGTTCAAACTTACTGGAATTATATCAGGGTTTAAAGAGTTATAATATGAGGATAGGTTGCATAGATTAGGCTTGTATTCCCTTCAGTGTCAAAGATTAAGGGGTTATTTAATTGGTGTTTAAGATGATTAAAGGATTTGATAGGATAGATTGATAGATTTTTGTTGGGCAAGGGTGTTAAAGAATATGGAGCCAAAGTGGGTAATTGGAGTTAAGATACAAGTTAAGATACAAGATGGGCAGCACAGTGGTTAGCACCGCAGCTTCACAGCTCCAGTGACCCGGGTTCGGTTCTGGGTACTGCCTGTGCGGAGTTTGCAAGTTCTCCCTGTGACTGTGTGGGTTTCCTCCGGGTGCTCCGGTTTCCTCCCACAGCCAAAGACTTGCAGGTTGATAGGTAAATTGGCCATTGTAAATTGCCCCTAGTGTAGGTAGGTGGTAGGAGAATTATGGGGGTGTGGTGGGGAATATGGAATTAATGTAGGATTAGTATAAATAGGTGGTTGATGGTTGGCACAGACTTGATGGGCTGAAGGGCCTGTTTCAGTGCTGTATCTCTTTAAAAAAAAGTCAACTTTAATCTAACTTAATTGCCTCCTCCTGTTCCTATGGGTCAGTTGTGTCTCTCTGCTTTGGGAGAATGCAATGGTTGCAGTGCATTGACCCTGCAGTCTGGACACGAGGCAGAGACAACCTACCCTGTAACATTCACACAATTCACTACGGATGATTACGACATGTAGTTTAATGGTGGACTATTTCTGTGGACTGAGTCACAATTTGGAACAGCTAAAGTAAGCAGATGTCAATTCAGGATAACCATCAGATTTGGCCAGAACTCCCCAATGACAATACAAACGTTCCTTGTTTAATGGAACTGAACCAGGGGCTAGAAGGGTTAAGTTATGAGAACAGGTTGCATAGACTGGCCTTGTATTCCCTTGTGTATAGAAGGGTGATTGAATTGTGGTGTCTGGCTCTACTGAGATCAGGTCATTTCATTTTTTGGAAAACCAAATTAATTCTAAGCCAATGATTGCACACTCAAAAAGCAAAACCAACAATATCAGGCTTTCTGACCATACACAATTCATAGACTCATGGAATCTTTCAGCATAGAAGGAGGCTTTTAAGCCCATCATGCCTTTGATAACTCTTCGAAAGAGCTAACCATTTAGTCCCACTCCCCTGCTCTTTCCTCATAGCCCTGAAAATGTTTCTTTTTCAAGTATTTATCCAATTCCCTTTTGAAAGTTACTGTTGAGTCTGCTTCCAACATCCTTTCAGGCAGTGATCCTAACTCATTGTGTTTAAAAAACATTTCCTCAACCTGTACCTAGTTCTTTTGCCACTATCTTAAATCTATGGCCAGAATTTAACGTTAAGGTGGTTGCCCCACCCACTGGCTGAAAAGTCGGGGGAAAGCTTGCCTCCACTGGGCCTGAAAGCTACACTGCTATTTTGTGTGGCCCAGGTTCTTAATTGGTCTCAGTTGGGACTTTTGCCCCTCTGAGGCAAGAAGTCCTGCCTCCAAAAGCTGCCAATCAGAGAGCCAGCAACTCTTCAGTCCCATCAGCGCCACTGGGAATGGTGGCCACTGCTGGGACTGCACCCAGCGAGGGGAGCCATGACTCATGTCAGCCTGGGAACAGGTAACTGGAGATTGGGCCTCGCTGGGGATAATCGGCTAGGCCCCAGTGAGGGGAGGGGCTAGTTTTAGCAGGGGCGGCCTATGCTGCTGGGGGACCCTCCATGGGGTACAGGGTGTCTGACCAGACGGGCCCCCCCACAGCCCGCAAGGAGGCAGCCAGGTATTACTGGGCGGTCTCCTCAGGTGCTCAAGTGCCCGTCCACCGCTGGTAAAATAGCAGCGGGGCTGGTAGGTGATGGGCATGCCACGCCCCCTCCTCCCCCCGCCTCCCACACGCTTTTACGCTGTCCCCGCCTCCTAACCCCACCCAGGGGTGGGGGGTGGAAGGCGTTAAATTCCAGCCCATGTTTCTGATTACTAACCCTCCTGCCAATGGAAACTGTTTCTCCTTATTAACTCTACCAAAGCAGCTTTGCAATTTTTTTTCTTCTTTACGAACAAGTCAGTCCATAGCGTCAAAAAAACTCTATTCCTTAAGGAACACAAAACAGGTACATAACCGCCACTTGATGGGCAAAATCAGGCCTGAGTTGTACACAGTGCTTTAAATTAGGCGGCTTGGAGGGAAATACAGTGGTGATTATTTTTCGGCAAACATAGGAGTCTGATATGAGACTTATGAGTTACTGTTATTGCAGTCAAGCTATTGGGTGTTTAAAATCACTCTCAGGAAATGAAGGCCACGAAATTGGACAGGACCAAAAAATGGGTATAGGGATCGCAATGTGTAATTGACCGTTTGCTTCCGATGCAGCTAGCACGCAAATCTTGTGCTGCCCGCTGATTTACATGATAGCTGCGTGCAGCCAGCGCTAAGTCTACTACTGAATAGCTGCACACCTCAGCAAGGATAGCTTCGAGGTAGGATCTGCACATGGTAAGACATTGAGCATGAGTGGCCTATAGCCACGGCATGGACAAGGATAGTGCAAGTGCCAGCTCACCAGAGGGCGAGGTTGCTCACAGGTTCCGCTGTAGAGGACTCGGGTGAAGATTTTGATTGGGCGTCCTACAGAAAAAGGCTGATGGGCAAGCACAATGAAATGCTTGGTACATTGGCAGCTCTACCAGAGAGACTGCAGTGACTGTCAAGGAGAATGGAGGGGTCTGGCACCAAAGATTTGCAGGGCTATGGGGAAAAGGCTGAGTTGCTTTTGCAGAGAGCCAGCATGGATATGACAGTCCGAATGGCCTCATTCTGTGTTGTAACCATTCTAAGTTGGCACAGGGCTTTGCACAGAGCTTGGAGCCCTTTCTTTCCAGCTGGGAACGGCTGGCCAACTCTATGAGAACATTGGCAGACCCAACTATGATAGAGCGTCTAATGGCTGATGACAAAACTTCAATTGCAGCACAAGCAGAAGCCACCTAACATTTGGGTGCTACAGAGGAAGCTCCGACTGAAATCATGCTATCTCAGCTTTCTGCCAGGCAAGATCAAACTGCTGCCATTGTGGTTGCAGATATCAGTGTTCAAAGGGACTTGCAGGCTCTCACAGCAATCCAGCAATCTGTCCTCCAACAGATTATTAGGACTGCTGAAGTGCCGCCCCTCCGGAGGGCCATGCCTCCATGGAACATGAGCCTGCTGTCCTCTCTCAGGATGACATAATTCGTCCTCCTATCACTGTCACTCCACCAGCGCCCTTGCTGTTGCCTGTCAGCCAGCCCATACTGCTTCCCCCACCCCACCATGCTGAGACAGTGCTGTACAAAAGCAGGCCTTCTAGTACCAGAGCTGTTCGAGGTCATCCTGCAAGGCTATCTGAACTCTCACCCACTGAAAGTCAGCAGCCTTGCACCAGCCATGCTGCAGCCACTGGGGTAGCACTGCAAAGGAGCACTAGGCCTAGGCATGGCCACATGGAAAACAGGCACTAAGGGAATGCACAAGGGCAATTAGTTGATGTTTGTATGCAATGTGGCATTATTTGGTTTATAATGTTTATTTTGTAGTGGCTTTCATTTTTGTGTTGCAGACACTGTGATGGTCAGTGGCAGAGGGAAGGTAAGGGATGGGATGTTGGTGAATGGGGTATTGAGGTTGTGTTTACTGGTGTCGCAGTTGGATGAGTCAATCACGAATGGCTCGGCCAGATAAGGACTATGTTGGTTGGATCCTCTTCCTTCTCCTCAGCTTCTTGCCGTATAACTGATGGCAAGTGTCATGCCCTCATGGCGGCGAGATTGTGCCATGTGTAGCAGAGCCCCATGAATCTTGCCACCTGCTCCTCCAGAGCGGGCCAGGCAATGTTTAAGTACTGCAGTGGTCTGCTCAATCACATTTTGTCCGGCAGCACAGCTATCATAATGCTGCCGACATTAGGGTGGATTGCGCATTGGTGTCATGAGCCAGGGGGTCAAAGTATAGCTCATGTTGCCCACTAGCCACCCTCTGGTTTGTCTTTTGGCTCAAATGCAGCTGATGCAATGGATTGCTGCAGAATGAAGACATGATGACTGCTGCCAGGATACTAGACAAGGACCTGCATGACATGCTGTGTATGGTCACACGTCAGCTGGACGTCGAGGCAGTGGAATCACTTCTGGTTGTGGTACATCTCAAAAATGATATACAATGCCCACAAAGTAACATGTGTGGAGTCAATGGGACAGCCTGCAGCATGGGGATGCTCGCAATCCTGGTCAAGCCGGGTTCTCGCTCTGTCTGCTTCTTTCTTGAAAGAGAGAATGAAATGTATTCAACTCTCTGTGAATGTAGAGCCTCAGTGGTCACCCTATGCAACAGTGGATAATGAACTGGGAGATGCTTCAGCTAGGATGTGGCCAGACGCATAAAGGTTCATTGCCACAGCCACTTGCACATTCACTAGCAATGCCGTACTTGCCCTGCTCTGAGGCTGCAATTGTGGCTTCATCAGGTGACAGATTTCAGTGACTACCTCGTCGTGAAGTGGAGACGTCTGACACACTATTCCTCACTGAAGTTCAGGTCAGAGAATTGCTCCCTGGCCATAAGTGGTCTGAGCAGAATCCTTGAACTCAGGACCAACTCCTTCAGCAGGTGCCACCCCAACCCCTGTAGACTTCACCAAATGTAAACTACTCTGGAAACCACCAACACTTCTACACTCGCAGCAAGAGCCAATAGGAATCAATCGGCAACTAATGTGAAAGTAGTTGATGGTCCCTTTAAATAGCACTGTTTGTGGGGTGTGGTGGGGGGAGGCCCTTCCTGCTGCTAAATGAATGCTCAGGTGTGTAAGGATAAGAGAGGTCATTAACTGGAGTGTTGAGCTCCAAAATGGCAGTGCTGGCACTGAATCACAACCTGCATAATTCTGAGAGGACACTCCCTGTGCGTATGCTATCACCCTTACCAAAAACGGTGTCCAGGGCGGCTAGCACCAGAGGTACATGCACGCGCACGCCGAGGATACCAGTTTGGAGGCAAAATGGCACTCGTAGCACTGAGAAAACAGGCAATATGGAGCCAAATTTTATGGCTTTAGATATTTCTGGACTTTCAGGCTGAGATGCTATCCTGTATATGTCCTAAAAAGCTCTTATTGTTACAAAACAACTCAACCTCCAAAACACCATGAGCAACTCCATGGAGCAGGTCTGCTGGTATCTGCAATAACTGTTTGGACAGTACATTGTAGTCCTGTGATGTATAGGAAGCTGACAGTAGAATATCATGCCATTTCTATACAAAGATTGTTTATATCCTAGCTCCATTATAAATAGTACTGGAATTAAATGTACATGGACCTTGTTAGACCCTTTACTGGCTGATAAAATTGCTTTAACCGTGGGCTGCTTGCATCTTTTAATAGGTATTTAGTGAAATTGCAGGAGCAAGTCTAGCTGCTTAAATGACCACTTTCTTTCTTCATTTCACATAGAGTCCCTCCGCTCCCTGTCTCAGGAATGCTGGAAACGTGTGGTATGCATGCTTCATGTGAGCTGGATTTTACAGGCAGTTGCTCCTGTGACCCAGAGCCATTGGAGATGATTATAAGGGGAGCTGGATGTTCTCTCTGCTGTGCTTTGCTGGGTTTTGTTCTTCTAATGTCATTGCTTGTTTATTTTGTACAGCAGTTCTAATCCTTGTAGGAGGCTTTACTTTAGCAATCACATTTAGAGTTAGTGCGCTAAACTGGCTAATGCATAATTTACATGTAATGGGAATGACTGAAAGCCCTAATATGCCCCAGAGAATTCCTGGAGAGTTTACACAAGTGCTATTGAATTTCTCTCAGAGGCTGCAATTAGTGAAAGGAGGCATGCGTTCCGTCAAAAGCGACTAATGATTACTGTGCAGAATGGATTGATTACTCCTGTCACTGCCCTTCAACATTCACCAGCCTGAAAATTGGATCGTGCTGTGCCTGTTCTGCAGGTCCAAAACGGGTATCTAAGGTCTGATAAAAGTGGATTTTGCACCGAAATATATGTTCGGGCTCCTATGTAGGTGTCTGGGATGCACAGCTGAAATTGCTGTTAGGCCCAGTGCTTATGCAATTCAGGTGGGACAAACTCCTGGGCTGAATTTATCCGTGCACTGTAAAATCCAACCGCCAGGGGCAAAAGCAGGAGCCCACCCTGCTACGGCAGGTGGCGAGACCCTGGGGTGGAATCTTGCCAGTGACGGCCAAATTACAGGCTCCCAAGAGCTGACGGTGGCCAGTGCTGAGGTACCCTTGAAACATTTAAGTGTCTTTGGAGAAGCTGGGGCCAGGCAGGCAGGCCCTGGGTGATCAGTTGTGGCGGGGGTTGGGGAGGTGGGGGTGGGAGGGCGATTGGAGAGGGGTTGTCATGGCGGCAGCACCTTGGGCATGGGGGCAGCCATTGCCACTGGCGGGCTGCATGGAGCGCTCATTAAGAAGGCCCCTCCTGGGACCCCACTGTGTGGCCGCCAGGGTTTAACAGGAAGTCTTCTCTCAATGTAATGGGCCCTCGTAACGCAGGAAAAATGCCTTTATTGGGCCATTAAGTGGCTCAAATGGCCACAATTGTGCTGCTAAGGTTCCCGTGCTGGCAATATGCCATAGCAGCGGGACGATGGTGGGCTTTCCTCCCGACACCTAGCCTCGTCATTTTGCCAGCCCTCCTGTCTCCCAGCATGTTTCTAATGGGCTGGGGAAATCCAGCCTGTTTGAGGCCCCTTCATGAAATTGGTTTGTGTCGTGCCAGCTGCAATCATTTTTCTCAGGTGTTTGGCAACCAAACCAGCTCCAGATTAAAACCGTAGGCTGATGCCAACCATCTCTCAACCCTTCCCTCCTGCTGCCCTCTACCCGATTGCCGCCCCTCCCCATCCCTCGACTGTCCTGAGAACCTCCTGCCGCTATCTGAGCCTGCTGATCTTGTTAACCCCCTCCACCCCCACTTCATCCGATTGGCAATGACTTTGGTCAGAATTTGATAGTCCACATTAAGCAGTGAAATGGGCTGCCAACTTCTGATTTCCTCCCTCTCCCTCTTCCACTTGTAGATGGGGAAGATGCCGTCTTTCTTCCTGGATTCTGCCATGCTGCTGGCCAGAAGCTACTCTCGTACATGTCCAGCAGGTCTGGGCTGATTAGCTTCCACAGGGTCGAATACAACTTGGCTGGTTAATCATCGCTTCTGGGAGTTGTACTCATCTCAAAGGACCTGGCAGCCTTGTCAGCTCATCCAGAATTAGCAGTTTGTCCAGACTCTCCCACGTACTGTCATCTAAGACCTCCGTAATAGAGGACAGGAACAATTGGGAGGCTGTGTTGTCTGTGGGCTTCATGTTGGACAGCCTCACATACAAGGATTTCTGATCCTTAGTCTGTCAGGCCGCAATAACATTACTGAGCCATCTTATTCCTGCAGGCTGCTGGTTACAGAGCTCTGTGTGTGTACCTTTTGGAAGAATAAATGCGAGCATGTGTCATCCTATTCCATGGAGCAGACTCTGGACCGGAAGATGATCTTGGAGGCCTCCATGGCAAAATGTAAGGCCTGCTGGCTCTTCACCTCTTGGAGATCCTCCTTGACATCAACCCCCATCAACTGCAATAGGAGCAGATTCTGCATGCTTTTCTGGAGTCAGGACATTTCCCTCTGTCTCTCGCCTTCTGAACACCTTTGAGGATGAAAAGCTGCTTGATGTTTGCCTTGATCGCTTCCCACCAGTGTGTTGGGGACTCAAAGTGGGGCTTCATGGCTCTCCAACCTTTGTAATCTCCTTTGATTTGGGTGTTTCGTTGTGTTTGGTGCTTTGGGATTGGGGTGTGCTGGGCCCTTCACTGCATCCAGTGTTTTAGAGGGGGTGGGGGGGGGGGGGGGGGTTGGGGGGGCAGGGCTTTCTATTCCAGCTCCTTTGCGTTCTGCCACTTTATTTGCTGCTGTATTCTTTCCTGCCCTTCCTCATCTGATGCAGAGCAGCCGCTGTAGTCCGTTTCAGACATTAGCCTCTTCTTGCCACTGGTTTGGGTGGTGGTCTGTTCCTTTTTTTGGGCCTCCTTCTTTGTGGTTTTCCTCTTGACCACTTTCCACTCACCTGGTTGCCCCTCTGCTGAGGAGGAGGTTCAGGGCGCAGGGTTGGTGTTTGGCAGTTTGACGCAGCTCCCTCTTCCTTCTCATTGTCCTTCGTTGACATGTTTTTCTCACGGTTGAGCTTTGTGGGGGGAGGGTGGAGTTGGCCCATATGACCAAATTTGCCACAGGTACAACAAGCCCTGGCTGCCCCGCGTAGACCCAGAAGAACTGGCTATCTCCGATAGTAAAGCTGGAGGGAGGGTGGAGGATGGCTCCGCTGGCATCCACCTTCAAGGTCACACTGACCTACCACTTGCTGGTCCAAATCCCAAAAGGATCCTTGACCTCGGTGGTGCTCCCAGTCACCTTGACGTACTGAGGAAAGTGAGCACATCCACAACAGGAAGAAGAGGGTTGTAGAGATGGATGGTCACAACCTAGTTCCGTTAGGATGGCATCACAAATAGCAGCTCCACCGTGAGAATTGACAGTGGTGTCTGGTTTCTTCCCTCCTTGACGACCTTCAGGTATTTCAGACATCCCCCATATTCTTAAACGTCACGTTGAAGTAGCCACCACTGTGGAGGTCCTGCAGGCAGAAGATGTCCACAACTTCAAATCCACAGCATTCGAAAAGGTCTCACTAAATGGAGGAGGTCCGGGCAATGGGTACAGCTCCTTTGCTGTTTTTCATTATCACCCTAACGGTGTTCAGCATCCCTCGACTTGGAGTTCTGGTGAAGGTTGTAGCTGTTCCTTAAAGTCTTCACAAGTTAGGCACCATGGCCTGAGCCAGCACAAAAACAACTACCACAGGAGAGCTCCAACACCAACAGGGTGAAAGGCCAAAGCCGGTGCTGAAAAGCCTCCAAAATAAAACAAAGCCCAAACCTCATCCTGGGAGAACCTCTTTCAGGGTCAAGGTCTCTCCCCTGCCATGTAAGCATTCAGTATGCTGTTTTGGATATGTCTTTCTCTTTGTCCCCGGTTCACATAGTTATTTGGTGTCAGCCGTGGTTCAGTGGTAGCACTCTCACCTCTTAGTGAGCAGTCTGAGGTTCAAGTCAGAGACCTGACTGCATAATCCAGGTTACAAGCCAGTGCAGTACTGAGGGGGTGCTGCACTACCAGAGGTGCTGTCTTTCAGGTAAGAGGTTAAGCTGAGGTCCCATCAGCCCTCTGAGGGGAGTGTAAAAGATCTCATGGCACTATTTTGAAGAAGAGCAGGGGGGTTCTCCCTGGTGCCTGATCTGATCATTTATCTCATTGCTGTTTGTAGACCTTGCTGTGTGCAAATTGGCTTCTGCATTTCCTTTATAACAAGAGTAACTGCATTTCATTGGCTGTAGAACTCTTTGGGACTTCCTGTGGTCATAAAAGGCACTACATAAATGGAAGTCTTTATTTTCACTGCAAGCTGCTTTTGAGAGAAACAATTGATTGCTGGGAAGTAATAGCATGTATGAAGAATGGATAAGTGGTAATGATTATAGGGCAAGGGATTGAGATGACATGATAAACGGAGAGTATTCAGAATAAAGCTGGGCATTGATTTGGAGCCCAACTCTTTCACCTGTATCACTGCCTGATTTTTCAGTTCTGTATGCTCTGAGCTTCTGGTTATTGGCCAGTTGGCTGTAGGATAGTGATCAAGTGTGTGATTACTCTTGCTGACGAGTAAGGCGAGGCAGGATTATCCCACATAGTAATTGGAATGGGGGTCCCGAGCCCCCACTTGATGGCAGCGGTACCAGCTCAGCGATTTTACCAGAGGCGACCTCCTAATTGACCACCTCCAGGCCCGCTGTCCAATTGAGGTGGACGGGCTCCTGATGCTGCCGGCCCTCTGATTGGGTCAGCAGCTCTGAAACTTCAGCAGCACCACCGAGAGAGGTGGGCATGGCTGTAGCAGCTCAGAGACCTGGGAGGGGTATTATTTAAAATTCTGAATGGACAAGGGTGGTAGGCCAAGCCAATCGGAGGGGAAACCCCTGTGGAGGGATCACTGGGACTTGGGAACTGCCTTTCCAGCCAGTGGCCCCACTTAATGGCCCCTAATAGGGGCCTTAATTATGCAAATCAGATGCCTGCCTCCGTGGAGTAGGCAGCCGACCTGCACCCCAGCCCACCTCCTGCCCGCTGCTGGAAAACCTCCCTGGTGGCGGAACTGCATCAAGGAGCCATTCCAACCCAGCTCCCTGCTATTTCACCAGCCTCCCCCCCCCCCCCCCCCCCCCCCCGCAACCCCCACTGGCTTTGTTCCCACCACCCGGGGGGCTGGTAAAATTCAGGCCTAGGAGCTCGCTGTGTGAGGACTGACAGGCACAGAATCCATGCCTAACACAGCCTAGTACAGCTTGTTCTAGTAGCGGCATTCCTTACTTGGCATTGTGAGTCCGAAGAAAAAGGTAATTGGTAACATTAAGACAAACTATACCATAGTCGTTACATGATAAGCACCATCTTTAAAAAAAGGCTTTTCTTTGGTTCAAGTTATTTATAACTATAATCTGAGCCCTGGGATCAGATTACTGGCTTGCAATTCCTTCAATACATTTTCTATTTGTGTAATGGAGGCTTTGGAATTAATGGGGGGTGGTTACCATGACAGATGTTGGCCAGTATGCTTTGTGTAATTGAATGCGTGATGTGGTTTTCACTGAAGGATTAACGATTACAAAGTAATCAATGCGCATTTATTGAGTGATAATCAAATCTAATTAACCAGAGATGTGGAGCAAGCCTTTGGCTCAGTGATAACATTCCCAGCCCTAGGTCAGGAAGGTACAGCATTTGAACCCCACTCCAGACTGTGGAGACTGGAACTCTGGCTCTGAATTCTGAGCTGACGGCTAGCGGGATATTTGCATCTGGTGAGTGTGGGTGTTCCCCCCTCCCCCTCTCTCCCCCCCCACCACCCCCCCCCCCCCCCCCACCACCTCCCCAACACCCATCAGCGTATGGTTTATGGGAGCCCATAAAACCCTCCTGCTGTATAAGACTACTCAGCCTATCGGCTGGGAAAAGATGGTTATGGCCATGGAAGAAGTTTTCATGTCATGGCCTGTCAGACTGTTAATCAGCCTGCAAATCCTTCACACTGTTCTCCAGGGGAAGAATCTGAAGATATGGAAACAACAACAGGAGATATCATAGCTTGCCATGTATTGTATCAAAATAGCATGAATTTACCATCATACGGGAAGCTTCTCCATCATCAGGAGGCTTCAATTGAAAAGCGATGCAGTAATAGGACTGTTTACCTTGTAAAAGAGACTAAACAGGTTTACCAGAAGATTGTAAGACAGTATCAGCTCTACATGAACATACTGCACTGTAATCTTACACTTGCATCAGCCCAGGCTGCTTAGAAAACTGAACCAGAAAAAATCTTTTTTAAAAACGGTGCTAATCTTGAAACAACCCTTGTATTCTTGCCTTAAGAATGGAGTCTTTGTGTGCGGGGTGAATGTTTTTAACAAGATAGCAGTGAAATGAAGAAATTTATTATAACAGCCAGAAAGATAACAGCAGCACAAAGTGGAATCAATCAGCATAAATTAAAGACAAATGTTCCTTCCCCATTAATTTACCCCATTTTTAATGGTGATCTTTAAGTTGCAGCTTTCTTTTTCTTTATTTTGCAAGCATATGTGTATTTGCACAAAACAGAACTAAAGGCAATTCATATATCCCTTTACTTAGCAATGTTGGTTGTTGCACTTAATAGGGTATGGAATCAGCAAATACTGTAGGCCCATCAAACCCCTCCATTCCACATACCATTTACAATTTGCCCTATCTTAAGCTCTTTTCACAACCTCCAGACATCGCAAAGTGCTTTACAGCCAATGAAGTACCTTTGAAGTGTACTCATTGCTGTAATGTAGGAAACAGGGGCCCACAACATTTGACTCTGTAGCACTGGTAGTTTTGCTGCTATGGGAGCCATTTTAGCATCAAAATGGGGTTCTGCAGTGCTCATACTCACTTCCATTTGGTGTGTCTGCCGCAGAGTAGGCAGATCGTGACGTTGGTCAGCATCTATTGCTGATTTGGTGGCTCTGCTACCATTTTGGACCTTGCTGCACTAGTTCACACACTGTCTTAAACACACACAGCTAAACATGCATTCTGCAGCAATGCTATTTGAAGGGATCATCATCAACTTGCAGATTAGTTGCTGATTAATCTTTATAGGCTCTGTTTGAGTTTCTGAAAGTGATGGATGTTTTAAGGAGTTCGTTACAGTTGGTGAAGTCTGCAGGAAGTGGTTCTGCACTTAGAGAAAGGCATTGGTTGTAACTGCATGAGCTCTGGTCACATCACTTGCTCCCAGTCTTTAATGCTATAGTTGCAC
The DNA here is from genome assembly GCF_036365525.1 of Heterodontus francisci. NCBI lineage: Eukaryota > Metazoa > Chordata > Chondrichthyes > Heterodontiformes > Heterodontidae > Heterodontus > Heterodontus francisci. Next base: position 30,153,278 of record NC_090380.1, on the reverse strand, counting down.
TTCCCTTTGGTCTGAGAGGTAGATGGAACAGAGGCAGCAAAGAAGCTGCTCGCAGAGGGAGGAGGAGGAGAGGGTGAAGGGCTTTCAGCAGGAGGCCTTATCCATCTAGGGTCTTCCACGAGCATTTCTCTTCCCTCCACCTAAGCCAGGAGCTGTGTCTGCATTATGTGCACTTTACAAAGGATGTGCTCACAGAACTCTGCTGCCTCTTAGAAACAGAACTGCAGCCTCAGAGCAGGGGAGGACAATGCTGCCAGTGACTGTGAAGGTGACTGTGGCCCTGACTTTCTTTGTATCAAGATCCTTCCAGGTTAAAGCAGGCAACATATCTAACATCTCACAGTTTGCTATCCCTTGCTACATCAGAGAGGTGACAGAGAGAAGCAGGCAGACATGCTTGTGGCTTTGCCAGGATAACGGGCCTCCTCGTGTTGCAGGGTGGCATCGACTGCACAGTTATGGACACCGGACCTCATAACATGATTATGTCGTAAAGATTGTGATTTTTAAAAGTTCAAAATGGAGTCCAGGAGGTCAGCTGACCTCATCTGCACTCTGCAAAAGGTTACCAGGACAACAGAGGGAACAGATGAAAGAATGTTTTCTGAAGAACAGAGACTACAGCACAAATACCTGAAGAACAACAGGTTTCACGTTCCTAGACCTTTGGATTGTAAAACAAGGAGTCAGCCATTGAGAACATACAAATTGAACTAGGCAGTTGTTAACTCCTGGGAACAATGGAAAGATTGAGTAGCGACTACTGCTCTCTGCATTTTGAACAAAACAATAAACTATTGAATTCCACTTCCAGATAAATTTAACAGACTTCCTGGATGAAAATTGACTGTAAGAAATTAATCATCAGGTTGTGGCTTCAAGCAGGCTGTAAGAAGGGAACACATCAGGGTGCAGCCTGAAGGCAAGCTATAAGAGAAGACACCCAGCAGTGGCAGCTGGAGAGAGAGAGAGAAAGAGAGAGAGAGAGAGAACGCCTGCTCTCTGAAGATATACAGTGAAAGGCTGTGGAGATTTGAACCTGTTTTGAGAGTCAAAGCTTGCAGAAGAGTAAAGGGCCTACAGGATCACCGGAAATCACATTATCCATGGATGTCCAGGTTGGAATTGCTTGGAGAACGGAGCAAAGAAAATAATGATTTCTGAAAATTCTGGGAGATCCAACCCATTGCAACTGGGAGGAGTTTGGGACTTTTAACTGCAAAGGATTTTGTCATCAAAAAGGACTGTCTAATGTGTAAGTGTGGTGTGAGATTTTCAAGTGTTGAATAAGTAAAGAAAATGCCTTTGTTTGTAACTTGGGGTATCTGTTATTTACAAAGCACTCTTCAGTTAATTGGATATTTCCTTTTAGTTTAGTTGTTGTAATAAAAGACTTAAAAAGTGAAATCTTATGTAATTTGTTAAATTGGTCTGGGGGTTCATTTCTTGTATTTTTCATGTTAATGATCTCTCTGAGGTTGTAATATGTGCACACACGGCTTTGTGGGCACTGCACCTCAATGCTGAGATGTGCCACAGCCACAAAGGTTGCCACTCACTGAATGTGCAGTTGGTGTGCAATCCACACTGAGCATATCATGTTGGTGAATTCCCATTATCCTGGCAGCAGGCATGATGCTTTCATTCTGCGCCAATCTTCTGTTGCATTGATCTTTCAGCCACCACGTCAAACCAGAGTGTGGCTGCAGGTCAACAACAGCTATCCATTCTACACTTGGCTCATGACTCCCCTTCTGCAACCCAATCACACATGACCAGCATGTGTACAGTGAGAGCCTTGCTGCCACAAGAAACATTTTAGAACAGACCATTGGGGTGCTGAAGCAATGGTTCTGCTGCCCTCCAGTACTCACCAGAGCATGTGTCCCAATTCATGGTAGGCTGCTGTATCCTCCACAACCTGATCATCATGAGGGCACTTCCCTTACTACCAGGGATATGGCAAACAGCTCAGAAGGAGGAGGAGGAGGAGGAGGAAGGGGCAAGGACAAGGCAACCGACACATTCATGTTCTGGCCTGGATGCCTGTGAGTGCTTCATTCAACTCTGGTTCCTGTGAACACAACCCTAGATCCCCATTGTACAACAATCCCTTAGTACCTGTCTTGTGGGTGCCTTTGCCTGTCCTAGTGCTCCTACACGGTGCTACCCAGTGGTTGCAGCAAGGCTGGTGTAAGGCTGCTGACTTTCATTGGGGGAAACTGCAGATGGCCTTGCAGGGTGACCTTGAATAGCTTTGGTTCTAGAAGGCCTGGCTGAGGATTGCACATACAGTGAACACAATTCTCACTCTACAGATGCTGCCAAACCTGCTGAGCATTTCCAGCACTTACTGTTTTTATTTCACATACCCAGGGTTCAGTGTAAAGGCCTGCTCGGGACTGCAAATGAGACCCGACCCAAGCCCGACAGAACTCCATCCGAGCCTGAGCCCGACCCGGCCCAAGTCCTTCCATTTTTTCCCGTTCCCTACCTGACCCGACCTGACCATCAGTTAAGTTACCTTCCATTTTTCACTTTGTTCCTTACCTGCACAAGCTTAAAATAACTAACAAAATCACCTTTAAAGTCCAAAAAGTAAATTAACATTAGAGTCACTTACTTAAGATGGTGATAGAGCACGTCCGATCCGGCCTGACCCGACCCAAGCCCCAATGCTGGACCCGGGGAAGTGCAACCCAACCCAACTCGAACCTCACACATGTCGTCGGGTCCTGTCAGGTTCGGGTCGGGTAGTAGGCCTTTAGTTCAGTGTGTGCCATGATCAGGCATCTGCAACTGGTTGAAGCACTGTTCAGTGGGCTATGGTGTATGGGATAGGGGTAATGCACTCACATGTATTATGGTGAGTTGTTCTGCACAGAATTGCTACTCAAGAGAAACCCTAAAACTCAAGATTGTCCCTTGCCAAATGACCTACTTATGTTTATCCTTAGAGTAGGTAAGTAGTCACTCTTTGGTGTCAAAATGGCTCCAAAAAAGGCTTGCCTAGCGATGGAATTCAGGACACAGTCTGTGAGAGACAATAGTAATCCATGTAGCTGAACAAGGTCCACTGTACTTCAGAGATTTCCTTGTGAAGTTTTTCCCTCTCATTCACACAAACATACAGTGGAACACACCATGACAGGCAGTATATGTCATTAAGCACTGTTTGAAGGGTCTCTTGCAGCCAGCACTGTAAACAATCAGACGTGCTGCAGTAAGGGAGAGGCAGCATCATTTTAAAGGACCGGGACTCAGATCCAAATTGGCACTTGGTCTTTGAACAGAACCAGGATTTGATTAGATTAGATTAGAGATACAGCACTGAAACAGGCCCTTCGGCCCACCGAGTCTGTGCCGAACATCAACCACCCATTTATACTAATCCTACGCTAATCCCATATTCCTACCAAACATCCCCACCAGTCCCTATATTTCCCTACCACCTACCTATACTAGTGACAATTTTATAATGGCCAATTTACCTATCAACCTGCAAGTCTTTTGGCTTGTGGGAGGAAACCGGAGCACCCGGAGAAAACCCACGCAGACACAGGGAGAACTTGCAAACTCCACACAGACAGTACCCGGAATCGAACCCGGGTCCCTGGAGCTGTGAGGCTGCGGTGCTAACCACTGCGCCACTGTGCCGCCCATTGTAACGGCAAAGAAAAAATCAAAGCTGCTCTGCTTGTAACACCCGCGGGCCTGAGCCAGCAATGAGAGGATCTAGTTGCGATAGATTATGCAACGCTCGTACCTGCTCCTAATTTTAAGATACACCCTCATTTAGGTTACAAGAGCTGGCATGCACACGCGATATACATGTGCAGATAGGGACAAAAAAGAGAAGAGGAAAATATAGTAGAGAGGGGTTTGAGGCAATATGAAAAGAGTTTCTTGTTTACTGTGTTTCGAGCTCACTTGATTGTAGGTGGTCTTGCTGTTCGTTGGGCTCAGTGTTCTTCTTAAACCTTGTTCACGTAGGAAACTTTTCTCTCTTTGAGGTTCACATGTTTTCACAAGATTCAGTTTCATGGGAAGAGGTGGAGGCAAGCAGAACTGGAGAGGTTCTGCTTCAGTCCCAGGAGCACACGGCTTTCTGATTTCAAATTCTGTTTTTCCAATTTAAAACTCCCCTGATTGGCCAGCAGGTGGTCATGTGACTGACTGGTTTGACCAGGTCTCTTCTATGTATTGGGGCAGGGACTGGTTCCTTTGTTTCAACACTGTCTGTTACTATGCAAATGTCTTTCCAGTCAGGGGTTTGCAATTTTAAGTTTTAATGTTCATGTGGCGAAATAATGTGTGGCAGGTGCTGGTGGGCATGTGGGGGGGGGGTGGGAGCGGGGTGTGGTTTGCCTGACACTTACCCTCTCTAATCCCACTGCCTTCCCAGCATGTCTCATTCTTAACCTGCTTTTTTGAACAGGCAAACTGAACACCTGCTGGAAGGAAGCAGGGTCCTACTTTAAGTATGCAGATTGTGTGAAATGATTTCATCAGGTCCCAATCTGTAATTTTTGTTGAGGGCTGGAGTGGGGGAGGAGGGTTGTCTTCCTGTCAGGCAAACCAATTGGGAGCCGGATCCTGGACCTTTGGATTGTGGGGAGGCCGGTGCTTTATTTACATTGGCTAAATAAGTCACTTTCATTGGATAGGATTCCAGGAATTGTACTAGTATTTGGGAGTCTGTACTCTGGAAGTGAATGCTGCGCAATTTCCTGGTTCCAATATTGCCCTCAGAACTGCACCAAGCAGATACTGCGAAAGGTGGAAGGGTGATTGGCAACAGAGCTTTCTTTTCGGAGCTGTTCTTCATTATTACTTGTGGAGGTTGGGACTGTAAGACCCCTAGAACACCATTAAACAAAGGATATGGTGATTAGGAACAGGAAAATCAAATGCCAATACTCTTCTGAACTGCTGTGGCCCCAATTGGACTTACTTGCCAGTGTTTTATAGGCATTGGTTGGCTTTCTGCTACATTATTCTTTTGATATAACCAATATTAAGCACATTATTACAAAGTATCAAGGCAGTAAAAGGAGATTCAGAGAGGAATTTAGAGCTTTAAGAGATAAAAATGTAATAGGCCAAATATTACCGGAATATTTTCTGGAAGGATTCAGGCCTTTAAACTTTCTTATTCTTTTACTTTTCTGATTCTATTTTTGCCTTTATAAATTTAGTCCTTGTGTCTGTTTTCGGAGTTGAATCTCACCAGTGCTTAGAAATTATTTGATGGCAATATTCAGTGCCAATAAATTTTCTCCTCAGTCTCCTTCAGTGTCTGAGGATCTATCCCATCATATATCAAGTACCTCTATCACTCTGACTGCAGCAGTTCAATTAAAACATTCAAAAGGGAATCAGATTGTTATCTGAAAAGGAAGAGTGTGCTGGGTTACAGGGAGAAGGAAGGGGAATGGCACTAAGTGAATTGCTCATTTGGACAGCCAGTGCAGACTGGATTCTGTCATCTAGGAAACTATAAAATCTGACTAGCGAGACAGTAATTTTTCAGGGGTCCCCAGGGGCTGTCTAAAGCAGGTGTTACTCCCATTTACAAATGCAAATGAGGGGGCTAATGCCAATTTTAGGACCCCTCGGGAAATTGGTGCCCTGAACTAGGCCTGTTTGGCTAAAGTTCGCTTGGCTTCAGCGACCTGCTGCCTCAAAAGGGAGAGTTTGCCTCATTTTTGAAAAAATAAATTCACTTAGATCCAGGAGGAGCAGGCACACTTAGCTGATGCTGTTGCCAGCCACAAGTGCTGTCACCATCCTCATCCTCTCCCGCTGCTGGCTTTCAGCTGCAGCCACTATCATTGAGGTAGGCAGCCTGAAATTCATTCTCACAGGAGGCTGATGCTGTTGCAGAGGTGTGAGGGGTGCCGGCAGCTTGCCCAGATCATTTAGAAGAGGCCCGAGGCCCAATTCTGGCGACAGCCTCTGGCTTCCCTGTTTGGGCATGTACGATGACTGCATCGTCCTCTTGTCCCCTGAAACTAGGTGCCAACGAATTTCTGCCCCTCCATATTAAAGTTGTTTTTCTGAAGGTTCTTGTTGTTTTTGCATTGTGTAAAAGTTAAGCTGCAAAAAATCAATTTCCATCTCTGTACAATTTTCTCCAGTCATTGATTTATCCAAATAGCATTCTATAATTTCGCCGAGAGGGCTTTCCAATGACAGGTTGGAAAATAGAATAAATCGCACATTCACCAGAAGTGGTTGCAGCTTCAATATATTAGAAACTGCCAGTAAACCGAAGTTACCATCCAACAGTGCGGCTTCAATTCCTGTACCGGCTGTGGTAGTTCATGGCTCCTCGCCTTGCCCCATGCTTGTGGAGTGGTGAACCTCATGCTATACATCACCAACTGTCTCTCTTAAATGGGAGAGATGCCTATGGTCCTTTGTGGCTGTGGAGGCAACAACCATCTAAGTGTACATTTCAGAAATGTCACTTATGTTGATGTGCATTTGAGTTATATCCCTGCTTTAGGAGTAAAACAAAGATTGCCATAACTTTGACCTACTTCAATACTACAATGTCATACCTGGTTAAGCTCAGCAACAGAATTGAGGTACAGATTAGCCATGATCTGATTGAATGATGGAACGGGTTCAAGGGGCTGACTGGCCTTCTCCTAGAAACATAGGGACAGGAGTTGGCTTGCAATCTACAGCAATCTCAGGTGGTACTTTCTACACAAATACCTCAGAAATAAGCTTTACCCTGCTACGTAAACACTGATTGTTTAAATTAACTAGCAGGTCTTCCATTCTTCCAAATGTCATTTCCAACCTTACCACAGGGACTACACTTCAAAAGTGCTTCATTGGCTGTAAGTGTCTTTGGGAACACCCTGAGGTCATGTAAGGCGCTATATAAATGCAATTTTTCTTACCTTCTTTTCTTTAAAACTCCTTCAGTTCTCAGCCATGCTGTCATTGTGCTCTGATATGAAGGCATTCCACCTCATGAGGGGAATTGCACAAGTAATCCACAAGTAATCAAAATGCTAATGAATTGTTGGCCTTTATCTCAAAGCAGCTGGAAATGGGAGGATATAATGTTGCATCTTACAGAGCCTTGGTCAGACTCCATCCTGAGTACTGCATTCAGTTCTGGGCTATGCACCTTAGGAAGGATATATCAGCCTTGGAAGAGATACAGTGCGGATTACACCATAGCTTAAATTATGAGGACAGGCTGCATAAACTTGGCTTGTGTTCCCTTGAGCTTATTCCCTTTGCTGGTCTGATTAGTAAGTTTGCGGACGACACAAAGGTTGGTGGAGTTGCGGATAATGATGAGGATTGTCAGAGGATACAGCAGGATATAGATCGGTTGGAGACTTGGGCGGAGAAATGGCAGATGGAGTTTAATCTGGACAAATGTGAGGTAATGCATTTTGGAAGGTCTAATGCAGGTGGGAGGTATACAGTAAATGGCAGAACCCTTAGTATTGACAGGCAGAGAGATCTGGGCGTACAGGTCCACAGGTCACTGAAAGTGGCAACGCAGGTGGGGATAAGGTAGTCAAGAAGGCATACGGCATGCTTGCCTTCATCAGTCGGGGCATAGAGTATAAAAATTGGCAAGTCATGTTGCAGCTGTACAGAACCTTAGTTAGGCCACACTTAGAATATTGCGTGCAATTCTGGTCGCCACACTACCAGAAGGACGTGGAGGCTTTGGAGAGGGTACAGAGGAGGTTTACCAGGATGTTGCCTGGTCTGGAGGGCATTAGCTATGAGGAGAGGTTGGAAAAACTCGGATTGTTTTCACTGGAACGACGGAGGTGGAGGGGCGACATGATAGAGGTTTACAAAGTTATGAGCGGCATGGACAGAGTGGATAGTCAGAAGCTTTTTCCCAGGGTGGAAGAGTCAGTTACTAGGGGACACAGGTTTAAGGTGCGAGGGGCAAAGTTTAGAGGGGATGTGCGAGGCAAGTTTTTTACACAGAGGGTGGTGAGTGCCTGGAACTTGCTGCCAGGGGAGGTGGTGGAAGCAGATACGATAGCGACGTTTAAGAGACATCTTGACAAATACATGAATAGGATGGGAATAGAGGGATATGGGCCCCGGAAGTGCAGAAGGTGTTAGTTTAGGCAGGCATCAAGATTGGCGCAGGCTTGGAGGGCCGAATGGCCTGTTCCTGTGCTGTACTGTTCTTTGTTCTTTGTTCTTTTTCAGGTTAATGGGTGATCTAATCAAAGTGTTCATAATTTTATGGGAATTCAATAATGTAGATACAGAGAAACTATTTCATCTGGTGGGGAATCCAGAACAAGGAGTATAATATAAAATAAAATCCAGGCCACTTGGCAGTAAAATCAGGAAGAACTTGTTCACACAAAGGGTAGTGGAAATCTGGAATACTCTTCCCCAAAAGGCTGTGGATACTGGGGTCAATTGAAATTTTCAAGACTAAGATTGATAGGTTCTTGTTTGGTAATGACATCAAAAGATATGGATCTGTTGGGGTACAGATCAGCAATGGTCTAATTGGATGGTGGAACAGGTCCAAGGGCTGAATGCCTCCTCCTGTTCCTATGTTTCTTCCCCCAGAGTTTACAGGAAATACCCTTACTGCAAAATCAGATAAAAGAAGTAAGGAAGTATTCATATTTCTTAAATATTGAGCTGAGTGTAAGCTTTTCACTATTAAAGGACAGCCGCTCCATTGTAATTGTTAAATTTCTGAGCAGCATTCAAAACACTATTTAAAAATAAGCTTTTTCACTTTCATGATAAAATACTGTTAATTCTCATTAGGGGTCCACGTTTTGCACAGCATGGGATTAGTAAGAAATCCCAGACAAGAATTTGTTGAAATTTACACCATGACCCAGTGGTAGCACTCTTGAAATTTGAGCACAAAATCCAGGTTGATACTCCCGTGCAGTACTGAGGGAGTACTGCACTGTTGGAGGCGCTGTCTTTCAGATGATGTGTTAAACTGAGGTCCTATCTTCCCTAAAAAAAACAGAAAGTGCTGGAAAAACTCAGCAGGTTTGGCAGCATCTGTGGCGAGGGAAGCAGAGTTAACGTTTCAGGTAAGTGACCCTTTATCAGAATCCATCAGAGAAGGGGGTTGTCTAAGTATTCTGTCCAATATTTATCCTGCAAATAACATGGCTGTTTTTGGAAAATAACAGTTAAAGTGATCTTACTCCATGTGATTAGAACTATAGGGCAGAATATGTTGTCAGTTCTATTTTAACAAATCGCTTAACTAAGTTATTATCACCTCTATATCTATCCCTACAACCACCAATCCCATTCACATTCAAATAGGTACCCTCTTAGCTGTTGAAGAAGTCAATCAACTGCATTTGCCAAGAACAGTATTCTCTAAAAGACATTCCTACACCCCACCATTCTACACTTTTATCATTCCTCTAATGTCATCACATATAGATCTCTTTCCCAATGCAGATTAAATACACAACTAATTTTCTAAACCTACTTGTTATTCCTGATCTTCTAGCCATAGAATTAGAGGACTGATCCTTCTGTCATGATTTGACATAACACAATTATAAAGATGTGAATTCTGACATTTCATGTCGAAAATTACTTACAGATTTGTGATTATTTCAGACAATGGATTTAGCAGAAGAGGGTACTGAGAGAGGGAGAGAGAGTGAAAGAGAAAGAGAAGTGAGAGGTAGATAGAGAGAGACAGACAAAAAGAAACAGACTGAGACAAAGAGTCTGAGTGAGAGAGAGAGACAGAGAGAGTGAGATGTACTGAGAGACAGTGAAAGAGAGAGAGAGAGAGAAAAACCGAGAGAGAAAGAAATGGACAGAGAGATAGGGAATGTGTGACAGATGGGGAGAGGGAATAATTCCAGTATAGACTTCTTGAACTATTTGCAGTTTTTCTGCCAGTAAAACTGTCTGGAACCGTACTGATGATTCCAACTAACCTGACTATTTCAGCACTTCCTTAGGTAAAATGAAACATTATTAAAACTCAGCTTATTGCTAATGGCAATACTTTTATTTATTATTGACACCAACTTGATATATTACTGTGGACCCGTGTACTCTCAGATCTAAATTGAAACTGTTCAAAGTATAAAAATGTGTGTGTATGAAACTGCTGATGGACAGTTTATTAAAACCCAATATATCATCCAAGCACAGTTCTTACAAATCACTCTTGACTCACAAAGCTGCTTCCACAAGGGTTCAGAAGAAAAGCTGGTATTTCACTCACAAAGAAATGAAATACCTTGAAGGATGTCAGTATTGTAATAGAAAGTAAAGTCACTGTGGGGCTCAAGTGATAGACATTTCTAATAAACTTAACTGAAATGAGCTCAACTGTGTCAGTCATGGCTCAGTGGTAGTACTGTTGCATCTGAACCTAGAAGGTTTTGGGTTCAAGACCCATTCCAGAGACTTGCGTACATAATCCTGACTGATATTTTAGTGCAGTAGTAAGGGAGTGCTATCTTTCAGATGAGATGTTAAAATAGGCCCTGTCTGACCTCTCAGGTGGATCCCATGGTGCTATTTCAAAGAAGAGTAGGGCAGTTATCCCCCGTATCTTGGCTAATATTTATCTCTCAAGTGACATCAAAAAAAGATTATCTGGTTATTATCACATTGCTATTTGTGGGACCTTGCTGTGTGAAGACTAGCTGCCGTGTTTCCTACATTAAAACAGTGACTACACTTCAAAAGTACTTTATTGGCTGTAAAGTGCTTTGAGATTTCTGGTGGTTGTGAAAGACACTATATAAATGCAAGTCTTTTTTCACATTGCTGTTGAGATTCCCTGTATTACAACAGCGACCATGCTTCAAAAGTACTGAACCACCTTTGGGATGGCCTGACATTGTGAAAAGTCCTATGTAAATACAAATCTTTTTTTATTCTTTTCAACCTCCTGACAGGTGATAGTGGAATCCTTGTGGTGTATATCCAGCTATTACCATTGGTTGCCTCAATTATTTTCTTCTGGTTAATCTGAAATCAGTTGGTGTTAAAAATAAATTGAAAGAGACAAATCTAAATGCCCTCCCCATCTCCCTCATTTGATTGGACTGGCAGCACTGTTACTGAGTGCTTTAGAAATGATTTGAGCAAGGTGACTTGTGTATATTGTTATACTGGAAACCTGGAATTGTGTGCCCTAAAAGGCTGGGACAATTGAAATTTTCAGGGCAACAACAATTTTTGATTACTGCTTTTTGTGAATGGGATGTTTAAACACATTGTGGGTAATTTTAAACTAACCCACCCTTCGGGGAAACTGACAAGATCAGGTGAAGCACTGATTTAACAATCCCCCACCTCGCCATCGCCCAATTTTACCTTCCATTAAAGTCAATTGAATATTGTTGGGCGAGGCATAAAATGCAATTCCACCAAATTGTGTCAAGTTCCCCGTGAGCGGGTTAGGTTAAAATTACCCCCATTGGTAAGGTACAGGTGAGAGAAGCTTTTTTTTTTTACGTAGGTCGGTGTTATAAATAAATTAGAATGGACATCTGCTTGTTTGGGTGGGTGTTAAAGATTATTGGAAGAAGAGCAAGGGAGTTCTCCCAGTATATTGGGGCTATTTGTCACTCAACCAATGCCACTAAATGATCTGGTCATTCATCTCATTGCTGTTTGTGAGATCTAGGTGGGTGCAGAATGGCCACTGCATTTTCTACATTATATCAGTGACCGCACTTCATTACCTGTAAAGCACTTTGGGACAACCTGAGGTCATGAAAGATGCTATATAAATGCAAGTTCTCTCGATTTTTCATATAGGGCCACAGAGCGAAGCACAGATGAGAGAGAGAGAACCCAACTGGTTCACTGATGTCCTTCAGGGAAGGAAACCTAGTTTGGCCTATAGGTGACTCCAGTCCCACACCAACATGGTTGACTTTTAACTGCCATCTAAAGAGGCCTAGCAAGACACTTAGTTGTATGAAACTGCTAACAATATTAAAATAATATTGATTGAAAACTTTGGGCTTCTTGGAAAGAAGTGTTCAATTCCTCCATTTAGACAAGCCAAAAAAAAAATCACCCAAAAAATTGGAACCATGTTTTAGAAGGATGAATTTTAGGAGATGTTATGCGGCGTCTCTGAACAGGCAACTTAAAATAATTAAATAAAAGCAAAATACTGCGGATGCTGGAAATCTGAAACAAAAACAAGAAATGCTGGATTCACTCAGCAGGTCTGGCAGCATCTGTGGAAAGAGAAGCAGAGTTAACGTTTCGGGTCAGTGACCCTTCTTCGGAACTTCGGAGTTCCGAAGAAGGGTCACTGACCCGAAACGTTAACTCTGCTTCTCTTTCCACAGATGCTGCCAGACCTGTTGACTTAAAATAATCAGCAGCCTATTCCAATATTTAACAAAATTATGAGATTTTTCCATGCAGTTGAATTTGTAATATATCATCACTACTAATGACTTTACAAAGAGATGTTCGACATCCTGCCTCTACAATCTACAATCTGCGAAGGGAATTAAGTACAGAGCAAGATTTATCATCTTTTAAGATATGAACTCTTGGGTTTAGAGAAATAATTTAGAAAAGGTGCTTCTTTCTTCAGACCACTAAAGGCCCATCTGGATTTGCTTTAGCTTTACTACAGAGAGCTGGTCTCCATTACCGAGTGCATCTGAGAGTGCTTGCCCGTAAATTTGCTGAAATGGGTTAAGGGAGTAAAACACAATTCAAGTATCCAAGTACCACTGAGGTGATGAGGCTCTCCTCTCTCTCACCGACAACAACTTGCATTTATATAGCACTTTTAGTGTAGGACAATGCCGCAAGGAGCATCACAGGAACAATTAGCAAACAGAACTTGACATCGAGTCACAGAAGGAAATATTGACAAGTGTCCGAAAGATTGATCAAAGTGGTAGGGAGAAAAATTGGATAAGGCCACTAATCGGGCACGGGGATCATGATGCGTGATTAACTCACACCCATTCATAGTGAACTTCATGCCTGCTAATATATATGATAATGGTGTGCAGCCCAGCACTAAGTGCGCTGCTGAATAGCAGGAGGGGTCCCAAGTCTGTGCGAGGCTAACGCCATCTAAAAGTAGCCTGCATTACTTAAAGCTAGACTGCACCTCTTAAAGGCGACGTGCATACTAGCTGCAGCAGGTGCTGCAATTGGTGGAAGAAGAGTTTATGAGCAGAAAGAGGAGTGGAAATAGTGCAACAGGCCAGAGAGTGTGCCCCAAATATAGCACTGGAGGCCTTGTTGCAGGAGGTAGACCGGAGGAGAGGGGTCCTCTTCCTGCAGGAGGCCGGGAGGCCCTCCAGACAGACATTACAAAGGCAGTGGGTGCAGGTGTTTGTCACAGTCAATGCCAGCAGTCTAAGGACCTGGATGCAATGCCATAAAAGAGTTCAATGGCTTCACTTGAGAGATCAAGGTCAGTGAATGCATCTTTGCATGCTACATCCTTACAAGTGAACCACTAACCTCACAAACTGCTCCATTCATGATACGGTCCCCACCCCCGCCCCCAACTTCACTCACCTACCGACAGACTCTTTCAAGCTCAGACTCATACATACAACTGCCACCTGGTCAAGAACTGGTATGGGAGTCTAATGTCCATTGTCTTCTCTCATGCTTAGAGACTTAGCACTGCTATAAGCCTCACACTCACATCCCACAGCTTGCACACTGCCAGCTATTCGACTACGACAGGCACATCATCCAAACACATTGCACCACACTCAGTGACACACTTCCCTCTCTCGTGCAAGACATAATTGGCTCATAATTGAAGGCAGCAGTACCTAACCAGCAGGGGACAGGGGCGGCTGCATGCACCCCAAATAAGGAGACAGTACTGGCAAACATCGGTGCAGCTGCGCCTGAGATCATGGCCACTGGCGGGACTGAAACCATAGAAGATGATGGCATGTTCCTAAGTAATCCACCTTCTCACATCCCACTTGCCCCTTTTCCCACAATCTCTTCTGATTTCCAAGCTACAAATGGTGTAACCATGCACCTCTTGCTTTCCCTTCCTTCCTGCACCACGACCCTACACTTGTGCTTTTATGCTTTCAGATGCTGAAGAACTGCCACCTGGTCAAGAACTGGTATGGGAGTCTAATGTCCAAGAGGAACTACAGACTGTTGAAGAAGAAACACCATCTCTTGATCTCAAACTCACAACCACTAGCTCAGATACTGGCACTGTGCATTCTTTAAAGGGTAGCAGAGATGTGGGTGCTGCATGTGGTGTATCCCTGGGCATGAATGGCCTGCAGCCAAGCCAGGGGGAAAAGATAACACAGGTGCCAGCTCCCCAGATTGTGAGGTCTCAGATCACTTCTGCTGCAGAGATTTCAGGTGAGGACTTCAAATGAGCAGAGCACAGAAAAAGACTAATGGGCTTGCAGAGAGAAATGCTTGGTGAATTGGCAGGCCTGCCAGAAAGCCTGCTGTCACTATCAAGGAGATAGTGGAGTCTGGTACCAAGCTGGCACAGGGATTTGCACAGAGTTAGGAGCCCATCCTTTCCAGCATGAAAATGGTGGCCAATTCCGGGAGAACACGTGGACCAGATCATTATGAAGCATCTGATGGCTGACGTCTTAGCTTCCATTGCAGAACAAGCAGAAGCCACCTAATGTCCGAGTGCTGCAGTAGAAGCTCAGGCTGAGGTCAGCTTGTTGCCAGGCAGGCTCAGATTGCTGCCAATATGACTGCGGATATGAGTGCTCAAAGGGACTTCCAGGGTCTCACAACAGTCCAGCAGTCTGTGCTTTTGTGTTACTATGTTAGCTTAGGTACCATCGCTGGGGAGTGCCAGTGGCTCCTGGTGCATGACCTGCTGTCCTAACTCAGGATGACAACATTCGTGCTCCCAGTGCTGCCACTCTGCCAGTCCTCCTGCTATTGCCTCTCTGCCAGCTAGCCCAGACTGTTGCCTTCTATGGTGAGGTGGCCCAGTCCAAAGCTGGGCCTGCAAGGCAATCTGCATTCACCCCCACTGCAAATTAAGATCCTTCCACCCACCATGCTGTAGTCACTGGGATAGCACTGTGTAGGAACACTAGATCAGGTAAAGGCACCAGAAAGACAGGTACTAAGGGAATGCACAAGGTTATTTAGCTTTTTATTGTATGGAAGTCTGAATGGTTTGTTGGATAAAGTTGATATGGGATAGTTGTTTTGTTGTGGCTTTTATTACAGGATTGTGACCAAGAGGACACTGTGATAGTCCGTAACAGAAGGGTGGTAAGGTGTGGGTCTGTTGTCCAATGGAAATCTGATGTTGTGTTCATGGAACCAGAGTTGAATGTGGCATACAAAGACAGCCTGGCTGGAAGATTTATTTATTTTATTTATTTATTTATTTAGAGATACAGCATTGAAACAGGCCCTTCGGCCCACTGAGTCTGTGCCGACCAACAACCACCCATTTATACTAATCCTACATTAACCCCATATTCTTTATCACATCCCCACCATTCCCTATCACCTACCTACACTGGGGGCAATTTACAGTGGCCAATATACCTATCAACCTGCAAATCTTTGGCTTGATGAATGTGTTGGTTGCCTCGTACCTTCCTCCTCCTGCTTCTCCTCCTCCTGAACTGTTTGCCATATCCCTCATGGCAAGGACTGTGCCCTCAAAATGGCCACGTTGTGGAGGATACAGCAAACCACCATGAATCAGGGCACCCCCTCTGCCCAGTACTGGAGGGCTCCTCCAGAGTGGTCGAGGCAGCGGAACCACTGCTTCAGCACCCCAGTGATCTGCTCTATGATGTTGTGTGTGGCTCAATGGCTCTCACTGTACGTATGCTGGCCTTGAGTGGTTGGGCTGTGCAACAGAGTCATGAGCCAGGTGTTAGGCAGATAGCCCTTGTCCCCAACAGTCGCCCTCTGGTTTGACGTGGAGGCTTAAATACTGAGGGAACAGCAGACTGGCACAGAATGAAAGCATCATGACTGTTGTCAGGATAGCAGGCATTCACCAGAATGATACGCTGAGCATACTCGGACACCAACTGCACATTTAGCGAGTGGTAACATTTGCAGTTAGATGACATCTCAGCATTTAGATATGGATATGGTGCTGCAAAGCCCTGTGTGTGCAGCCGATGGCACCCTGCACCACAGGGAAGCCTGCTATCCTGGTGAAGCCATGTGTACGCACTACCTGCTTCTCCCTGGTCAGAGAGAACACAATGAACTCCTCTCTCCTGGCGTACAGAGCCCCTGCCACTTCTCTGATGTAGCTGTGGATGGCAAACTGGGAGACATTACATATGTTGCCTGCTTCAGCCTGGAAAGATTTCGACGTGAAGAAATTCAGGGTTACTGGCAGTACCATCCTCGCCCTGCTTTGAGGCTGCAGTTCTGTTTCTAAGAGGTAGCAGAGTTCTGTGAGCACATCCTTTGTAAAGCACACACTGCTCCTGGCTTAGGTGGAGGGAAGAGAAATGCTCGTGTAAGACCCTAGGTGGATAAGGCCTCCTGCTGAGAGCCCTTCTCCCTCTCCTCCTCCTCCCTCTGTGAGCAGCTTGTCCTCTTCTTTGCTGCCTCTGCTCCATCTCCCTCTCAGACCAAGGGAACTATGGCAGCCATGGCTGGGAGCAAGTGATGTGTCCGCAGCTCTTGCAGTCACAACCATTGCCTTCTCCATGTGCAGCACCACTCCCTGAAGACTTAACCAACTGTAACCAACTCTACAAAACACCCAGCATTTACACAAACTCAAACAGAGCCAGTAAAGATGAATCAGCAACTAACCTGCAAATTGTTGATGATCTCTTTAAATAGCAATGCTAGGGGGTTCTTCCTGCTGCTGTACACATGTCAGCTGTGCATGTTTAAAAGATGGCATTAGCTCGAGCGACAAGATCAAAAAGGGCAGTGCTGTGATCAATTCAACATTGGACACTGATTGATGTCACAATCTGCCTACTCTGCTTAATTCTGGTGCACATTCCTAACACTTAAGCTGAAGCCCTAAATTGGAATTTGAAGCGTGCCATGCCGAAAGTGTCTGTGCATGGCGGTGGATGCCATTTGGGTACAAAAACAGCACCCATAGCACAGAAACCAGGGGCACTATGGAGCCCGATTTTGCAGCCGTAGCTTTAAAGGAAGATCTTAAAAGAGGAGAGCGAAAGAGGTGAAGACGCTTAGGGAGGGGATTCCAGCGCTTTGCATCTAAGCAAATGAAGGCACGGTCAGGAAATGTTGGAGCGATAAAAATCGGGGATAAACGAGAGGTCAGAATTGGAGGAGTGCTGCTACGTTCCTATGTTCCTATCTCGGAGAGCTGCAGGATTGGAGGAGATTACAGAGGTAGGGAGGGAGGAGGCCATGGACGGATTGGAACAAGGATGAGAATGTAAACTTCAAGGTTTTGCTGTACCGGGAGCCAATGTAGATCAACAAGCACAGGGTGTTGGGTGAACAGGACTTGGTGCAAATTAGGATATGGAGTGCAATGATTGAATGTAAAAGCAGTGGAAGAAACCGCCTGACTCACATGCCACGAGGCATAGAAGAGAAAGGGGAAGCAAATCGCTGATCTCCCCACCCCCGAATTCTCACTATGTGCTCTCAGCATGCAAGGCTCTATGTCTGGAGTGCTAATTCATAGAATCACCAACATTATTTTAAGTGAGAAAATGAGCACTGGGTGCAAGGTTGTGGCAAGACAATTCACCCAGTTAGTAACAATGGAACGTGCAGTAACATGAATGCTGGCAAACAGACACAGGAATAGACAGGTGTCAAGTCCGAACCCTAGTTGGTGCTGAGTTAAGCCGACCTGAGTTGAGCATTAGTGGTTTTGTGTCTCATCGTTAGGGACAACAGCAACAGGATCTTGGGGTTACTATCACCTCCAAATTCCCCTAAGTCACATAACATCCTGACTTGGACTTATATTTCATTTCTTCTTCACTACTGGCTCAATATCCTGCAGCTCCCTACCTAACTGTTAGGTAAATTGGGCCTATATTCTCTGGAGTTTAGAAGAATGAGAGAGAATTGAGACATACAAGATTCTGAAAGGGCTTGATAGGGTAGAAGCTGAGAGATTGTTCCCACTTGTCAGGGAATCTCTAACACAGGGACACAGTCTCAGGATAAGGGGTTAATCATTCAGGACTGTGATGAGGAGAAATTACTTCACTCAAAGGGTTGTGAATCTTTGGAATTCTCTACCCCAGAGGGTTGTGGCTTCTCCATCATTTAAGGCTGGGATAGATAGATTGTTGGTCTCGCAGGGAATCAAGGGATATGGGAAGCGGGCAGGAAAGTGGAATTGAAGCCCAAGATTAGCCATGGTCATATTGAATGGCTGAGCAGGCTCGATGGGCCATATGGTCTATTTCTGCTCCTATTTCATGTGTTCTTGTGTTCCAACAGCACTGTGGAAGTACTTTCACCACATGGACCTCAGCAGTCCAACAAGAAGGTCCACCACCACCTTCTCAGGGCAACGAGGTATGGGAAATAAATGCCAGCCTTGCCAGTGACGCTAACATGCTAACAATTAAGACATTTTTAAAATGGGCTCAGGAGAGGATAAGTACTGCTGCATAGTACCCAGTAACCTCTTGCTGGAAAGTCTGAATGTCAACGTGGACAGGATTAGGCATGCCTGTGCTGTCCCCACAGTGAAATAGCCCAGTCTCAATGTCACATGCGCGCATTACTTCATCACAAAGTGTAGTAAAGTAGTGCAGTAACTATGCTACTAGACAAGTGACCCAGTCAGATGTGAGTTCAATTTCCAGCATGATAGTTATAGAGCCATAGAGCCATAGAGTCATTTACGGCACAGAAGGTGGCCATTTGTCCCATTGAGACCATGCTGGCTCTCAGCAGAGCTATCCAGTCAGTCCCCCTCCCCTGCTCGATCCCTGTAGCCATGCAAAATACTTTCCGTCAGTTGCCAGCCATGAATTTGAACTCAGATTTTAAATGTTTGTAAATAAAAAGCTGTAAAAGTGACCGTGAAGCTGTTGGATTGCTGTAAAAACCCAACTGGTTCACCAGTGCCCTTCGGGGAAGGAAACCTGCTGTCCTTTCCCAGTCTGGTCTATACGTGACTCCAATCCCACACCAATGTAACTGACTCTGGACTACCCTCTGAAGTGGCTTAGTATGTCGTATTAAAGCTGGGCAGCTAGGGGTGGGCAATAAATGCTGGCCTTGCCAGTGATATACACATCCCAAGAATGGATTTAAAAAGACTTGTGTGTGATACCAGAGATCCACCAACAATTGTGGAATCACAGTGCAGAGTGATTCAAGTGAGGAAAGAAGAGAATTGACCAAGCAACTTAGATATGATGGGTGCTCTTGAGTTTATTCACCAAGACACACAAAGGCTGTTCACTCATTGCATTGTGAGAAAGTACAGATGAGCAAGTCACACAGTTGAACTTGTTTATTTTCATTAATCCGGTACATTCATCTTGAGTCCTTTACTGCTAGCACTCTTTATTGTGTAGGTGTTATCCTGTTGGAGCTCGCTAGTTCCTTAAGTGCCTTAATATTTCTTTTTCTCTTGACAGTCTCTTAAGTGCTTAAAGATTCACCTGATGACCCTGTGAGGTTAAGTAAATAGCAGCCTGCAAATTCCAACCCATAAATGCATTAGCCCAACCATGACATGGTTGCTAAGTAAACGGTGTGACTCACTAGCCTACACACAGGTGTGTAACATATTTTAGCAGCTTTGAAGTCAAGTTTAAATATATAGGTGATTTAAAATATAAAATACCACCTTCACCTCCTGATAACAGCTTTTTATTTCCAGATTTTTAAAAATCCAAACTCAATAATCACTCAGAAATGCCAACAAAATCTGTCCTCTTTTTCTACAATTAAATCTCTACAGCAGGACTACCCTTTGTGCCAGCTACCTTACATAGAACATAGAACAGTACAGCACAGTACAGGCCCTTCGGCCCACGATGTTGTGCCGACCCTTTAACCTACTCTAAGATCAAACTACCTACATACCCTTCATTCTACTATCATCCGTGTACCTATCCAAGAGTCGCTTAAATGTCCCTAATGTATCTGCTTCTACTACCACCGCTGGCAGTGCATTCCACGCACCCACCACTCTCTGTGTAAAGAACCTACCTCTGACATCTCCCCTAAACCTTACTCCAATCACCTTAAAATTATGCCCCCTGGTGATAGCCCTTTCTGCCCTGGGAAAAAGTCTCTGGCTATCCACTCTATCTATGCCTCTCATCATCTTGTACACCTCTATCAAGTCACCTCTGATCCTTCTTCGCTCCAATGAGAAAAGCCCTAGCTCCCTCAACCTTTCTTCATAAGACATGCCCTCCAGTCCAGGCAGCATCCTGGTAAATCTCCACTGCACCCTCTCTAAAGCTTCCACATCCTTCCTATAATGAGGCGACCAGAACTGAACACAATATTCCAAGTGTGATTTACCCAGGGCTTTATAGAGCTGCAGCATAACCTCACGGCTCTTAAACTCAATCCCCCTGTTAATCAAAGCCAACACCCCATATGCCTTCTTAACAACCCTATCAACTTGGGTGGCAACTTTGAGGGATCTATGGACGTGGACCCCAAGATCCCTCTGTTCCTCCACACTGCCAAGAATCCTGTCTTTAAGCCTGTATTCTGCATTCAAATTCGACCTTCCAAAATGAATCACTTCACACTTTTCCAGGTTGAACTCCATCTGCCACTTCTCAGCCCAGCTCTGCATCCTGTCAATGTCCCGTTGCAACCCACAACAGCCCTCCACACTATCCACAACTCCAGCAACCTTTGTGTCATCGGCAAACTTACTAACCCAGCCTTCCACTTCCTCATCCAAGTCATTTATAAAAATCACAAAGAGCAGAGGTCCCAGAACAGATCCCTGCGGAACACCACTGGTCACCGAGCTCCAGGCTGAATACTTGCTCTAGTTCCTGGTCTACTGCTTCTGTGAGGTGCGGCCTGAGTGGCATGTGGTTGAATGGTGGAGGCTGGAGCCTTTGAGACTTGAGGCGACTCTCCTTTCAGTGTCTGTTGTCCCAGAGGACTAGTTTCTGGTAACCTGGCACTTACAGTGGCAAGGGCTGTTGGATCCATGTCTGAAGCTCTCATGTCGTCATTGGAAGAGACATCAAGGAAGCGGGTTTGGTGTCATTTTCTGTAAAGGCAGTGACATCTGCACCCACACGTTGCACCCCACTGGTGCTGGGCACAGGCTCAGAGGTACTCCTGCTTGGTGTCATCACAGCCCCAATGAGGTCTTGGAAACCCTGTGAAATGTGTGCTGTTCAAAATATCTACTGAACAGCATTGGTAGCTGCTGCTGCTGATGTCCTTAGCAGCTCTTCCTGGAGTCTTGATGGTGCAGGAATTTCCCGGGATGTCACAGTCTCCAGAATGTTCTACAGCTTGAGATATTTCCTGCCACATATTGCAGATCCAGATAGTGGACTCTTACCGCTCAACTATTACCTGAACCATATGCTTAGAAACCACGTCTAATGCCTGGCTGTGCGCTCAATGCTCCTGAATCATCACTCTTTTGAAGACCAGGCCCCTGAAACTGGGCTCCTCAGCTGAAGGTGGCCATGTCTCTCCCTTCTGTGAAAGAATGACACTCTTTTCTCTTTCATGCCCAGGTCTTCATTCTCATTAGTGCTCAGTGACTCACCCAGTGATGACCCTTCTGACTGTCCAACTAATTCCTTTGTCTCTGTGTTGGTGCCTGTATTGGTAAATTGCCAGGATGGAGTTGGTGGGAATGTGGCAACAACTGTGGATCTAGAAGTGCCCAGCTGTCATCAGAGTAGTTAGCCTCTTCCTCCAATGACATGAAAGACAGAAGAGCTGCTTTAGCTGTGACAATTGCCCTTTAAGAAATAGGCAAGTGAGTGTAATGGCATTGCAATACATTGAGAAAGCTCAAGAAGGTGATTCTAAATTTAATGAGCCTTGTCCAGCCTTTACCAACCTTGTCCTCTCTTACATGCTCTTCTATTCATCTGCCTCCTGAATCTAATGCCTCCTCTTGCTGTGCGCTCAGGGTTTTCAGTGACGGTAGTCCTCCCAAGTTGTCCTCTGTAGCACTATTTGGAGGCCCTATTTTCCTTTGGAGAGCGAGATGACAATGTTACAGATCAGAGAGTCACTGAGACTTTCCTCATATGAGATTATGCATGCCATGATGATGAGAGTTGTCCTTTAAAAAGAAGTTTCCTTGAAGACTAGTTCAAATCCTTGTGGCAGGTAAAGTGAATTGAGAGAGTGTTTTTGAGTAAAGAAGGTGCTTGAATGTTTGAAGAGGTTGCTTTTATCAGAGGTGTGTTTCTGAGACAGCCAGTGGTGGAGAGAAAAGGAGTTGATAGGGTAGATAGAGAAAAACTAATTTCTCCAGTGATGAAGATCAGAACAAGGGGCCAGAACCTTAAAATTAAAGTTAAGCCATTTTGAGGTAATATGAGATGTAAAGAAGTGAGTATTAGTGGTAGAGGATGTGGATTAGCACCAGAGCATTGACTTACCGCAGACACCCTTGTGAGGTCATTGAACCTCTTCCTGCACTGCGTGGC
This sequence comes from Heterodontus francisci, assembly GCF_036365525.1. NCBI lineage: Eukaryota > Metazoa > Chordata > Chondrichthyes > Heterodontiformes > Heterodontidae > Heterodontus > Heterodontus francisci. The sequence goes on along the minus strand of NC_090380.1, from coordinate 30,130,683 downwards.
AGTTCATACGGTGGCGGGGGTTGTATTGACCGTCTCTGCCACCTCCCTGCAGGCGGCCTGCACCACCCTCCTATGCAACTTCCTGCTCTCGGTACCCATCGGACAATCCTTCCAGTGATACATCAGAAAACGTGGGAACCTTCCAGTTATTGACACACCTGAGGTTGATGCTCCTTCTGCCACCACATTGAGAAGCAAAATTGCCCATTAACTGGCTGCAGCTTTTAAAAGACTGCACCCCCCCCCAGAAGTGTACTGCTCTCCCTCCCAGCAGTGGTAAATCAGTGAAGAGAAAAATTCAGACCGTAATGTTGGATTTGAGTGGTGGTCTGGACTTTCTCATTATTTCTCCTCCTGGACCTTTTGGAGCTCAGGGTCTTCCCTGGGGAGATTACTGGGCTCACAGTAGAGTGGATGTACAACTTGTACAGGTCCATGGAAGTTTCTTGGTCTGTGATTTCTCACATTCTTAATTTACCAGCCAGTGCAGTAGGGCTTGTATAGAATATTGTCAAATATTCCTATTGCCCTTAAATGGAGATATTATAAAGAAAGAAAGAATTTGCATTTATCCAGCAGTTTTCATGACCTCAGACATCCCAAAGCACTTTGCAGCCATTGAACTGCTATAACATGGAAGATGCAGTAGCCAATTCACACACTGCAAGATCCTACAAACAATAATGTGATAAAAAGCCAGATAATTTTGTTTTTGTGATGTTGGTTGAGGGATATGTATTGGTCAGGGACCAGACAGAACTTCCTTGTTTTTCTTCGAAATAGCACCATGCCATTTTTATGTTCATTCAAGAGGGCAGACTGGGTCTTGGTTTAAAGTCTCATCTGAAAGTTGGTACCTCTGACCGTGCAGCACTCCCTCAGTACTGCACTGGAGTGTCAGCCTGGATTATGTACTTAAATCTCTGAAGTGGGACTATGAAACCACAGTTTACTGTCACAGAGGTGAGGGCGCTACTGCTGAACCATGGCTGACACTGTATATTGTCATGCATCTTATACCTCTAATACAAATTTGAAACTAAACTAGGAAACACTTAAAATATCTGGCTGATACTAACATAAAGGTATAACATATCTATATTCTTACATGTGCCATTTAACTTATGTGTTAAATTTTAATTATACACTGCTCCGCTCTTGCATCCTTCTTTTTATCCTTTTCTCTTTAAACATTGCTTTTTTCCCCCCGTTGGTAACTAGAGACTTGACATAATTGGACTGTGAGTCTGACTGCCAGAGGAGAGAAAGAAAAATCTTTTTAAACAAAGTGAATAGGAGGATCGCCAGTCACTTCAGTGGAGCAGTGAAGTCTCCTTTTTTTTAATGGAAGCATAATTGAATAACAATAACAAAGTTAGGGTCGCACAATAGCAATGGGATTGAAGATGTCTGTTTGACTGATTGCTTCAATAAAGCAGTGGGACCTCAGCTCTGTGCTACTGTACACCCTTCAGCCTACAGGAGCCTAATCCCTGCAGTACGTGAAATCCTGACTGCATGCAGTAATGTGCCACCCCTGGTAGAAGAGCTTTACACTACCATAAGATAAAGTCGTCGCCTTTGCTAGCCGGCTAAACTACCCCCAGGCAAGAAAACATATGAAAACGCAAGGTGACTAGTCAGAAACACTGCTTTCTAATAAAGCAGCCGCTGCCATGATGAATGGCAGTTACTGCTAAAATATTATACATTTTTACTGCTAATGTGTTGCTATAGCTTACATTGGATTTTAAAGGAAAAAATGACTTTAATCTTATTCCAGGTCCATAGGTCAGGATAGACCAAGAACCTTTTTAGAATTGCACTGTATATTGCAGTGATGGCTATGAATTTGTGAATTCTTTATTACATAATGTTATTTTGAAACATACCAAACTGTTAAATTCTGTGACCACGCCCTCCCCCAGCCCCCCCCCAACCACAAACAGTCATTTTCAGAAGCGATTCCGCCATCAAGGGAAATTTGAAGAATTTCAACAATGGCTTGTATTTATATAGCACCTTTAACATCATAAAATGTCCCAAGGTGCTTCACAGGGACATTATGAAACAAAATATGATACCAAGCCTAATAGAGAGATATTAGTGTGGATGAACAAATACTTGATCAAAGAGGTAGGTTTTTAAGGAGTGTCTTAAAGGAGGAAAGGGAGGTAGAGAGGCAGAGAGGTTTAGGGAGGGAATTCCAGAACTTAATGCCTAAGCAGCTGAAGACACGGCCACCAATGGTGGAGCAATTAAAATCGGAGGTGCTCAAGAGGCTGGAAATAGAGCAGCACAGATATCTCAAAGGGTTGTGGGGCTAGAGGAGATTACAGAGATAGGGAGGCGCCAGTCTATGAGGGATTTGAAAACAAGGATGAGAATTTTAAAATCGAGGTGTTGCTTAACCAGGAGCCAAAGTAGGTCAGGGGTGATGGGTGAACAGAACATGATGAGAGTTAGGACATGGACAGCAGAGTTTTCGATGACATCAAGTTTATGGAGGGTAATACGTGGGAAGTCAGCCAAGAATGCATTAGAATAGTCAGTTCTAGAGGTAACAACGGCATGGCTCATGGTTTCAGCAGCAGATGAGCTGAGGTGGGCCAGAGTCGGGCAATGCTATGGAGGGTGAAATAGGCGGTCTTAGTGATTGCGCCGATTTGTGATCGGAAGCTCATCTCGGGGTCAAATATGACACTAAGGTTGTGAACAATCTGATATAGCCTCAGACAGCTGCCTGGGAGATGGATGGAGTCAGTGGCTAGCGAACAGAGTTTATGGTGGTTACCAGAGATAATGGCTTTGCTCTTACTGATATCTAGTTGGAGGAAATGTCTGCTAATCCAGCATTGGATGTTGAACAAGCAGTCTGACAGTTTAGAAACAGTGGAGGAGTTGCGAGAGGTGGTGGTGAGGTGAACTGTGTGTTGTCAGCCTACATGTGGAAACTGATATGTTTTCGGATGATGTCGCCGAGGGGCAGCATGTAAATGAGAAACAGGAGAGGGCCAAAGATAGATCCTTGGAAGACACCAGAGGGAATGGTGTAGGAACAGGAAGAGAAACTATTGCATGTGATTTTCTGGCTATGATTAGATAGATAGGAATGGAATCAGACAAGTCTAGTCCCACCCAGCTGGACCACAGTAGAGAGACATTGGTGGAGGATGGTGTGGTCAAAGGTTACAGACAGGTCGAGAAGGGCGAGGAGGGTAAGTTTACCTTTGTCACAGTCACATAGGATATCATTTGTGACTTCGATAAGAGTCTTTTCAGTACTGTAGCAGGAGTAGAAATCTGATTGGAGGGATTCAAAGATGGAGCTCCGGGAAAATTGGGGACAGATTTCTGAAGCAACAACACGTTTAGTTTAGAGATACAGCACTGAAACAGGCCCTTCGGCCCACCGAGTCTGTGCCGACCATCAACCATCCATTTATACTAATCCTACACTAATTCCATATTCCTACCACCTCCCCACCTGTCCCTATATTTTCCTACCACCTACCTATACTAGGGGCAATTTATAATGGCCAATTAACCTATCAACCAGCAAGTCTTTGGCATGTGGGAGGAAAGCGGAGCACCCGGAGGAAACCCACGCAGACACAGGGAGAACTTGCAAACTCCACACAGGCAGTACCCAGAATTGAACCCGGGTCGCTGGAGCTGTGAGGCTGCGGTGCTAACCACTGCACCACTGTGCCGCCCCGTTGAAGGACTTTGGTGAGGAAAGGAAGATTGGAGATTGTGATGGTAGATTGCAATGACACAGTAGTCAAAGGTTTTTGAGGAGATGGTTGATAACAGCAGATTTGAAGGGGAGTACCTGAGGAGAAAGAATTGAAGGTACTGCATACTGCAATGGCTATGGGACATGACAATATCCCAGCTGTAGTACTGAAGGCTTGTGCTGCAGAACTAGCTGTTCCAAGCTGTTCCATAACAGCTACATCACTGGTATCTACCCGACAATGTGGAAAATTGCCCAGGTAGGTCACGTCCACAAAAAGCAAGACAAATTCAATCTGGCCAATTATCGCTCCATCAGTCAACTCTCGATCATCAGCAAAGTGATGGAAGGTGTCATCGACATTGCTATCAAGCGCTACTTAAACAGCAATAACCTGCTCATCGATGCTCAGTTTGGGTTCTGCCAGGGCCACTTGGCCCCTGATCTCATTACAGCCTTGGCCCAAACATGAACAAGAGAACTGAATTCCAGAGGTGAGTTGAGAGTGACTGCCCTTGACATCAAGGCAGCATTTGACCTAGTGTAGCATCAAAGAGCCCTAGCAAATTGAAGTCAATGGGAATCATGGGGAAAACTCTCCACTGGTTGGAGTCATACCTAGCACAAAGAAGATGGTTGTGACTATTGGAGGCCAATCATCTCAGCTCCAGGACATTGCTGCAGAGGTTCCTCAGGGTAGTGTCCTAGGCCCAACCATCTTCAGTTGCTTCATCAATGACCTTCCCTCCATCATAAGGTCAGAAGTGGGGATGTTCACTGATGATTGTACAATGTTCAGTACCATTCGCAACTCTTCAGATACTGAAGCAGTCCATGTCCATATGCAGCAAGACCTGGACAACTTTGAAGGGTAGGGGAGGTGGAGGTGTAATGGTATTGTTACTGGATCAATGACCCAGGGTATTTCTCTGGGGACGTGGGTTCAAATCCCACCACAGCAGATGGTGAAATTTGAATTCAATCAATAAATCGGGAATTTGTTACATAATGCTATTTTGAAACATACCAAACTGTTACATTTGTGACCCACTCCCACGAACAGTAATTTTTAGAAGCGATTCCTCCAGGGTCACTCAGCTCCTGATATCATTAAAGCCTTAGTTCAAACATGGACAAAAGAGCTGAACTCAAGAGGTGGGGTGAGAGTGGTTTCCCTTGACATCAAGGCAGCATTTGACAGAGTGTAGTATCAAGGAGCCTGAACAAAACTGGAGTCAATGGGAATCAGGAGGAAAACTCTCATACCTAGCGCAAAAGAAGATGGTTGTGGTTGTTGGAGGTCAATCATCTCAGCTCCAGGACATCACTGCAGGAGTTCCCCAGGGTAGTGTCCTTGGCCCAACCATCTTCAGCTGCTTCATCAATGACCTTCCGTCAATCATAAGGTCAGAAGTGGGGATGTTCACTGATGATTGCACAATGTTCAGCACCATTTGCGACTCCTCAGATACTGAAGCAGTCCGTGTAGAAAGGCAGCAAGATCGGACAATATCCAGGCTTGGGCTGATAAGTGGCAAGTGTTACGACCAGGTGAGGCAGGGGTCTAGGGCTCCCCTCTCAGCCTTTGACCTGTTTGGCCTTAACAGGGTTTAATTTTTAAAACATTGTTTTAAGCTTCCCCTCAGTGAATCCTTGTTCACTGCTCTCTAATTGCAACGGCAAACAAATCAACCAAACTGGTTTTCTTAGATTTGAGCAAAAAAGGTGTAAGTTTATTAACCTTAAAACTCTAATTTGGTTAAAACTACTAGAAATACGCGACGCAACCACACTAGCATGCATACGTGATAAACACACATGCAAACAAAGACCGAGGAGGAGAAAGTAGGGGAAAGATTCAAACTACCAGCTGGAGTTAAAGTTACTGGCTTTTGGGTTTGATGTAGTCTTTGATTGCAGTTGTCTTGCAGTTCTCATTGGGGCCCAGTGCACACTTTCAAACTTGTTTAGCTGCAGGAGTCTTCTGTCTTGAGGTTTGCGTGGCTTCAGTGGATCCCCTGGAACTTCGTGAGAGAGAGGGAGCGACCTTCCTTCTCTGTTGTCTTCAAATTGCAGTCTCTTTTCCAACTGTTCTGTGAGCACAATTCAAAACTCGAAGTTGGCCGCAGGTTAGTCATATGATGAACCCCTTATTTCAGACAACTTCTCCTGCGGTTTGTGGATTTCAAAGCTCTTGGTTGGGGGTGTAGTGCTGTCTCTTACACAGACAAAATGCAGATCAGTGTTGCCCAGACCAATCTTTGTTAATTGAATCAGTGAGCAGTTCCCATTGTCTCATTTTTTCAACTGTCTTTTGGAATGCAAAATGTGCAGCCATGTTTTAGTGAACTTTTAAACCAAGCCATTTATTTTCAGTCCAGCAATAGTTCAAAATTAATGTTCCATATGACAAAACCAACAGGTCTCATTTTGGCAGGTGTGGTTTTCATGACACAAGTAACATTCACACCACACAAGTGCTAGGCAATGACCATCTCCAACAAGAGAGAATCTAACCATCTCCCCTTGACATTCAATGGCATTACAATTGCTAAATCCCCCACTATCAACATCCTGGGGGTTACCATTGTCCAGAAACTGAACTGGAGCAGCCACATACATACTGTGGCTACAAGAGCAGATCAGAGGCTAGGAATCCTGAGGTGAGTAACTCACCTCCTGACTCCCCAAAGCCTGTCCACCATCTACAAGGCACAAGTCAGGAGTGTGATGGAATACTCTCCACTTGCTTGGATGGGTGTAGCTCCAACAACACTCAAGAAGCTTGACACCATCCAGGACAAAGCAGCCCACATGATTGGCACCCCATTCACAAACATTCACTCCCTCCACCACCGCGCACAGTGGCAGCAGTGTGTACCATCTATAAGATACACTGCAGCAGTGCACCACGGCTCCTTAGACAGCACCTTCCAAACCCATGACCGCTACCACCTATAAGGACAAGGGCAGCCAATGCATGGGAACACCACCACCTGCAAGTTCCCCTCCAAGGAACACAGCATCCTGACTTGGAACTATATCACCGTTCCTTCACTGTTGCTGGGTTAAAATCCAGGAACTCCCTTCCTAACAGCACTGTGGGTGTACCTACACCAGATGGACTGCAGCAGTTCAAGAAGGCAGCTCACCACCACCTTCTCAAGTGCAATTAGGGATGGACAACAAATGCTGGCCTTGCCAGCGACACCCACATCCCATGAAATTAATTTTTAAAAATCAGCTAACATGGGAGCCAGGAAGGGAAATGGTCAGTGGTTTAGTAGGAATAGGGTCAAGGGAGCAGGAGGTGGGTCTATGGACAAGATGCACTCGGAGACAGCATGAGTGGAAATTGGAGAGAAACTGGAGAAAGATGCAAATTCAGGGCGAGGGGAGCATAATAGGAAGTTTGGTCCTGAGATAGCACTAAGGGATACAAAACACATCATTGATCCCCAATATCCACTGTCTTTATGGATAGTGTGGAAAGCCCTTCCACCAATAAAATAGATTACGACATTACAATAAATGGTCAGAAAACCAATTCATGGATGAGAATGCACTCTTCTATATCTGTAAATGATATGAGAAACCTTAAAGTGGATTAGAGGCACTAATTTAATGCAGCTGCAGCTTTGCTCCCAAGCTTTATGACATTGTCTGAACCTTTGGAAGGAATTGCATCCTAGCTCTTTATGGAAAATATCCATTCTCATTAATATACCTGCAGAAGTAAAACCCTTCAAACTACATTCATTACTTTTACTCAGAACTAAAAAAATTGAAGGTTTTGTGGTTATATCTCAGTATAAAAGCAAATACATTTCTGTGATCTATAACCAACAATGTTAATTCTGATCTCATAACCCCTCCTTGATACTGGCTTAGTGTCTATCAATTTCTAGTACAGTGAGCTCTTCATCAAATTACACAAGAATGTCATCCTACTGCAGGATAAAACTACACACAGCATACACTCAGAATGCAACTGTTTAAAGCTCTTTTCTGGAATGATTGCATTTTCCATTTATGTTATGATAAACCTTTCCCACAATCTCATTGAGTCGCCTCTATATTGAAATAATTGAGTTAAAAGCAAAGCAAAATATTAAAGTAAGTGTTTTGCTTCCCACCCACCACCCCATTCTATTATTAAATTCAAAGGATGTACACGTCTAATTCTCAATTTGTTGTTGATTTTTGCTCAGTGCTTTCTTTATCTTTTCTCTTCCATTAATTGCATCATCCAACTTACAAAATTACTCTGTTATATTAGAAGGAGCAAATGGACCACAATTTGATTTTCAAGTGCTGAGTAGGTAGCACTTAATGAATTTGGAGAATGTTGATAGCTAGCACAAAGTTTTCTTTAGACTCTATAAAGGGGCCTGTGGTTTTATTGCTGGGCTGAAGTATTGATGCTATATGTTAAATAGAGTCGAAAATCCATGTCCACAATTCTGAAATCAAGTACATTTTTGATCTCAGAAAAGTTCATTAAAAGGGGGTTCCAATTCTCCATTCTAAAATTTATTCTCAGGATCTGGCATCACTGTCAAGACTGGCATTTATTCTCAAAGTGCCACGGTGAGATTGAAAGTCACGTAATCTGCATAACTTGTCCAGTAACATAATGACTAAACTACCGACCATACCCGAACAGGCCCCTACCCCAATACCATACTTAAAGGTATGGCTGGGGAATTTCCTTGTAGCTTATCATACACCACTGCCATAAATTTTCCAAGGTTTCCGAAAAGGTTACAGAGACGGATTGGGAACAGGTCCCAGGAAATTCACTGGCTTGTGTGATGGAAAGCCCACCTGCCAAGAATGAGGCATATTAATTTTGTCATATGGAACATAAATTTTAAACTCTTACTGGACTAAAAACATGACTGCACCTGCATTCTAAAAGGACAATGGCTGGAAACATTTGCATTCTAAGAGACAGTTGCCAGGAGAAGACAATGGAACTGCTCCCTAATTCAATTAACCAAATGGATTTTGATCAAAAGACATTGAAGGTGTGAAGGTCAGCATTCCAGCCCCCCTACGAGAGAATCCACAAAACTAGCCAGGCAGGCTGTCCTGAAAAAAAGAGCTAGTCACATGACTGGCCTGCTGGCCCAGGTTTGGTTTGAATTGTGTTCACAGAACAGTTTGAAGTCAGACTGTTGGAAACAGAGCATCTCCCTCTCTCTCTCTCACTTTCACACACAAAAAGCAGAGACTGCAACTGGATTTCAAGAAGACAGAAAGCATTGAAGCAAGTTTGAAACAAGTTTGAAAGCGTACACTGGGCCTCATCGAGACGGCAAGATTGAACTACAATCAAAGACTTTACATCAAACTCAGAAGACAGTAAATGAACTCCAACTATTGCTTCAAACCTTTCCCCTTTATTCTTTTGTCTTTTCTGTCTCTACCTGCATGTATGTTTATCACGTATGCATGCTAGCATGATTGCGTCATGTATTTTTAGTCGTTTTAACCGAATTAGAGTTTTAAGGTTAATCAACTTCCACCTTTCTTGTTTAAATCTAAGAAAACCTGTCTGGTTGATTTCTTTGCCATTACAATTGGAGAGCAGTGAACAAGGATTCACTGAGGGGAAGCTAAAAACATGGTGTTTTTAAAAATTAAGCCCTGTTACGGTCAAACCAGGAAAAAGCTGGGAGGGAACCCCTCGGCCCCTTTCTCATCTGGTCGTAACAGAAATTTGGGGGCTCGCGTCCGGGATTTGACCTACAGACAAACGAGAAATTGGAAGTGGGAAGTCAAATTGATCCCAATCAAACAGGGTTAGAAATAGACTCCGACGGAGTATTACTAGAAAAGATACAATTGGAACAGAGGAAACTTGAATTAGAAGACAGGGAAAGAGAAAGAGAGAAGAGAGAAAGCAAGACAGGAGAGAGAGAGAAAGAAAGAGAGGAGAGAGAAAAAGAAAGAACCTTCAGAAGGAACGTGAGGAAAGAACAAGAACCTTCCAGAAGGAACATGAGGAAAGAGAAAGAAAGAGACAGGAAAAAGAAAAAGAGAGAAACAGAAAGAACCTTCCAGAAGGAATGCGAGGAGAGAGAGCTGAGGTGGCTTGATTTATCTAGGAGGTGACAGAGTAACCCCTGTGAAAGCATGGCCAATACGGAGGATTGTGATTCAGGGCTGGGTACAGAATTGTTAACATTTTCTCAATTGATTCCAAAATTCAATGAGGAAGATGTGGAAGCATTTTATGTATCTTTTGAAAAACTTGCAAGGCAGTTAAAGTGGCCAGCTGAGGCTTGGACTCTCCTGTTACAAAGCAAGTTAACAAGAAAAGCCCATGAGGTTTATTTCCTGATGCCAGATGACAGTTCATCCAATTATGAATTGACTAAAAATACTATCCTTGGGGCATATGAGTTAGTACCGGAAGCCTATCGCCAGAAATTTCGAACCCTCAAGAAGCAAGCTGATCAAACTTACCTGGGGTTTGAGAGAAATAAACAGTTGACTTTTGACCAGTGGTTGAGGGCTCTTAAAGTGCAGTTCAGCTATGAAAATCTCAGAGAGCTAACTTTGCTTGAGGTATTTAAAAACTCTCTGCCACTCTCCATAAAGACACATGTAGAGGAAGAAAATGTTCATAGAGCCAGGCAAGCCGCAGTTCTGGCTAATGAGTTTGCTCTCATTTATAAGTCGGTTCCCCAGCGGAGAACCTTCCGTAGTCACCCCCACAAATCCGAAAAGGACAAAGGGTGGGAAGATGATAGAAGCCCAAGCAGTCCTGGGAGAGAAAGCAAAGCAGGAGACATAGGGGGCCCTCCTTCAGCCAAAAATAATAGTGCTGTATGTGAGTGAGACCCGGAGACCTGTGTGCTTCCATTGCAATAAAGCAGGGCATCTAAGAGCTGACTGCTGGAAACTATGGGGAAAGCCTGTAGGGTTAATCATGGCACACCTGCTCAGTGAAGGTGAATGGACCATGATGGAAAGCTCATCTGAACGAGCTGTGGCTTTAACTGCAGCAATAGTAAGACCCAGGGAAGCATACTGCTGTAGGTACAGGAAAATTTAATGGGATTCCTGAAGGTTATCAGGATTTTGTGACTGAAGGGAAAGTAACCCCATGCCCCTCGAGTGGGGCAAGCAAGCCCACAGTAATCCTCAGGGACACAGGGGCCACTAGATCCCTTTTACTGGAAAAAAGCTTGACCTTTCCCTCACAGAGTGCAGTAAATACCAGAATGGTGGTAAATGGTATTGGAGGATGGTGTACGCCTGTACCTTTATGTAGGGTGCACTTGGAGTGCAATCTAGTTTCGGGACTTGTCACCGTAGGGATTGTCCCTAGTTTGCCTGCTCCTAGGTAATGAGCTGGCGGGGGTGAAGGTGGTAGCTGCCCCCAGTAGTGAAAGAAAGACCGTAGGAGGTCAGAGAGACAGGGCAGTAGCAGGAGACGGTCCCCTGCAGTTCCACTACATGTGTAGTGAATGGGGCCATGATCAAACCAGCTCCCCAGAGGAGACTAAATTGGCATTGCAGGCAGATGACCATTAGGTCTGTCTGTCTGAAACTTTCTTTGGAAAGTTAGAAGACCCAGGGAATGAATTAAATGAATCTTCCCTAGTTGAGGCTCAGCGAGTCAACCCAGTACTGAGACAGTTAGCACAGGCTGCCCAGTCTGAAAGTGAAGCAGAGGGAGTCCCTGATTGCTACTATTTAAAGAATGAGGTACTGATGAGGAAGTGGAGTTCTCCTCACAAACCTGAGAGCAAGGAGTGGACAGTAGTTCAGTTAGTGGTGCCGCAGAGGTACCGGAGAAAAATATTAGGAATGGCCCATGATATGACAATGGCTGTACATGTCAGTATACGAAAAACCAAAGCCTGCATAAGACTATGGTTTGACTGGTCAAAACTCCACAAAGATGTGGTGGAATACTGTAGGCATTGCCACATGTACCAGTTTGAGGGGAAACCCCAACCTACAGTGAAATCTGCACCCCTAAGCCTTGTATCAGCTTTCGGGAAACCCACCAGCAGAGCACTGGTGAGCTGTAAAGGACCCCTGCCGAGAACAAAAGGGGACAGGCAGGCACAAGGCTGGCAAAAGGTTTTTTAGAACATTAGAACATTACAGCGCAGTACAGGCCCTTCGGCCCTCGATGTTGCGCCGACCATCTGACCTACACTATTCCATTTTCATCCATATGTCTATCCAATGACCACTTAAATGCCCTTAAAGTTGGCGAGTCTACTACTGTTGTAGGCAGGGCGTTCCACGCCCCTACTACTCTCTGCGTAAAGAAACTACCTCTGACATCTGTCCTATATCTTTCACCCCTCAACTTAAAGCTATGTCCCCTCGTGTTTGCCATCATCATCCGAGGAAAAAGACTCTCAGTATCCACCCTATCTAACCCTCTGATTATCTTGTATGTCTCTATTAAGTCTCCTCCTCCTTCTCTCTAACGAAAACAACCCCAAGTCCCTCAGCCTTTCCTCGTAAGACCTTCCCTCCATACCAGGCAACATCCTAGTAAATCTCCTCTGCACCCTTTCCAAAGCTTCCACATCCTTCCTATAATGCGGTGACCAGAACTGCACGCAATACTCAAGGTGCGGCCTCACCAGAGTTTTGTACAGCTGCATCATGACCTCGTGGCTCCGAAACTCGATCCCCCTACTAATAAAAGCTAACACACCATATGCCTTCTTAACAGCCCTATTAACCTGGGTAGCAACTTTCAGGGATTTATGTACCTGGACACCAAGATCTCTCTGCTCATCTACACTACCAAGAATCTTCCCATTAGCCCAGTACTCTGCATTGCTGTTACTCCTTCCAAAGTGAATCATCTCACACTTCTCTGCATTAAACTCCATTTGCCATCTCTCAGCCCAGCTCTGCAGCCTATCTATGTCCCTCTGTACCCTACAACACCCTTCGACACTATCCACAACTCCACCGACCTTCGTGTCATCCTCAAATTTACTAACCCACCCTTCTACACCCTCATCCAGGTCATTTATAAAAATGACAAACAGCAGTGGCCCCAAAACAGAACCACTAGTAACTAAACTCCAGGATGAACATTTGCCATCAACTACCACCCTCTGTCTTCTTTCAGCTAGCCAATTTCTGATCCAAAGCTCTAAATCACTTTCAACCCCATACTTCCGTATTTTCTGCAATAGCCTACCGTGGGGAACCTTATCAAACGCCTTACTGAAATCCATATACACCACATCCACGGCTTTACCCTCATCCACCTGTTTGGTCACCTTCTCGAAAAACTCAATAAGGTTTGTGAGGCACGACCTACCTTTCACAAAACCGTGCTGACTATCGCAAATGAACTTATTCTTTTCAAGATGATTATAAATCCTATCTCTTATAACCTTTTCCAACATTTTACCCACAACCGAAGTAAGGCTCACAGGTCTATAATTACCAGGGCTGTCTCTACTCCCCTTCTTGAACAAGGGGACAACATTTGCTATCCTCCAGTCTTCCGGCACTACTCCTGTCGACAATGACGACATAAAGATCAACAACAACGGCTCTGCAATCTCCTCCCTGGCTTCCCAGAGAATCTTAGGATAAATCCCATCTGGCCCAGGGGACTTATCTATTTTCACTCTTTCCAAAATTGCTAACACCTCCTCCTTGTGAATCTCAATCCCATCTAGCCTAGTAGGCTGTATCTCAGTAATCTCCTCGACAACATTTTCTTTCTCTACTGTAAATATTGACGAAAAATATTCATTTAACGCTTCCCCTATCTCCTCTGATTCCGCACACAACTTCCCACTACTATCCTTGATTGGCCCTGTTCTAACTCTTATCATTCTTTTATTCCTGATATACCTATAGAAAGCCTTAGGGTTTTCTTTGATCCTATCCACCAATGACTTCTCGTGTCCTCTCCTTGCTCTTCTTAGCCCTCCCTTTAGATCCTTCCTGGCTAGCTTGTAACTCTCAAGCGCCCTAACTGAGCCTTCACGTCTCATCCTAACATAAGCCGCCCTCTTCCTCTTGACAAGCGCTTCAACTTCTTGAGTAAACCACGGCTCCCTCGCTCGACAACTTCCTCCCTGCCTGACAGGTACATACTTATCAAGGACAAGCATTAACTGCTCCTTGAATAAGCTCCACATTTCAATTGTGCCCATCCCCTGCAGTTTCCTTCCCCATCCTACACATCCTAAATCTTGCCTAATCGCGTCATAATTTCCTTTCCTCCAGCTATAATTCTTGCCCTGCGGTATATACCTGTCCCTGCCCATCACTAAGGTAAACCTAACTGAATTGTGATCACTATCGCCAAAGTGCTCACCTACATCTAAATCGAACACCTGGCCGGGTTCATTACCCAGTACCAAATCCAATGTGGCATCGCCCCTGGTTGGCCTGTCCACATACTGTGTCAGAAAACCCTCCTGCACACACTGGACAAAAACAGACCCATCTAAAGTACTCGAACTATAGTATTTCCAGTCAATATTTGGAAAGTTAAAGTCCCCCATAACCACTACCCTGTTACTCTCGCTCCTGTCGAGAATCATCTTCGCTATCCTTTCCTCTACATCTCTGGAACTATTCGGAGGTATATAGAAAACTCCCAACAGGATGACCTCTCCTCTCCTGTTTCTAACCTCGGCCCATACTACCTCAGTAGACGAGTCCTCAAACGTCCTTTCTGTCGCTGTAATACTTTCCTTGATTAACAATGCCACACCCCCCCCTCTTTTACCATCTTCTCTGTTCTTACTGAAACATCTAAATCCCGGAACCTGCAACATCCATTCCTGCCCCTGCTCTACCCATGTCTCTGAAATGGCCACAACATCAGGATCCCAGGTACCAACCCATGCTGCAAGCTCACCCACCTTATTCCGGATGCTCCTGGCGTTGAAGTAGACACACTTTAAACCAAGTTCTTGCTTGCCAGTGCCCTCTTGCGTCCCTGTAACCTTGAGAGTACCTCACTACTCTCAACAGCCTGTACACTGGAACTACAATTTAGGTTCCCATTCCCCTGCTGATTTAGTTTAAACCCCCCCGAAGAGCACTAACAAATCTCCCCCCCAGGATATCGGTACCCCTCTGGTTCAGGTGAAGACCATCCTGTTTGTAGAGGTCCCACCTACCCCAGAAAGAGCCCCAATTATCCAGGAAACCAAAACCCTCCCTCCTACACCATCCCTGCAGCCACGTGTTCAACTCCTCTCTCTCCCTATTCCTCTCTTCGCTAGCACGTGGCACGGGCAACAACCCAGAGATAACAACTCTGGTTGTTCTCGCTCTAAGCTTCCACCCTAGCTCCCTGAATTTCTGCCTTAAATCCCCATCTCTCTTCCTACCTATGTCGTTGGTGCCTATGTGGACCACGACTTGGGGGTGCTCCCCCTCCCCCTTAAGGATCCCAAAAACACGATCAGAGACATCACGTACCCTGGCACCTGGGAGGCAACACACCAACCATGAGTCTCTCTCGTTCCCACAGAACCTCCTATCTGTTCCCCTAACTATGGAGTCCCCAATGACTAATGCTCTGCTCCTCTTCCCCTTTCCCTTCTGAGCAACAGGGACAGACTCTGTGCCAGAGACCTGCACCCCATTGCTTACCCCTGGTAAGTCGTCCCCCTCAACAGTATCCAAAACGGTATACCTGTTGTTGAGGGAAACGGCCACAGGGGATCCCTGCACTGCCTGCTGGTTCCCTTGCCTTCCCCTGACGGTAACCCATCTACCTACTTCCTTTACCTGAGATGTGACTGCCTCCCTATAACTCCTGTCAATAATCCCCTCTGCCTCCCGAATGATCCGAAGTTCATCCAGCTCCAGCTCCAGTTCCCTAACGCGGTCTGCGAGGAGCTGGAGTTGGGTGCACTTCCCGCAGATGCAGTCAGCAGGGACACTCTTGGCGACCCCTACCTCCCACATTCTGCAGGAGGAACATACAACTGCCTTTACCTCCATTCCCACTATTCTAGATTCCCAACAAATCTACTGAAAAACCAAACGAAAAAAAAAAAAGTCAAAACTTGTTCGCTTAGCAATCCGACGGACTGAACTTTTTAAATAAAAAGCTTACCTTATCAACACACCAGAGTCCTTTTTTTTTTGGTTAGAGGAGGAGGGTGGGTGGGAGACACTACACGTGTTGTGTCTCGGGTACTGCCACTGCCCAAATAAATAGTTTTCCCTTACCCAGCAGTCCCCTGGTCCTCCCCTGGTTAGAGAGGAAAAGGGAAAAAGGGACAAAGAGGACAGATTAAAGGAGATCCAAGAGGAATCCCAAATGGAAGCCCCTACTGTTTGGTCAGCCAACCCCGAAATGTTTGAAAAATTAGACCCCACATCCTCCTATGTAAATGCAGACACTAGAAACACCCCGCCAGAGTTGCTAACAGCATTTACAAAAACCTGCAGAGACAAAGAAAGTCCTTAGGAGGACAGAGAAGCCGTGAGGGTGATGCCTCACCTAGTCCAAGTGCTGCAGGGGAGTGCAGTAAAATCTGGACAAATACCTGCAAGCAGGAGTGTCCCAGAGGACAAAGAGAAGATTAGCAAAGAATCCACCCCCACAGTCAGGAGAAAAGGGAACCAACCATCTCCTAAGGTGACAAGCCCTGGCATGACTCATGAAAGCATTGAAAGAGAGTTCAAAATGGATCCACCCACTACTACTAACTCTCCTGAGCAGAACTCCAACCTAGGGCTAATTAAATCTAACCCTCGCCCTGCAGACCTCAACAGGAAATAAAGACACCCTAGGCAATAATGGAAATGTGCAAACTGAAGAACTTCCCCAAAAATCACATGTTTATTGGGATACCAAAAAGGGCAGTTTAAAGCTGCACTGCTACATAGAAAAGACAGGCGGTAACAAGTTTTTAGGATTTCTGGATGAATGAGAATGAATGAGAGAGACGCATATGTGTTTTCCTGTACTTACTCTTCTGTCTCGTCTTTTTTTTAATGAAATGATCCTTTAAAAATCTCATTTCACTCTGCTGGGTGTGGAGGTGTGATGGAAACCCCACCTGCCAAGAATGAGGCATATTAATTTAATCATATGGAACATAAATGTAAAACTCTTACTGGACTAAAAACATGGCTGCACCTGCATTCTAAAAGGACAGTGACTGGAAACATTTGCATTCTAAGAGACAGTTGCCTGGAGAAGACAATGGAACTGCTCCCTGATCCAATTAACCAAATAGATTTTGATCAAAAGACATTGAGGGTGTGAAGGTCAGCATTCCAGCTCCCTACTGAGTATGTCTACAAAGATTGAAAGAATCCACAAAACTCCCTGGGCAGGTTGTCCCAAAAAAAAAAGAGCTAGTTACATGACTGGCCTGCTGGCCCAGGTTTGGTTTGAATTGTGTTCACAGAACAGTTTGGGTCAGACTGCAACTGAACTTGAAGGGAGAGCATCTCCCTCTCTCTCTCTCACAAAAAACAGAGACTGCAACTGGATTTCAAGAAGACAGAAAACCATCGAACCAAATTTGAAAAAGTTGGAAAGCGTGCACTGAGCTCCATCGAGCAAGCAAGATTGAACTGCAATCAAAGACTTTACATCAAACTCAAAAGACAGTAAATGAACTCCAACTTTATTGTTTTATTCTTTTGCCTTTTCTGTCTCTACTAGCATGTGTGTTTATCGCTTATGCATGCTGGCATGATCGCATCGCATATTTTTAGTAGTTTTAACCGAATTAGAGTTTTAAGGTTAATCAACTTCCACCTTTTTTGTTTAAATCTAAGAAAATCTGTCTTTGCCATTACAATTGGAGAGCAATGAACAAAGATTCACTGAGGGGAAGCTAAAAACACGGTGTTTTTAAAAATTAAAGGCTGTTACAGTCAAACTAGGAAAAGGCTGAGAGAGAACCCCTCGGCCCCTTTCTCATCTGGTCATGTGACTTGGAACAGTCCTGCTCTTCTTTGAATAATGCCATGGGATCTTTTACATCCACCTGAGAGGACTGGTTTAATATCTCATCCAAAACAAAAAAGCACTTCCGCAGTATTTCACTGGAGTGTCAGCTTAGATTTTGTGCTCAAGTCTCTGGAGTGGGACTTTAACCCACAATCTCGTGACTCAGCAGGCAAAAGTGCCAACACTGAGTAAAGGCTGACAGGCCAATAAGTGGGGAGCTGCTATCAAAACTTCCTGTCCTATTGATGAAAAACAATATAGAATACTAAAGATTGCAGTAAGAAGCCACAAATAAGTGTAGGCAGCCAAATAAAAAATGTTTTCCTTCATCATAAATTATATATTGGAAAGCTGTTTTGTGTGGTCCTTGAATAATTCAGTTGTAGACTGTGAATTTGCTTAATAAATGGTGAAATGCAGTATTGTCTACAAATTACTCCACCTTATGGACATGATATCTGATTATTAGATACCGCATGACCAGGATAATATAATTTTAATGATGTATTGTTTGGAGTTGATAGAATGGTTTGCTGTACAAAGATGAACATAATTAAAACATGATGTTACGACCGAGGCAGGAGGAGTGCACTGTCTTTCTCTCTTTCCAGATCTCCACAGGTCACAACGTATATTTAAATGTATACCCAGTTACCAATATGGCCAATTATATACTCTTTTTATTTCAGAATAAAATCCACCAACCAGGTTTCATTAATAAACAACAAAATTATTAATTTATTATAAAACAAGACATATTCAGTAAAGATGCAAAGCATTAACACACAGATTGAAATATGAAAGTTCCCTTCTACCTTAGCCACACACACAGGTTAAAGAAAAAATAGAGGTTTTGTCTGCAGAGGTCTTTTAACAAAAAATCAAAAATGAATACTCAGGCCAAATACTTGTTAATTATTGAAGGAAAAGGAGAAGTTTTGGAATTATATCATTTCTCCCTTTATTCTGGCATCCCAAATACGCATGGACGGCTATCACTGGGATCTTTCTGGAGCAGTTCTTTTCAGACAGTGTCAAGAATTAGTCTGGCAGGCTTTTCAGGAGAAATGAGATATCAAGTTTTTCAGGGGGCTGGGGTGATGGTCATTCGATCCAGGGTGAGTCCCAGGGGGTTCAGTTGATCCCAGGTGGGGTGTCCTCTGTGGGTCACAAATTGCTCACGAAAGAGATACACTCCCCAACCCCACAGAGAGGGTGCCCCATTTTACAAGACATCTACCTCTGGTAGATCTCAACGAAGAAGCCCTTACTTTGCTGTTAATAGGCCACTTAAGGGCCTCAGTTGGCCTTTGTGCGGGAAGGTTGTTGTCAGTCCATCCCGCTGCCAGGAAGATCAGAACCAGGGATCATGGCATCAGGATCTGTGGTGAGCAATTCTGCTCTGATTCTCCAGCTGCACCCCCAGCCACGAAACCCACCTTCCAGACGAGCACAAGATCCGGCCCTTTGTGACCTTCTCACAACTTGCTTTCCTATCTATCTTTGTATCGTCTGCAAATTTGACTACAATACATTTGGTCCCTTCATCCAAGTCATTAATATAGATTATAAATAGTTGAGGCCCCAGCACTAATCCCTGGGGCACTCCACTGGTTATGGTTTGCCAACCTCAAAATGCCCCAATTATCCCAACTCTGTTTCCTGTTAGTTAACCAATCCACATTCAATGCTAATATGTTATCCCCAACACCATGATATCTTATCTTGTGTAGTAACGTTTTATGTGGCATCTTATCGAATGCTTTTTGGATATCCAAACACACTACATCTCGCTGCATATACTGGTTCCCCTTTATCCAACCTGCTTGTTACATTCTCAAAGAACTCTAATAAATTTGTAAAGCGATTCACGACCAGGTGAGAAAGGTGTCTAGGGGTCTTTTAACAGACTTCACCTGGTCTTATTGTAACAGGGTTTAATTTTAAACACAGTGTTTTGAGCTCCCCCTTGGTGAATCCTTGCTCCCCCCTAGTGAATCCTTTTTCACCACTTTCCAATCATAAGGCAAAGAAATCAGCACAACCAGGTTTTCTCAGGTTTAAAGAAGAAAAGTGAAATTTATTAAACCTTAAACTTAAACTCTAATGCGGTTAATATCTACGGATACACGCCGCGCCCCATAGATTCATAGTGTCAGTGAGTTATACAGCACAGAAACAAGCCCTTCGGTCCATCGTGTCTGTGCTGGCCATCAAGCACCTATCTATTCTAATCCCATTTTCCAGCACTTGGCCCGTAGCCTTGTCTTCTACGGCATTTCAAGTGCTCATCTAAATATTTCTTAAATGTTGTGAGGGTTCCTCCCTCTACCACCCCTTCAGACTGTGTGTTCCAGATTCCAACCACCGTCTGGGTGAAAAACTGTTTCCCCAAATACCCTCTAAACCTCCTGCCCCTTACCTTAAATCTATGCTCCCTGTTTATTGACACCTCCGCTAAGGGAAAACGTTTCTTCCTATCTACTCTTTCTATGCCCCTTATAATTTTGTATACCTCAATTAGGTCTCCCCTCAGTCTTCTCTGCTCTAAGTAAAACAACCCTAGCATTTTCAGTCTCTCTTCATAGCTGAAATGCTCCAGTCCAGGCAACATCCTGGGGAATCTCCTCTGCACCCTCTCCAGAGCAATCACATCCTTCCTATAGTGTGGCGACCAGACTTGTACACAGTACTCCAGCTGTGGCCTAACTAGCAGTTTATACAGCTCCATCATAACCTCCCTGCTCTTATATTCTATGCCTTGGCTAATAAAGGCAAGTATCTCATATGCCTTCCTATCCACCTTATCTACCTGTGCTGCTGCCTTCAGTGATCTATGGACAAGTACACCAAGGTCCCTCTGACCCTCTGTACTTCCTAGAGTCCTACCATCCATTGTACATTCCCTTGCCTTGTTAGTCCTCCCAAAATGTATCACCTCACACTTCTCAGGATTAAGTTCCATTTGCCACTGCTCTGCCCATCGTAACAGACCATCTATATCGTCCTGTAATCTAAGGCTTTCCTCCTCATATTTACGATACCACCAATTTTCGTGTCCTCTGCGAACTTACTGATCATACTTCCTATATTCATGTCTAAATCATTAATGTACACTACACACAGCAAGGGTCCGAGCACCAATCCCTGCGGTACACCACTGGTCACAGGCTTCCACTTGCAAAAACAACCCTTGATCATCACCTTCTGTCTCCTGCCAATAAGCCAATTTTGGATCCAATTTGCCAAATTGCCCTGGATCCCATGGGCTCTTACCTTATTGACCAATTTCCCATGCGGGACCTTAGCAAAAGCCTTACTGAAGTCCATGCTTTACCCTCATGCTACTTATTTATTTATTTATGCTAGCATGCATACACGATACGCACATGCAAATAGGGACAGAAAAGAGCAGAAGAAAAATAAAATGGAGAGGTTTGAGGCAATATCAGAAGAGTTTCTTGTTACTGTGCATTGAGCTTGCTGTAGTCCTTTTGTAGGTAATCTTGCTTTTCGTTGGGTCCCAGTATTCTTCTTAAACCTTGTTCACTGTAGGAGACTTTTCTCTCTTGGGGTTTATGTGTCTTCAATGGGTCTTCAGTTCTGTGACAAAGAGATGGGAGCAGACAGGAGAGAGATCTTCTCAGTCCAGGAGCAAACAGCTTTCTGAGCTTCAAACATTCTGTGGCAAGTTCAAATTCAAACAGCCAGTTAGTCATGTGACTAAACTGGTCTGACCACATCTTCTGTGTATTGGAGAGCAGGGACTGGTTCCTTTGTTCCAACACCGTCTGCTAGTGTGCAAAAAAGGTCTTTCCAGCGAGGGGCCTGGCAATTCCTTGTGATAGGCCCTCTTTTCTTCCCAGTCACAATTTTAAGTTTTAATGTTCATGTGGTGGAATAATGTATGCCTCATTCTTGGCAGGTGGGGTCCTGCATGACAGACATGATTTCCCCTTCATAAAGCCATGTTGACTCTGCCTGATTGCATTATGATATTCTAAATGTCCTACTACTACTTCCTTAATAATGGTTTCTAGCATTTTCCCAATGACAGATGTTATGCCAAGTGACCTATAGTTTCCTGCTTTCAGTCGCAACCACCACCCGCGCCCCACCCCCTCCTCACCCACCACCACCCCACCCCCCCTCACCCACCACCACCCCACCCCCGTCCCCCATATCTTGAATAGAGGAATTTTGGAAGATTACCACAAATGCATCCACTATCTCTGCAGCCATTTCTTGTGAGACCCTAGGATGCAGGCCATCAAGTCCAGGGGACTTGTCAGCCTTTAGTCCCATTAGTCTTTGTAGTACTGTTTCTCTAGTGATGGTGATTGTTTTAAATTCCCCCCTCCCTTTTGCCTCCTGATTTTCTGCTGTTCTTGGGATGCTTTTTGGGTTTTCTACTTTGAAGACAAATATAAAATACTTGTTCAAAGTCTGTGCCATTTCCTTGTTTCCCATTATTAATTCCCCAGTCTCATTCTCTAAGGGAACTTACTTTAGCTACTCTTTTCCTTTTTATATATTTGTCAAAGCTTTTTGTGTATGTTTTTATATTTCTTGCTAGTTTACTCTCATACTCTCATTTCTCCCTCTTTATTTTTTTGTCATCCTTTGCTGGTTTCTAAAAGTTTCCCAATCTTCTGACCTACCACTAACCTTTGCACCATAGTACACCTTTTCTTTCAATTTGATAACATCCTTAAGTTCCTTAGTTAGCCAAGAATGGTGCATTTTTCTCATAGAGTATTTCTTTCTCAATAGAATATATCTTTGTTGAGAGTTATGAAATATCTCCTTAAATGTCTGCCACTGCTTCTCTACCGTCTTACCTTTTAACTTATTTTCCCAGTCCACTTTAGTCAGCTGAGTCTTCATACCCTCGTAATTGCCTTTATTTATGTTTAAGACACTAGTTTCAGACCCAAACTTCTCACCCTCAAACTGAATGTGAAATTCAATCATGTTATGATCACTCCTGCCTGGAGGATTCTTTATGATGAGAAAATGTATTAATCCTGTCTCATTACGCATTACCAGATCTAAAGTCGCCTGCTCCCGGGGTGGTTCCAGAAAGTATTGCTCTAAGAAACTGTCCCTAATATACTCTATGAACTCATCCTCCAGGCTGCCATTACCAATTTGATTAGTCCAATCAATATGAAGATTAAAATCTCCCACAATTATTGCAGTACCTTTCTTACAAGCCCCCATTATTTCTTGAGTTATATTCTGTCCTCCAGTGTAGCTACTGTTAAGGGGCCTATAAACTACTCTCACCAGTGACTTCTTTCCTTTGCTATTTCTTATCTCCATCCAAACAGATTCTATATCTTAATCTTTTGAGCCAAGGCCATTTCTCACTACTGTACTGATCTCATCCTTTATTAACAGAGCTACCCCATCTCCTTTTCCTTTCTTCTTATCCTTCCGAAACGTCAAATACATTTGAACATTTAGTTCCCAACCTTGGTCACTTTGCAATCACAGCTCTGTAATGGCTATCATATCATTTTTATTTGTGCTATCGATTCATCTATCTTGTTATGAATGCTGTGTGCATTCAGATAAAGAGTCTTTAATTTTATCTTTTTACCATTTTCCCTACTCTGACCTTATTTGCTGCTACACTCTTATGTTTGTACACTCTGTCCCTTCCTGTCACACTCTGGTCATCATTAGCCGTATCGCTACCCTGCACTATTGCCTTGTCCTTTCTCGTTAACTTTCTAAATTTCCCCTCCCCCTCCCCACCCCAAACCTATTTAGTTTAAAGCCCTCTCTACAACCCAAGTATACAATTCAGCAGGACACTGGCCCAGCATGGTTCAGGTGAAGGCTATTCCAATGGTACAGCTCACTCTTTCCCCAGTACTGGTGCCAGTATCACAGAAACATAGAAAAATAGGAGCAGGAGTAGGCCATTCGGCCCTTCGAGCCTGCTCTGCCATTCAATACGATCATGGCTGATCATCCAAACTCAGTAACCTGTTCCCGCTTTCTCCCTGTATCCCTTGATCCCATTAGCTTAGAACTATATCTAACTCTTTCTTGAATATATTTAATGATTTGGCCTCAACTGCTTTCTGTGGTAGAGAATTCCACAGGTTCACCACCCTCTGGGTGAAAGAAATCTCTCCTCATCTCAGTCCTAAATGGCTTACCCCTTATCCTTAGACTGTGACCCCTGGTCCTGGACTCCCTCGCCATTGGGAACATCCTTCCTGCATCTAGTCTGTCCAGTCTTGTTAGAATTTTGTAGGTTTCTAGGAGATCCCCTCTCATTCTTCTAAACTCTAGCAAATACAAGCCTAATCGATCCAATCTCTCTTCGTACGTCAGTCCTGCCATCCCAGGAATCAGTCTGGTGAACCTTCGCTGCACTCACTTCATAGCAAGAACACCCTTCCTCAGATAAGGAGACCAAAACTGCACACAATACTCCAGATGTGGTCTCACCAAGGCCTTGTATAATTGCAGCAAGACATCCTTGCTCCTGTACTCAAACCCTCTCACTAAGAAGGCCAACATACCATTTGCCTTCTTAACTGCCTGCTGCACCTGCGCGCTTACTTTCAGCGACTGGTGCACAAGGACACCCAGGGCTCACTGCATCTCCCCCTTTTCCAATCTAGCGCTGTTTAGATAATCTGCCTTTCCGTTTTTGCCACCAAAGTGGATAACCTCACATTTATCCACATTATACTGACATGTATTTGCTCACTCACTCAACCTGTCCAAATCACACTGGAGCTTCTCTGCATCCTCCTCACAGCTCACACTCCCACCCAGCTTTGTGTCGTCTGCAAACTTGGATATATTACATTTAATTCCCTCATCTATATCATTACTATATATTGTGAATAGCTGGGGTCCTAGCACTGGTCCCTGCGATACTCCACTAGTCACGGCCTGCCACTCGGAAAAAGACCCGTTTAAAAGACCCGTTTATTCCTACTCTTTGTTGCCTGCCAACCAGTTCTCTATCCATGTCAGTACCTTACCCCCAATCCCATGTGCTTTAAGTTTGCACGCTAATCTCTTATGTGGGACCTTATCGAAAGCCTACTGAAAGTCCAAATAGACCACATCCACTGGTTCTCCCTTATCTATTCTACTAGTTACATCCTCAAAACATTCCAGTAGATTTGTCAAGCATGATTTCCCTTTTGTAAATCCATGTTGACTTTGCCCGATCCTGTCATTGTTTTCCAAATGCTCTGCTATTACATCTTTTATAATGGACTTTAGCATTTTCCCCACTACTGATGAATTCCCTGTTTTCTCCCTACCTCCCTTTTTTAAATAGTGGGGTTACATTAGCTACCCTCCAATCCGTTGGAACTGTTCCAGAGTCTATGGAATTTTGAAAAATGACCAGCAATGCATCTACTATTTCTAGGGCCACTTCCATAAGTGCTCTGGGATGTAGATTATCAGACCCTGGGGATTTGTCAGCCTTCAGTCCCATCAATTTCCCTAACACCATTTGCCTACTAATACTGATTTCATACAGTTCCTCCTCACTAAACCCTATGTTCCCCAACATTTCTGGGAAGTAATTTGTGTCTTGTGAAGACAGAACCAAAATATGTATTTAATTGGTCTGCCATTTCTTTGTTTCCATTATAAATTCCCCCATTTCTGACTGTAAGGGACCCACATTTGTCTTCACTAATCTTTTTCTCTTCACATATCTATAGAAGCTTTTACAGTCAGTTTCTATGTTCTCTGCAAGCTTATTCTCATACTCTATTTTCCCCTTCTTAATCAATCTCTTTGTGCTCCTTTGCTGAATTCTAAACTGCTCCCAATCCTCAGGTTTGCTGCTTGTTCTGGCCATTTTATATTTCTTCTCCTTGGATCTAACACTCTCCCTAATTTCTTTTGTAAGCCACGGTTGAGCCTTCCTGTTTTATTTTTGCACCAGACAGGAATGAGCAATTGTTGTAATTCATCCATGCACTTTTTAAATGCTAGCCATTGCCTATCCACTGTCAACTCTTTAAATAACATTCCCCAATCTATCATAGCCAACTCACGCCTCATACCTTCATAGTTTCCTTTACTTAGATTCAGGACCTTAGTCTTGGAATCAACTCTCTCACTCTCCATCTTAATGAAGAATTCTATCATGTTATGGTTGCTCTTCCCCAAGGGACCCCGCACAACAAGATTGTTAACGGATCCTTTCCCATTACACAATTCCCAGTCTAGGATGACCTGTTCTCTAGTTGGTTCTTCAACATATTGGTCCAAAAAACCATCACGTATACACTCCAGGAATTTCTCCTCTACAGTATTATTGCTAATTTGGTTTTCCCAATCTATATGCAGATTAAAATCACCCTTAATTACAGTTGCACCATATTTGCATGCGTCTCTAATTTCCTGTTTAATGCCATCCTCTACACCACCACTGCTGTTTGGGGGTCTATATACAACCCCCACCAATATTTTCTGCCCCTTGGTATTTCTTAGCTCCACCCATACAGGTTCCACGTCAGGATTGTCTGAGCTAATATCTTTCCTCACTATTGTATTGATTTCCTCTTTTACTAATGACGCTACTCCACCTCCTTTCCCTTTTTGCCTGTCCTTCCTAAATATTGAATACCCCTGGATGTTCAGTTCCCATCCTTGGTCACCCTGCAGCCATGACTCCGTAATCACAACTATATAGTATCCATTTACATCTATTTGCATGGTTAATTCGCCTACCTTACTGCAAATATTCGGCGTATTGAAACACAATGCCTTTAGGCTTGTCTTTTTAACATTCTTTGTCATCTTAACATTATTTCGCACTATGGCCCTATTCTTGCCCTTGATTTCTATGCCTTCCACTTTTGCCTTTTTGTTTCCTGTCTTTAGTTTCTATCCTTGTTTCCTCCTGCTCAGTCTCCCCACTCAGCTTTCCATCCCCCTGCTATTCTAGTTTAAATCCCCCCCAACAGCACTAGCAAATGTCCCTGTGAGGAAATCGGGTCCGGTCCTGTCCCTTGAATCGACACCCATTTTGCGCATACCAATCTTTGAGCCGTGCATTCAATTCTCTTATCTTATTTACCTTATGCCAATTTGCTCGTGACTCAGTTATAATCCAGAGATGATTACGTTTGTGGCTCTGCTTTTTAATTTAGCCACTAGCTGCTCATATTCCCTCAGAGAACTTCTTTCCTAGTCCTACCTAACTGATAACAACTAAATATCCGATCCAGATCCACGAGTGGATATATTTGTAATTTTTTAAAATCAGTCAGGATGGATGAAATGTTGGAAATAGAGTTGGGTTTTTTATACAAATACTAAATCCAACCATTCAATATCCGGTTGCGCAGATGGTGCTGGATTTTCTTCTCATTTAGAAAACAGTAGAATGACCATTTTTCATCATGATTTACAAGCTGCTGATAAAATTGTGGGAATGTACAGGTTTAAAATATGGTCACTGCTGTAATGTAGAAAACACGGCAGTCAATTTGTGCACAGCGGCATCTCACCAACAGCAATGAGATAAATGAACAGATAATCTGTCTTTTTTACAATTTTGGTTGAGGGTCTTGAGTATGTAACTAGGCTGACACTCCAGTGCGGCATGGCCACATTCAGATAAGATACAGATAAGACCCTATCTTTCCTCTCAGGTGGACATAAAAGACCCATGGCTCTATTCGAAGAATAACAGGGGAGTTCTCCTGGTATCCTAGCCAATATTTAACCAATCAACATCACTAAACCAGCTTACTTGTCATTATAACATTGCTGTTTGTGGGAACTAGCTGTGCAGAAATTAGTTGCCATATTTCCTACATTACTTCATTGGCTATAAAGCACTTTGGGATGTCACGAGGTTGTGAGAGGCACTATATAAATGCAAGTTCTTTCTTTATGTAAAGGAATACTGGAGCACAACAACCTACCTTAGCTGAATCTTTCAATACTTGTGTGAATAATGCAGCCTGGTACTTTTTTTTTCAATTCGCCAGCTGTCATCTTTGCATCATTTTGAAACTAACACAACTGTTGTTTTGTCCCTTGGTCTCAGGCATTGTTCTACACTTGTATTTCTTAAACTTCCACATATTTCAGCTTGATTGCTCGTTTGTCTTAGTGCTGAGTTTAATTTCATCTACCCGTAGCCAACAGGAGATTCTTCGGCTACTTCAAAGACCAGTCTGTCAGTGACTTAATTCCAAGCCCCATCCCCCCTACCTCTTCCCACTCAACAGGGGTTTCATTAAGTTTGAAAGTCAGAGGAGAGTCATTTGGGAAAAGTAACAGGAGTGACAGTACAAAGGATTGGAAGGAAGGTATGCGCACAGCAACCGTTCCTGAAACCCAAGGATAAAGTTTCTTGAGCACTGATGAGTAAGTAATCAGTGATTGGTCGAAGGCTAGACCAGACAGTTCTCTGGCTGTTGGCTTCAATAACCCCTTGAATAAGCATTCCATATTCTAGGGCTCCAATGACCACATACCAAATGTAATACTTGGTTCTGATAACCTTTTCATTCGGGTTAGAACTTTTATTTGGATTGACAAAATTATTTTGCCCACTTATGTGGTATCCTACTATCTTTGACAGAAACCTGAAAGGAAATGCCTTTAATTACCGTTGCTTTCAAATGTTTACAATTAAAACTAGCTTTATCAGTGCCTTATGCCATGCAGTTTCTTTGACCAAAGCAAGATTTTGTCTGCTTACACAATGTGTGATGTGAGATTTAGTCTTAAGCAACCATTAGTCTGAGACACATTTCAATGTGTAAGGCAGGGTTTGAATAACCTGAATCATTCCCAAAAATTTGAAATGATTTCAACTTGTCTGTGACACTTTATTTTTCACTCATTCCATAATGTACAAGACCATGATTCAGCAGAATGTCTGAAGTACCGATCCTCAATCATTTCTATAAACTATTGGAAGAATGCCGCAATCTAAGCTGACTGAATAACAAGAGTTCTCAGTTCTGTCTCAAAATCTAATGCTTACTATTAAGTGCATTCTCAGGAACAAAATATATAACTCCACCCCTTCCCTCTTCACTGTGCCTACTTTCAGGAAAGGATAAATTGCCTTTGGTAATCATCTTGGATGAACATTCAGGATGTGGACATGTGCACAAGTCAAGAATTTACATTGAGTTGTAAAAGGAGCTAAATCCTTTCCAAATCATTGTGATTGGTGACAGATGTTTCATCATATATATTATATATATAAAATCAACAAGTTCCAGAACAATAGCGACTGTTGTGATTCCCTGAACTTTTTTTTTATTTTCAAGATATACTTTATTCATAAAAATCTGGAAAAAATACATGACAAAACAGTTCCAAACAGCACCAAGTCAAAAAATACAAACAGAGCGAAGGAGATCAGTTTCCTTCAATACAGGAGTGAGTTGCCTCACCACCCTTCCATTTCATTTTTCATGCCATATACATTTTACAGCACATAAAAATTTTCCTGATACAGTTCGAGGGGTTTCACATGGATCCAGCCCCTCAGTTCAGCTTGGTGGGGGGACCTTACACAGTGGTCTTTCCCCATTGAGCGTTCCCTGAACTTTTTTTTTAATTTCCAAAATATACTTTATTCATAAAAATCTGTAAAAATTACATTGCCAAATAGTTTCAAACAGCACCAAAAAATACAAACATTGCAAGGGAAATCAGTTTCCTTCAAAACAATCATGAGTTGCCTCACAACCCTTCCATTTCACATTTGTCATGCCATTAACATTTTTACATTTTACAGCAAATGAAAATTTTTCCGATACAGTTCGAGGCGTTTCCCATGGATCCAGCCCCTCAGTTCAGCTTGGTGGGGGGACCTTACACTGTGGTCTTTCCCCATTGAGCCTTTGCTGCGGCTGCCCCAAGCTTTAGTGCGTCCCTCAGCACGTAGTCCTGGACCTTGGAATGTGCCAGTCTGCAACATTCGGTGGTGGACAACTCTTTGCGCTGGAAGACCAGCAAATTTCGGACAGACCAAAGGGCGTCTTTCACCGAATTGATAGTCTTCCAGCAGCAGTTGATGTTTGTCTCGGTGTGCGTCCCTGGGAACAGCCCGTAGAGCACAGACTCCTGTTTTACAGAGCTGCTTGGGATGAACCTCGACAAAAACCACTGCATCTCTTTCCACACCTGCTTTGCAAAGACACATTCCAGGAGGAGGTGGGCAACCATCTCTTCCCCACCACAGCCACCGCAGGGGCATTGCGCGGAGGGGGCAAGACTTCAGGCGTGCATGAAGGATCTGACGGGGCGGGCCCTTCTCACCACCAGCCAAGCTACGACTTGGTGCTTGTTTGAAAGTTCTGGTGATGAGGCATTCCGCCAAATGACTTTGATGGTCTGCTCGGGGAACCATCCGACAGGATCCACCGTCTCCTTTTCCCGTAGGGTCTTGAGTACATTCCGTGCAGACCACTGCCTGATGGACCGGTGGTCAAAGGTGTTTTCCCGCAGAAATTGCTCCACGAAGGATAGGTGGTACGGCATGGTCCAACTGCATGGAGCGTTCCGCGGCAATGTGACCAGGCCCATCCTTCGCAACACCGGGGACAGATAGAACCTCAGCACGTAGTGACACGGAGTTTGCGTACTGGAGATCTACACACAGCTTGATGCAGCCGCACACGAAGGTGGTCATCAGGATGAGGGCCACGTTGGGTACATTTTTCCCGCCCTTATCCAGAGATTTGAACATCGTGTCCCTCCGGACCCGGTCCATTTTAGATCCCCAGATGAAGCGGAAAATGGCTCGGGTGACTGCCACAGCGCAGGAGTGGGGTATGGGCCAGACCTGCGCCACGTACAGCAACAACGTGAGCGCCTCGCACCTGATGACCAGGTTCTTACCCACAATGGAGAGAGATCGCTGCCCCCACATGCTCAACTTTTGTTGTACCTTGGCTACTCACTCCTCCCAAGTTTTGGTGCACGCCCCGGCCCTTCCGAACCATATCCCCAGCACCTTCAGGTCATCTGACCTGACGGTGAAGGGGACAAATGATCGGTCAGCCCAGTTCCCAAAGAACATGGCCTCGCTCTTGCCGTGGTTAACTTTGGCTCCCGATGCCAGTTCGAACTGGTCGCAGATGCTCATCAGTCTGCGCATGGACAGCGGATCCGAGCAGAAGACGGCGACGTCATCCATGTACAGGGAGGTTTGCGCGTTCCCTGAACTGAAAGGTTAAGCTCCTGGGCTTCCTGCCTGCAGACAGTACACCTCACTGAGGTAGTAGCAGGTGAACGTCCTCCCTCACCAACACAGTCAATGTGGCTTCAGACAGCAGTGTTAGAAATTACTTCTAGGACAGGTTTTCTTTGCCTCACTTTTGGGTCTGTCGTGGATTCCTTGATAGATTGATTGCTATGATTAGTCAGCAACTCTATTATCATTAGATTAGGTAACTAACAGAATGGCAAAAGGTAAATTAGATGGACCTTGTAAAATGCATATTGCACCTTACACACTGTACCTTGTATGGTGTATAATGCACCTTGCATTCTGTACCTTGTAAAGTGCATATTGCACCTTGTATACAGTACATTGTATAGTGTATATTACACCTTGCATACTGTACATTGTACAGAGTATATTGCATCTTGTTCACTGTATGTTTATAGGGTATATTGCACCTTGTTTACCAGACAGTGTCGATGTGCAGTTTAGATTAGACCTGCATTTCTTTCTTACTTTTTGAAGGGAATTTTAGAAAGAAGCATAAAATTCTCGATAATATACAGAAAGGCCACCTCAGTCAGACTGTGGAAAGACATCAGCAAGTTAAATGCTTCAAAATGGAAGGAACCAAAGAACATAGGAACTGGGACAGACCATTCAGCCCTCGAGACTGTCCCACCATTCAATCAGATCATGGCTGATCTGAATCTCAACTCCATTTACCCACCTCTAATCCAGATCCCTTGATATCTTAACCCAGCATAAAACTATCAATGTCAGCCATGAAAATTTCAATTGACCAGAATTTGAATGAGAGAAATTGGCAGGAAAAACAGGGAGGAATAGCTGAGGTTTAAACTTGCAAAAGCCAATGTTCAAACTGGAGGGCTATAATAAGCCAAGGAGGAATAGCCAATTGAGTTGCTGAAGTTTGCACGAGCTTGCATGGAGCAGTGTAGGAGATCAAAGAGGGAAAAGTTGAAGTGAGAATATAAGGCAAGTGAGTCACAGGAAGATCAGGAATGTGAACAGAGCAAAGAGATTTGCCAAAGCAGTAAACCAATTTATGTTTGGTCACTCGTGCATAGACTAGGCCTGCTCTTAACAGGAAGCACAATGTGGATAGTTAAGAATTGCTCTTCATGATGTGGTGTTTAGAATATTACATATTACAGAGAAGTACATCGAATCTATAGTACAGAAACAAGCTATTGGGCGGAACTGGTCTATGCCAACATTTATGCTTCACATGAGCCTCCTCCCAACCCTGTTCATCTAACCCCATCCATATATCCTTCTTATCTTGCTTCCCCTTAAATGCATCAATGCCTCAACCACTCCGTGTGGTAGCAAGTTCCACACGTCGAGCAAAGAAGTTTCTCCTGAATGGCCAATTGGATTCATTGGTGACTAGCTTGTATTTATGGCCTCTAGTTGTGGTCTCCTTTCATAATAACAAGTGCTTCTTTCCATACAGAATAATAACGTGGGCAACCCATTTGTATGCTGATCTAGTGGAAAGATAGCTCTATCGATGGCACAGTATGTAAATGCACAATCTATTGTGATACTGGTGTAAATCAGAGCAGAGATCCAAAATTGTATCATTAGTGGAGGTCAAGTAGCTGATGTCAGCTAAGGCCAGGGCCATGAAAAGAAAATCAGCCAGAGTTACAACTATAAATATTGGGTGAGGACTATTTTGGTCACGACGACCCCCTGTTGATGAATAGTCTACCACCATTTACTGGCCAGGCTCACGGGAAGTGTGACCAAAGAATGGAAGAGCCACCGATGCCTATGGACATGTAGCCTGGCATTTCTCACTGGAGAAATTGGGGAATTTAGATGCAAGGAGATTGGCAGGTGGAGTTACAGACTGGCCACGTATACACAGGTGTGCACACGCACATGTATAATCACAGATACAATGATTTTCATATACAGCCTTCATCCCTACCATAATTGGTGGGGAGGTCCCAGAGGTTTCAATCACTTGTGTATCTCTGTGAATGTTAATTCAGTTTTAGGTTCACACTTATATTTTGCGGATTATCTCTGTACTTTAATTATCATCATTTTCTGACTGTAATAAGCCCCAAATATAATAAGCGCCTAGACTTTCATAAAGAAAAATCAAATTTGCCATATCACCATGTATAATATTCATGTAAACTTTTACAATGCTGTGGTCAAAGTAACCCTTTATTGACAAAAGTAGTGAGGAAACCTGACTCAGCTAAAGAGTTTGATCCCAAATTAGCATAGAATGCTTTTGCATCAATGTAAAGTGACTGTAAAAAATGCAAAATGCTGCAGCTTACTTTGCATAATATTTTCAACTAAAAATTGTCTTCCCCCCTCAGTCTTCTCCACTCTTTTATTTGGCGCTTTTTCCTCCTAAAAAAAAAATCTTGACGGAATGCATTTCTTTTGGCTGTGTCTATACTGGAAAGAAATGCATTTAAGTTTTATTTTTTGCTCACCCCGCAATCAAATACAGCAATAAGGCAAAATAAATAATGCTAAATTGAAATATGAATATGTAAAATTAGAGCCATTACCTAAAAAGTCCATTCCCACCCTAGTTTTCTGAGCAGCCGTCTTCCATACATTTATCAATTGATCAAACGTTGCATGTGACACTCAAAATGCAGCATTCTTTGTACTAACCTTTAACATGGCAGAAAAAAGAGCAAGTTCTACGGCAGACTTCAAACTTAAGGTGATAGAATTTGCTGAAAACCATGTTAACAGAGTGACAGTACAGGAATTCGATGTTAACAAGGCAAAAGTTAGACTCAAAGGACAAGCTAAAGTCCCAGGGTAAGCAAACCAAGGCTCCTGGACCTGGAAGAAAGACTGAGGAGCCGCAGCTTGAGCAACAACATCTGGAATGTATTCACCAATGTTGAGCAAATGGATGTACAGTTAGCACTGTAGAATTTTGTTTGAAAGCCCCTTATATCATGAAAGGTTTGGACCCCAACAGCAACTTTAGAGGATCTCTAAAATGGTACTGCCTCTTCATGCAAAGGCATGACATATCCATATGGCGACACATTCTGTCGCTCACCGCATGCCCGATGATTTTGAAGACAAGCTATGTGAGTACCAGTATTATCTCATAAGGCTGCAAAAGCAGCACGACTGTAGGACCTCCCTTTTTGCCAATGGGGATCAGATACTGTGCTCACTTCACATTCCATTCAAACCATGGCTGTCAAAGGAGAAAGTTCAATTACCTTAAGATCAACTGACAACAAACCAAATCATTTCACTGTCATGCTTGGGGCATATGGAGATGGGACAAAGACATATAAGTCATCAAACAAAATACTCTCGCAAAGAATATCACCTGGCCACAAGGTGTGATCGTCCATGAACATGAAAAAGGTTGGATGGATGAAGGTTTGACAAAGACTGGTGGCATAGCGTGTGGTGCAAGGACCCCTCTTGGGAACATCATATGTTGGTCCTCAATGCTTTTACGTGTCATCGAATGTCAAGCATCAAGGATATCCTAGATTATACTCACACAGATCTTGTCATTATTCCAAGGGGCATGACAGGCCAGTTGCAAGTGATGAATGTCAGTTGCAACCAACCGCCTAAACAGCAGATGTGCTGAAAGTGGAAAGAGTGGCTCTCCTGTGGAGCAGGTGCATTTAAACCATCGGGTAACCCAAAGAACCCAGACCTTCTACTCATTCCCCAATGGATCAAAGAAGCCTGGGGTGTCATTGATCCATCTCTGATTTAGTGCGGTTTCAAGGAGTGTTGTCTCACAAACACCATGGATAGTTCAGAAGACGACATCCTTTGTTTCCCAATGATACTTGGCAGTAGATAACACACAAACACCCTAAGCCAAATGGAAAGGCAAACATACTAGGATATAAAGGGAAAAACTTGCATTTGTATATGCCTCTCTTGTTCTCAGGATGCCCCAAAACGCTTCACAGCCAATGAAACACAGCAATTTTTTCCTTTTCAAGTAAATATACAATTCCCATTTGAAAGTTACTATGGAATCTGCTTCTACCATATTTTCAGCAGTGCATTCCAACCATAACAACTCGCAGTATAAAAAATATTCTCCTCATCTTCCTTCTGATTCTTTTGATAATTATGTCTATCTGTATCCTTTGGTTACTGTTTCTCCTGCCAGCAGAAAGTCTCTTCCTAGCTACTCTATCAAAACCCCTTATAATGTTGAACACCACAATTTAATTTCCCATTCAACTCCTCTGCTCTAAGGAGAACAATCGCTGGTTTCTAGTCTCTCCACAAAACTGAAGTCCCTCATCCTCAGCATCTTGTATACATGACCTCGATGTGCTTGACATACAATATTAAAAATTTGTTCTTTGTATCCTATTTCTAACAAAACTCAGGATTAATGGGAAGACACAAATCTGCAGGCACCACCATAATTTTCAGCAGGACAAGAGTCCAAATCAGTCTGAACCCTTCCCTCTATTGAGGTGGAGAATACCACTTTAACCCTTCCTATAAGTTCAAATAACAAACACCTGGGAACTTTGAATGGAACACACCAGACAGCAGACAAAACTAGATGTCTCTGGAACTCTTCCACACTTACAACGTTGAGCCAAAGAAGTTACTGCGCCCAGGCTTGTTTGTGAGCAATGCATTCAAACAATTAAAAGTAAGTGATTTTTGACCTTTTTTGTTCTGTAATTAGCTCATCTCAAATATATATTTGTATATATAGAGAGAGATGCCAGTCATGATTAGATTAGATTAGAGATACAGCACTGAAACAGGCCCTTTGGCCCACCGAGTCTGTGCCGAACATCAACCACCCATTTATACTAATCCTACATTAATTCCATATTCCTACCAAACGTCCCCACCTGTCCCTATATTTCCCTACCACCTACCAATACTAGTGACAATTTATAATGGCCAATTTACCTATCAACCTGCAAGTCTTTTTGGCTTGTGGGAGGAAACCGGAGCACCCGGAGAAAACCCACGCAGACACAGGGAGAACTTGCAAACTCCACACAGGCAGTACCCAGAATCGAACCCGGGTCCCTGGAGCTGCGAGGCTGCGGTGCTAACCACTGCGCCACTGTGCCGCCCTCATGTAGTGCATAACATCATTGAGAAACCTCTGGGTGTAACAATTTGTAACATTTGTTCTCTCAAATTTTCCCAGCAGGTTGTCACTTTAGTGACTAAACTTAAAAGTATTTCACAGGGACATCCTGAGGTTGTGAAAGGTGCTATTTAAATGCAATTTTTTTCATTCCTTCATTCCTTCTTTCCTTCCTTTATTATAAAGATTTTGATGTCTTCTCATTTTTATGTGCCTTCTATGCACACTACTAATCCAGTCAAAACAACCCAAGTGATTGCCTCCAATCAAGACTGTGCCTTGCATGAAGCACATGACCTTGCATTTCAAGTTGCTCCCAATTCTACTGGAACAGCATTACCCCAACGTCCAGAAGTGGCGTGGCTATGTGAAATGTCACACATTACATAGCTCCTGTCCTCTCTGACATGCTGGCATATCTAGAGTTAAAATGGTAGATTCAAAGCAGCCACCCTCCACGGGAATGTGAGTCATGTTTACCTATATAAGGAAACCTGTCAGACTGAGGCCAGCCTTGTTCGCTTAACTAAGAGATATATACATACAACACACACACCCTGAAGAGAGTGGGAGTGATCTACAGTTTGGACAAGAGCACAACTTCCTCAGCAGGAGTTCCTGGAGTATCTTTAACACAGTGAGGACCAGGCAAGGCTGCGTTAGAGGGAGTGTGTGAGAGAGGGAGAGACAGACCTATTTTGGAACTAGCAGCCCTGCCTTCTTAAACTTCAGGGAGCTGCAGCTTCTGACGAAATGGAGAGTCAGGTAAGTAAAGTTTGATGAGAAAGCAGTTTGAAGTTGAAGGAAAGTTCAAAAAGAATTTAAGTTTTGTTTGTCAATCAAGAAACCAGTATATATTATGCCACAAACTTTTGTGTTATCTTTCCTCTCTTTTATTTACACTGCATGCTACTTGAGGTGAAAACCATATTCTTGCAGGAGAGCAGCCTCTGCCTGTGGGTTATCTAGAGCAGAAATACTAAACTTGTTTCTAGCCTTGGTGTGAAGCACTTTTGTAATCTTTGACAAATCCCAGATGCACAGCTTTGTCCTAGCAAGGGTGAATGGATGTGGGTGGGGGAGGGGGGTGTGAAGAGGCAGAGTTCTTATAATGAAGGGATAATCTCGAGAGTAGATTGCTGTCTGCAGGCTGCATAGTGATCACTAATGGGGATGTGTTGATTCATGGTGAAGGTACCATGTCTGAACAGGCTCTCTCTGTTTACTGGCAGGGCCAGCTTCTGGACTGGAGTGTACAGTGAGGTTTAACACCCTCAGACTTTGGTGGTGTTTATTTTATTTCTTGCATTCAATTCGTTTTTTCAATTTGCCTGTCTGGAGTTCCAGTTGAGGTTGCACACAATGTGATACATGCAGTGTGCCTCAATGGTGAAAATGCTTAGAAAGGGATATAATGAGCACCAAATTGTGAATGGTTTTGTTTGCCCTGAAAGCCCTTTATTATTTTGAGATGCATTTATTCTTAATGATTCACCAATAACGTGTGCCTTAAAATAATTATTAATATGAAGGTAGAACATTCTTTGAAAAGATGCCTCCTCATACAGAAGTTTATTTAATTTTTAGTTAATTTTGATTCATAATGCCTGTTGTTATTCTGCTAATGTTACACCTTCTGGGTTTTGTACAGACCTGCTTCATCGCAGTATACTGGCGGCTAAAGTGGCAAATATTTAGTAGCAGCTCACACGCTGGTGTTAGGGCTGCTTCCAATTTCACTAGACAGTGAATGACTTTTTTCCTGCTTCAACAAGCACTTTGTACTGAGAGACGCCTAAAGCAATCTTCAAATGCTGACCAACCAACATTGCAAAAGCAACTTTTCTTCTCCTCTAATGGCATCTTCCCCCTGCCAACTCAGATACCCTTCCCCCTGCCAACTCAGATACCCTTCCCCCTGCCAACTCAGATACCTTTCACCCCAACTCAGATCCCCCTCCCCAACTCAGATCCCCCTCTGCAACTCAGACACACACCCTCCCCAATTCAGATCCCCCTTTCCCCAGCTCAGATACCCCTCTCCCTCTCCCCAACTCAGATACACACCCTAAAATAAAAGCAAAATACTGCAAATGCTGGAAATCTGAAACACAAACAAGAAAGTGCCGGAAATGCTTAGCAGGTCTGGCAGCATTTCTGGAGAGAGAAGCAGAGTTAACGTTTCAGGTCAGTGACCCTTCATCAGAACTGGCAGACGCTAGAAATGTAATAGGTTTTAAGCAAATAAAGCGGGGGTGGGGCAAGAGATAACCAAAATGAAGGTGTTGATAGGACAAGGTCACAGAGAATAACTGACCAGAAGGTCATGGAGCAAAGGCAAACAGTATGTTAATGGTATGGTGAAAGACAAGGCGTTAGTACGGAGAGGGTATTAGTTGACAGAAAAATAGAGCAACCTGGCCCAAAGCACAAACATGACAAAAAAAGCAGTGGGTAGGCACATGGTAAAAAAAATGAATGATGAAACAAAATGAAATAAAATAAACAAATAAAAAAGAAAAAAGAAGAAACAGCTGAAAATAAAAAGGGGGGCCTGTAATGCTCTGAAATTATTGAACTAAATGTTCAGTCCGTCAGGCCTCGAGCTCGAGGAACAGAATCTCATTTACTGATTAGGCACGATACAGCCTGAAGGACTGAAGATTGAGTTCAATAATTTCAGAGCATGACGGGTGCCTATCCACTGCTTTTTTTGTCATGTTTGTGCTTTGGGCCAGTTTGTTCCATTTTTCTGTCAATTAACACCCTGTCTGCACTAACGCTTTGTCTTTCAGCACGCCATTAAAATACCATTTGCCTTTGCTCCATGACCTTCTGGTCAGTTATTCTTTGTGGCCTTGTCCTATCAACACCTCTTTTGTTATCTCTTGCCCCACCCCCACTTTATTTGCTTAAAACCTATTGCATTTCTAGCCTCTGCCAGTTCCGATGAAAGGTCACTGACCTGAAACGTTAACTCTGCTTCTCTCTCCACAGATGCTGCCAGACCTGCTGAGTATTTGCAGCACTTTTGTCAGACACCCCTCCCGCTCCCCAACTCAGACACCCCTCCCCAATTCAGATACCCCTTCCCCTCTTCTCGACTCAGATATCCTGTCCCCTCTCCCCAACACAGATACCCCCTTGCTAACTCAGATACCCTCAACCGCAATACAGATATCCCCCCTCCCCAATGCAGATAACCCCCTCCTTTAACTCTGATACCCCTCCTCAACTCAGATACCCCTCCCCAATTCAGATACAACCCTCCCAACTCAGATACGCCCCTCCTCAACTTATATACCCCCTGCTCCCCAACTCAGATACCCTCCTCCCCAACTCAGATACCGGCTCCTCAACTAAGATACACCTCTCCCCAACTCAAAACCACCCCCTCCCACTTCTCGAAATGACTGATGATTGCTGGTCATCAATAGTCCCACGTTCCATTGAACACAAGCTGTTTTTCAGTTCTGTTTGATTTGAATGGCTGGTGGCTGTGTTTGACTCTCGGGCCAGTCAAATAGGCCTTGCAGATTGAACTGTAGAGGTTCCTGAAGACTTGGAACTTGCTTGAATCAAGAAAAAGATCGATTCTGTGGGAATCTCAGTCTCCTACATGTTTCAGCATGGGTATGTCTATTAACCTCCCATAATACGTAATAGGAAACATTCTGGGATTTCTTTCACTGACTCATTATAAAGTGGGTTTTTAATTAGGCACAAGATCATGTTTCACCAGCAATTCCTCTGAAGCAAATCAGAGGCACCATTATAGTTGTACTGGGGAAACTACATGTTGAGAAGTTGATTGAGGCAATGACAGTTCAGGATTGATTAATTTCAAAAGGTAACAAATCTGTTCCAAGTTGTCAAAGATTATAACATGAATGATGAAATCAAGTATGTATAGTCATAGTTCGTGTCTTGGTATTGGGAATATATTTCATTCCTACTGGGATAACAAATCAAATAAGATAAACGTGTACTGCATAAAATATACTCTGGAGCTCAGTACATTACTGCACCATGTAACAAGTTGCACCCAATACTTGTGTATATAGTTTCCTTCCAGTACCCTATATACATATAGAGTCATTTATGGCACAGAAGGATGCCATTTGGCTCATCGAGTCCATCCCAGCTCTTCACCGAGCTCTGCAGTCTGTCCCACTCCCGGCTCGATCCCCATAGCCCTGCAAGTCTATTTCTCTCAGGTGGCCATCCAACTTCCTCTTTAAGTCATTCATTGTCTCCGCTTCCACCACCCTTGTGGGCAGTGAGTTCCAGGTCATTACCACCCGCTGCGTAAAAACAGGTCCTCCTCACACCCCCACTTCCCCCTTGCATCTCTTGCCCGAACCATCAATCTAATGGGAACAGTTTTTCCTTGTCTACCTTATCTAAGCTACATCTATGTATATTATATATGACATATGTACATACATATATGGTGCTTTGGTGAATAGGTACATGGTGTTAGTAATGTACTGTGCTACAGACTGGTAGGACATTGTACGGTATGCATCATTCTTTCCATAGTGAGCATTTCACCTTACTTGGGCAATTGGTGAGGCCCAAATAGCCAAAGTAAAAGAAATCGGGGTGTGAGCCTTGAGATTTCAATTGATCCAGCATCCACAGCCTTTCAGGGGACAGAGTTCCAGAATTCCATGATACTTTGTGTGGAAAAAGTGCTTCCTGATTTCACCACGAAATGGCCTAGCTCTGGATTATTACCTGAGCCACAAGCAAATTGGAGTAGGGTAAATAAGGTTAGAGAGTTAAATGCGTGGCACAAAGATTGGCGTAGGAGAAATGTGGTTTGATTCATGGGGCACTGGCACAAGTACTGGGGAGAGTGGGAGCTGTACCGTTAGGACAGTCTTTACCTGAACCATGCTGGGACCAGTGTTCTGGCGAGTTGTATAACTAGAGCAGTAGAGAGGACTTTATACTGAATAGGGGAGGTGAGGGATCAAGTGAGAGAAGATATGATAAATTAGAGAGGGCAAGGCAAGAAAGCAAGGTCACAATAAGGAAATAATAATCAGAGCAGGGCAGGAAGGGACAGAATGTACAAAATTAAGAGTGTGCAAGCAGCTAAAGCTAAATAGTAAAAAGACAGAACTAAAGGCTCTGTATTTGAATGCATGTAGCATTTGTAACAGAACAAATAAATTGATAGCTCAAATAGAAATAAATATGTATGATCTGATAGCCATTACAGAGACATGGCTACAAGATGAGACATGGCTGGGACCTGAATATTCAAGGGGTAGATGACATTTCGGAAGGACAGGAAATTAGGAAAAGATGGCGGGGTAACTCTGTTAATTAAGGACGACATTAGTACAACAGAGAGAGGTGACCTTAGTTCTAAAAATCAAGATGTAGACTCAGTTTGGGTAGAGATAAGAACTAATAAAGGTAGAAAGTAACTTCTGGGAGTAGTTTATAGGCCCCCTAACAGTAACCACACTGTAGGATGGGGTATACAGAAAGAAATAATGGGAGCTTGTGAGAAAGGTGTGGCGATAATCATGGATGATTTTAATCTACAGATAGATTGGACGAATCAGATTGGCAAAGATAGCCGGAAGATGAGTTCATGGAGTGTTTTCGGGACAGTTTCTTAGAGCAGCACATTCTAGAGCCAACCAGAGAGCAGGCTAGTCTAGATCTGGTAATGTGTAATGAGACAGGATTAATTAATGACCTCATAGTAAAGGCACCTGTAGGCAGCAGTGATCACAACATGATTGAATTTTGCATTCAGTTTGAGGCGGAGAAGAGTGGATCTAAGACTAGTGTTTTAAACTTAAATAAGGGTAATTATGAGGGTTTGAAGAGAGAGCTGACTAAAGTAAACTGGGAAATTAGGTTAAGGGATAGGTCAGTAGAGATGCAGTGGCAGACATTTAAGGAGATAATTCATAACACTCAGCAAAGATACATTCCAGTGAGAAAGAAAGGCTCTAGGGGAAGGACACACCATCCATGGCTAACTAAGGAATTTAAAGATAGTATTAAATTGAAAGAAAAAGTGTACAATTCAACGAAGAGTAGTGGCAAGTCAGAAGATTGGACAGAATATAAAAAGCAGCAAAGAATGACTAAAAGAATAATGAGAGAGAAATTAGAGTATGAGAGAAAGCTAGCTATAAATATAGAAATGGATAGTAAAAGTTTCCACAGGTATTTAAAACGGAAAAGAGTAAGTAAAGTGAGTGTTGGTCCTCTAGAGAGAGAGTCTGGGGAGTTAATAATGGAAAATAAGGAAATGGCGGAGGAATTGAACAGATTTTTTGCATTTGTCTTCACTGTAGAGGATACAAATAACATCCCAGAAATAATTGTGAATCAAGAGTTGAAAGGGAGGGAGGAACCTAAAACAATTACCATCACCAGGGAAAGGGTACTGAGAAAATTATTCGAACTAAAAGCTGAACAAGTTCCCGGGTCCTGATGGACTTCATCCCAGGGTCTTAAAAGAAGTGGCTGCTGAGATAGTGGATGCATTAGTTTTAATTTTCCAAAATTCCCTAGATTCTGGAAAGGTCCCATCAGATTGGAAAATAGCGAATGTAACTCCATTATTCAAAAAAGGAGGAACACAGAAAGCAGGAAACTACAGGCCAGTTAGGTTAACATCTATCATAGGAAAAATGCTGGCATCTATTATTAAGGAGGTCATTTAGAAAATCTCAAAGCAAGAGTCAACATGGTTTTGTGAAAGGGAAATCGTGTTTTACTAATTTATTAGAGTTCTTTGAGGAAGGAACTAGCAACGTGGATAAAGAGGGACCTGTGGATGTG
Organism: Heterodontus francisci; assembly: GCF_036365525.1. NCBI lineage: Eukaryota > Metazoa > Chordata > Chondrichthyes > Heterodontiformes > Heterodontidae > Heterodontus > Heterodontus francisci. The sequence goes on along the minus strand of NC_090380.1, from coordinate 30,087,845 downwards.
GTTTACTTAGATTTCCCAAAGGCATTTGACAAGGTACCACATCAAAGGTTACTAAACAAAGTAAGAGCCCATGGTATAAGAGGTAGCATATTAGCATGGATAGAGGATTGTTTAGCTAAGAGGAAACAGAAAATAGGTATAAATAGGTCATTTTCAGGTTGGCAAGCTGTAACTAGTGGAGTGCCACTGGGATCAGTCATGGGGCCTCAACTACTTACAATCTATAGCAATGACTTGGATGAAGGGACAGAATGTATGGTTGTTAAATTTGCTGATGACACAAAGATAGGTAGGAGAATATGTTGTGAGGAGGACATTAGGAGACTACAAAGGGATATGGATAGGTTAAGTGAGTGGGCAAAGATTTGGCAGATGGAGTATAATGTGGGAAAGTGTGAACTTATCCACTTTGGCTGGAAGAATAGAAAAGCAACATATTATTTAAATAGAGAGGTTGCAAAACTCTGGGATGTGGAGGGATCTGAGTGTCCGAGTACATGAAACACAAAAAGCTAGTATTCAGGTACAGCAAGTGATTAAGATGGCAAATGCAATGTTGACATTAATTGCAAGGGGAATGGAATATAAAAGTAGAGATGTTTTGCTACAGTTTTAGAGGGCATTGGTGAGACCACACCTAGCGTATTGTGTACAGTTTTGGTTTCCTTAAGAAAGGATATAATTGCATTGGAAGCAGGTCAGAGAAGGTTGATTCGACTGATTCCTGGGATGAGAGGGTTACCTTATGAGGAAAAGTTGGATAGGTTGGGTCTGTATTCACTGGAGTTTAGAAGGATGAAAGGTGATCTTATTGAAACACATAAGATCCTGAGGGGACTTGACAGGTGGATGTGGAAAGAATATTTCCCCTTGTAGGAGAGACTAAAACTAGGGGGGACAGTTTTCAAATAAGGGGTCTCCCATTTAAGACCGAGATGAGAAGAAATGTTTTCTTTCAGAGGATCATGAGTCTGTGGAACTCTCTTCCCAGAAAACAGTGGAGGCAGGGTCATTGAATGTTTTTAAGGGCAGGTAGACAGATTCTTGACAAACAAGGGAGTCAAAGGGTATCAGAGATAGTCAGGCAAGTGGAGTTGAGTCCACAAACAGATCAGCCATGATCTTATAGAATGGGGGAGGAGGCTCGAGGGGCTGAATAGCCTACTCCTGCTCCTAGTCCATATTTTAAGTCTCCTTGCTCTGGATTCTTGCGCCAGAAAAATAAGTAAAGATATTTACATAGTGCTTTTCACAACCTTAAGACTTCCCAAAGTGCTTTACAGGCACAGAGTTCTAGGATATGTATTGTCTCCCAGAAGTGTTGATTGCCTCCTTCTGATCATGTAGCCACCTTGTTTTTAAGAAAGAAGTTGGTACAGTAAATCCACTTCTCAAATGCTTTCGAAATGGAGTAGGACTATTTCGAAGTACAGTAGGGAAGTTCCTCTCAGCGGTCTGGCCAACATTTATATATTATTTATTTATATTAACATTTATCCCTCAATCAACATCACCAAAAAAAATCATCTGTTCCTTGCCCAGATAGTGATGAGAATATGGAACAGGGAGTAGCTGATGAAAAGTATAAATGATTTGAGGGGAAGCTAGATAAGTCTATGTGAGGGAGAAGGAAATAGAGGATTATGCTGATAGAGTTAGATGAGGAAGGAGGGGAGGAAGCTCGAGTGTGGACCAGTTGGGCCGAAAAGCCTGTCTCTGTGCTGTATATTCTGTGTAATTCTATGTATCTCACTGCACTTTGTGTGATCTTGCTGTGTGCAAATTGACAGCTGTGTTTCCCTAAAATACAATGGTGATAACACTTCAAAACTGCTTCTTCGGCTGTAAAGTGCTTTGGGATCATCCTGAGGTCTTGAAATGCAAGCCTTTTTTTGTGAACAATAATAAAACCCTTATCAATAAAGTGGATCATTCTGTGCTTTATTTGATCCTCACCCACACCAATACAGAAACAACAGTGAGTTCTTTACACATGCCTACTGAATGGCACAGGATCATCACTGCCAGTTTACTCTGATTGGCTGCTTCGATCTACATTAGTTATGGTGCATTCTCGCCCCAAAGAAAGCATTGAAAAATATATGTCCCAGAATTTGCTCAAAACTGCTCCTATACATTGCCTTCCCAACCTTGTTGGAAGTGAGTCAGAGATCCTAGTTATGCATGTAAGTGAAGTTATAGGAGTGGAGCAGCAGTAGATCTGAGGAAAATCATGGTGTGTGTTGCTGCTCACACACCACTGACCACCTCCAGGCGCTTACCCACTGTCTCTCGAGATAAGGAGGCCAAAGAAGTGTGCTGTTAAGGAAGGGAGAAAAATATTCTAATATCAATCCATTTGCACCAAGTGCAAATAATTAAATTAATCAACATTCAAAAAAGTCACACTTGAATAAAAACAAAGATAGAGCGGTAACCAAACATGTAAAGCCATCTAATAATTTCCTGTCGCTATAGCAATGAATGTAACCAGCCAAAAGGAAGACGTTAACCCACAAAGACATGGACAAATTGAAGGGCGAAGTTTACGAATACAGCCACCTTGATTCCATTGCATTGCTACTTTGGTTCCATGGCAGTCAAAATCTCCAATTTCAAACAAGTTCACCGATAGTCTAAATACTTTCATAAGTTAGTAATGCACTTGAATGTAACTGTCATGGTTGTATGTGTGGGCTTTAATATTAGAGAATATATGAAACTTGGAAGGGAAACTGAAAGTAGCTTTGTGCCTTGGGGAAAACATCTGACCTGGGGGTTTTTGTAAGGTCAGGTAGCCTTTGTAGTCGCAGTGAGAGCAGTAAGCAAGAACTCTGCAGAAGTCTTTAATAAAACACTTGTTAAATCTTTGTTAAAGTTACAGCTGTGATTTCAAGAGTGATTTATTTCAGCCTGAGATGTGACATTGACGATGAGGTAAATTTCGAGATATTTAGGATTGTGTCATGGCATTTGTTGGACCTGAAATTTCGGCAGTCTGGAAAATTGAGCCATTTGATCCGACAGGTGATGCCAGTTCCATCAGTGTGAAATGGAAAGTGTGGTTGGTGAAGTTTGAAGCATATGCTGAGAGTCATGGTTTGTTTTTGAATGGGGCAACAGAGGTGAAGAAAGCCCAGCCACAGCCTTATTGCTGTTCAATGCGGGTGTGTCGGTGAGGGAGACTTTAAAGACGTTACCTGACACGGAAGAAAAGGTGGATTATAGAGTCATGGAGTTATCGTGCACAGAAGCAGGCCCTTTGGCCCATCTTATCTGTGCCGGCCATCAAGCACCTATCTATTCTAAACCCATTTTATGAAATAAAATATTATGAACGTGCAGTGAAAGCTTTGAAGGACCATTATGTGGTGACGCCAAATGCCACATTCCAAAGCCATGTTTTCCATCAAATGAGACAGAAAGAGGGAGAAACAGTAGCCCAATTTGTGACTTGTTTGAGGTAGGCATCAGATGGATGCAATTATCTTGTGACGGATCTGAATAACCAGATAATGGATCAGACGATCCAACATTACGAGTCGGTTAAGTTGACGCGCAGGCTGCTGCAAAGAGACTTAACGTTAGATGACACTTTGAAGAGAGCGGCTGCATTGGAAGCAGTGGATGGACAAGTTCACAGCATGAAACTTGGTCCCATTTCCACCATCGGCATGACAAAATCTGAGGTTAATCGAGTGACACAACGGAATCCAGGTACGTGTAAATTAGATTAGATTAGAGATACAGCACTGAAACAGGCCCTTCGGCCCACCGAGTCTGTGCCGAACATCAACCACCCATTTATACTAATCCTACACTAATCCCATATTCCTACCAGACATCCCCACCTGTCCCTATATATTTCCCTACCACCTACCTATACTAGTGACAATTTATAATGGCCAATTTACCTACCAACGTGCAAGTCTTTTGGCTTGTGGGAGGAAACCGGAGCACCCGGAGGAAACCCACGCAGACACAGGGAGAACTTGCAAACTCCACACAGGCAGTACCCTGAATCGAACCCGGGTCCCTGGAGCTGTGAGGCTGCGGTGCTAACCACTGCGCCACTGTGCCGCCCTATGTAAATGTAAAGAGCAAAAGTCTGAGGGAGAGTGTTTCAGATGTGGCAAGTTGGCACTATGGAAGAGATGATTGCTGGCCTGCCAAGGGACAGATATACAGAAAATGTTGGGGAAGAGACCATTTTGCCAAGAAGTGCAGAAGCAAAGCTGAACAGAATGGGAAGCCTGGCAAACCATTGCCGTCAATGGAAGCAACCATGAGAAAAGTTCCAGTGATTGTTGGGAGTGTTGAAGTGAGCATTATTGTAGATTCAGGCAGTGACAGTCATGTCATCAGCAGAGCACTGTGGGAGGAACTGAAGACAAAGAGAATCAAGTGAACATCGAGAAAATGTGTCAAAAAGCTTTATCCTTACACATCTGAAACTCCATTTCAAACTGTTGGATGCTTCACAATGAGTGTAAGAGTTGGAGATCAGGGTGTGGAGGCAGAATTCATGGTGATTGAGGAGGATGGTGAGCCTCTTCTGAGCAGAGAAATTGGCCAAGCTTGGGAGTGCTACACATTGGATTGAAAGTGAATTCTGTGAATTCCTATGTGGAGCTTCGAGAGGAGATATTCTCAGATGAAGAAAGAGGCCTTAGGCTTGCTGTGGGCATGTGAAAGAGTCTACGCATACATGTTTGGCATTGAGTTTGAATTAATGACTGATCACAAGCCATTACAGTTGATTTATTCTCCCAGATCCAAATCATGTGCCAGATTCAAAAGATGGGTTTTGAGATTCCAGCAATACAAGTACAAGATGGTACACATTGCTGGAAAGATGAACATTGCTGACTCGCTGTCACGACTACTAAGGGAGGATCAAACACACAGATCTTCACTAGAGAAGGAAGCTGAATTATTCGTGCGGTTTGTGGCAGTTCATGCTACACTGAGACCAATTACAATCAGAGAGATTGAAAGAGAGTCAGTCAAAGATCCAGAATTGAATGACATCAGACAGAGAATCCAAGCTGGAAATTGGGAGAATTGCCCATTCAGAACATACATTATTATACAAGATGAATGATGCACAATTGGGAAGTGTATTCTCAGAGGTAACTGACTTATAATGCCACAAAAGTTTAGGCCTAGACTGGTGATGCTAGCTCATGAGGGTCACTTGGGAGTGGTTGGTACTAGACAAAACGTATGAACCAAAGTATGATGGCCAGGGATGGAGAAATATGTGGAGCAGTTTGTCAAAACTTGTCTTGGATGTCAGCTTGTCAGTAGACGCAATCCACCAGAACCAGTACACAGTACACTGTTACTGTCTGGACCATGGGAGGTCCATCAGAAGAGTCCATACTAGTCATGATTGGCTATTACAGCTGTTATTATAAGTATGTGGCACTGAAGTCTACAACAGTAGAGAAAACAGTGTTTACATTGACTGAAATGTTTGCAAGGCATGGTCTACCAGTCACTTTGTATTCAGACAATGGGCCATTATTTATTTCACAGACCTTTGCAGATTACATGCTAGTCACAGGTATTCACCATCACAGAGTAACACCTAAATGGACACAGACAAATGGGGAAGTGGAAAGACAAAACCAATCCTTAGAGAAATGGATGAGGATTGCTCAGGTTGAGGGTAAAGACTGGAAGGAGATGCTGTTGTCATATGTGGTCATGTATAAAGCAACTGCACATACAACGATGGGAAAGAGCCCAGCTGAGTTGTTATTTGGAAGTAAAATACGCACCAAAACACCAGAGCTGAGGGACATTAGAGTTGATCGGGAGGTTCGAGATCATGATGCTGAGGAAAAGTTGTGCTGCAAAGTTTTATGCAGAGCACAGAAGGAAAGCAAGACAGTCTGATGTTTGCCAGGTGTATTGCTGAGACAGGAGAGCCCAAGTAAGATGGATACACCATATTATCCCAAGCCATACACTGTTATTACCAAGAAGGGAAACAATGTGACTGTGCAGTTACCAGGAAGATTACTTTATGACAGAAATTTTTCATGCGTTAAAATGTATCATGCTGACAAAGACACAGCTGCAGATGAACCAGATGTAGGAGCTGACGTGAAGCTGACATCCAGCAATTCAACAGTCCAAGCCAGTGATGCTGTTAGCAGACAGACAGCTTGCTATCCAGAGGAAGTAAGATCAATTCCAGAGGGGCAACGACATTTCCTAATCCTGACATGGTGACCAGAGTTCCTGAGACAACAGAAAGACCACAGCGCGAGAGGAGACCACCAAAACGATATCAAGATTATGTGTTGTGATTATGTTCACAAATCTTGGACTTGTTTTGGTCTGTTGAGGGAGGAATGTCATGACTGTATGCGTGGGCTTGAATGTTAGAGAATGTATGATACTTGGAAGGGAAACTGAAAGTAGCTTTGTGCCTTGGGGAAAACATCTGGCCAGGGGGTTGTTGTAATGTTAAATAGCCTTTGTAGCCACAGTGAGAGCAGTGAGCAAGAATTCTACTGAAGTCTTTAATAAATCACTTGTTCAATCTTTGTTAAGGTTACAGCTGTGATTTCAAGTGTGATTCATTTCAGCCTGAGATGTGACAGGAACCAGTGACTTGTCCCTTTGTGGTAGGTTGATACAATGTGGAGTCATAAGGTCGTTGGTTTAAGTCCCACTCTGGAGACCTAAGTGTTATGTTTTTGCCGGTTTGCTGGATATTTGATGTATCTGATTTATCTCAGAACAATGCAGATATGACACATATCAAATCACCAACTGGTTTATTTACAATACTTTAAAATATCTCAGCACTTACAAGATTTCAGTACAATGGATGTCAGAACACTCTTGTGTTTACGAGAACATTCCAGTCCTGTCTTTTATCATTTCAGTTTCAACACACCAGGCTTAAGTAATTAAACATAGTAAACACTGATCAGTAGACAGATTATTACAATCAAACCCAGATCAATCAAACATTGCACTAAGCACATAATCCAGGCTGATATTCCAGTGCATTCCAGAGGGAGTGCTACATGGTTGGTGGTGCCGTCTTTTGGATGAGACGTTAAACCAAGGTCCCATCTGTCCTCTCAGGTGGATGTAAAAGAGCCCATGACACTATTTGAAGAGCAGGGGAGTTCTCTCTGGTGTCCAGGCCAATATTTATCCCCAATCAACATAATTAAAACAGAGTATCTGGGCACTAATATCATTGCTGTTTGTGGGATCAGCCTATGTGCAAATTGGCTGCTCTGTTTCTTACAGTGGTTACACTTCAAAAGTATATCATTGTCTGCAAAGCACTTTGGAATCATCTTTCTTTAATCTTCCCTATTTCCTATTTAAAAGTAATATTTATGTAATCATTTTTTGTAATCAAAACAGTGATTGCTTGATTTGACTGAGTGCCGACACTGCCTGATGTGCATCCCAGAGAAATCTCTGCCTTGTGTAATAATGGTGCAATCGTCTTTCACCATTCATTGAAATGAGATTGCACCCTAAATACTGATACTATTTTCTCAAACCTCGTTTGGAGGGTCTGTTTGAAATATGAATGTTCTAAACCAACATCACACTACAATAGGTCGTTTAATATCATCCCATTTATTACAGGACTACAAACGAAAAACTTGCACCTTAAATCCATCTTGGTAAACTCCTTACCAAATCATTTTGTAGTAATGCAATTTTCTGCTATTTATTTCCTTCTCTGGTCTTCCTGGGGCATCTGTGACCGTCAAAAAAAAAAGGTTGTGAGGTCAGTTGGCTTGCTGACCTCTTCCTTTGTGGACTAGCCTCCAGTAGACTCTATAGTATTAACCTCACAGTGACCCTTGACAATATTTAATCAGTGTCAGCGCTGTTAGTTGTGAGATATCTATTCGGATCATTAAAGCAGTCTGGCACTGATATTTCTGGGAAGGGGGTGAGGGAGGCCAAAATGGCTTAATGAGATGAGGCCTGCGGATTAGGAAGAGGGAGAGGCCTGAGATCGGGAGGAGGGAGGGGCCTGTGATCATGAAGAGGGAGAGGCCTAAGATCGGAAAGAGGGAGACGCTTGCGCAGGAGACGGGAGAGGCCTGTGATCAGGAGAAGGGGGAGGCCAGTGATCCAGAAGAGAGAGAGGCCTGTGATCAGGAGAGGGAGAGGCCTGTGATTGGAAAGAGGGAGACGCTTGTGCAGGAAACGGGACAGGCCTGTGATCTGGAGGAGGGGAAGGCCTGTCATCTGGAAGAGAGGCCTGTGATCAGGAGAGAGAGAGGCCTGTGATCGGGAACAGGAGAGGCCTGTGACTGAGCGGAGGTAGATGCTTGTGATCAGAAAGAGGGAGAGCCTGGGATCATGAAGAGGGAGAAGCCTGTGATCGGAAAGAGAGAGAGACCGGTATTGGGAGAGGCCTGTAATCGGGAAGAGGAAGAAGCCAGTATTAGGAAGAGGGAGAGTCCTGTGTTCGGGAAGAGGAGACGCCTGTGATCAGGCAGAGGTAAAGGCCTGGGTTCGGGAGAGGTAGAGACCTGTGATCGGGTGAAAGAGAGGCCTGTGATCGGGAGAAGGAGAGGCCTGTGATTGGGAGGAGGGAGAGGCCTGTGATCGGGAGGAGGGAGAGGCCTGTGATCGGGAGGAGGGAGAGGCCTGTGATCGGGAGGAGGGAGAGGCCTGTGATCGGGAGGAGGGAGAGGCCTGTGATCGGGAGGAGGGAGAGGTCTGTGATCGGGGGAGGGAGAGGTCTGTGATCGGGGGAGGGAGAGACCTGTGATCGGGGGAGGGAGAGGCCTGTGATCGGGGGAGGGAGAGGCCTGTGATCGGGGGAGGGAGAGGTCTGTGATCGGGGGAGGGAGAGGCCTATGATCGGGACAGGGAGAGGCCTGTGATTGAGAGAGAGAGAGGCATGTGATCAGGAAAAGGGAGAGGTCTGTGATTGAGAGAGAGAGAGGCCTGTGATCAGGAAAAGGGAGAGGCCTGAGATTGAGAGAGAGAGGCCTGTGATCAGGACAAGGGAGAGGCCTGTGATCAGGACAAGGGAGAGGCCTGTGATCGGGAAGAGGGAGAGCCTGTGATTGAGAGAGAGAGAGAGGCCTGTGATTGAGAGAGAGAGAGAGGCCTGTGATTGAGAGAGAGAGAGAGGCCTGTGATTGAGAGAGAGAGAGAGGCCTGTGATTGAGAGAGAGAGAGAGGCCTGTGATTGAGAGAGAGAGAGAGGCCTGTGATTGAGAGAGAGAGAGAGGCCTGTGATTGAGAGAGAGAGAGAGGCCTGTGATTGAGAGAGAGAGAGAGGCCTGTGATTGAGAGAGAGAGAGAGGCCTGTGATTGAGAGAGAGAGAGAGGCCTGTGATTGAGAGAGAGAGAGAGGCCTGTGATTGAGAGAGAGAGAGAGGCCTGTGATTGAGAGAGAGAGAGAGGCCTGTGATTGAGAGAGAGAGAGAGGCCTGTGATTGAGAGAGAGAGAGAGGCCTGTGATTGAGAGAGGGAGAGGCCTGTGATCAGGATGAGGGAGAGGCCTGTGATCAGGATGAGGGAGAGGCCTGTGATCAGCATGAGGGAGAGGCCTGTGATCAGCATGAGGGAGAGGCCTGTGATCAGCATGAGGGAGAGGCCTGTGATCAGGATGAGGGAGAGGCCTGTGATTGAGAGAGAGAGAGGCCTGTGATTGAGAGAGAGAGAGGCCTGTGATTGAGAGAGAGAGAGGCCTGTGATTGAGAGAGAGAGAGGCCTGTGATTGAGAGAGAGAGAGGCCTGTGATTGAGAGAGAGAGAGGCCTGTGATTGAGAGAGAGAGAGGCCTGTGATTGGGAAAAGGGAGAGGCCTGTGATTGGGAAAAGGGAGAGGCCTGTGATTGGGAAAAGGGAGAGGCCTGTGATTGGGAAAAGGGAGAGGCCTGTGATCGGGAAAAGGGAGAGGCCTGTGATTGAGAGAGATTGAGGCCTGTGATCAGGAAAAGGGAGAGGCCTGTGATTGGGAAGGAGAGTCCTGTGATCAGGAGGAGGGAGAACAGCAATCAAGGTTGGGATGAAATGAGGGCAATTGCACTCGTGGAGCTTGATTTAAATATATTAATGAAGTGTCCTGTCTCTCCATGGCAGGACACTCAGACACCATGATAATCCCCTCAGTAAGGCATGGCATGCTAGGGACCTGTTCTTCCTATTCCCATTTAACTTTTTAATTTCCCCCAACCTGCCCCTGCCATTTGTTGGGTGGGGGGGGGGGGGGGCTGGGGGGCGGGTGTTAATATCAAGGCCTATATTTACCATTAAAATTTTCCATAGAAATATATAGAAATCTCCTTGGTATTGCAATTAAATAAGAAATAGTTTACCTGTAGAACCAATTTTTAATATTGGTCTACATTAAAATAAGCTCCTTCAGAATCTCTGTTACCTCAGATGTTTTTTGCTGTAATCAGATGTGATCTGCACTTTGGTATTTATAGTCCAATCTCAGGTACAATTCTAGAGACCCTCAATCTGACAGGGCTTCCAACCAGAAAGGGAATGTGCAGACCAATGTGAGATGAATTGAATAAAGCAGCTGGGGCTCAGTTGGTAGCTCTGGGTTCAAACCCCACTCCAGAGATTTGAATAGGTAATCCAGACTGACACTCCAGTGCAGTACTGAGGGAGCAGTACACTGTCAGAGGTGCCATCTTTCAAATGAAACTTTAAACCAAGCCCCCATCTTCCCTCTTGAGTGGACCTAAAGGATCCCATGACACAATTTAAAAAAGAACAGGGGAGTTCTTCCCAATATTTATCTCTTCACCAACATCACCAAAACAGATGATCTGGTCATTTATCTCAATGATGTTTGGGAGCTTGCTGTGTGGAAATTGGCTGCCTAATTTTTCTACATTACAACAGTGATTACACTTCAAAAAGGTACTTGATTGGCTGTAAAGCACGTTGGGACATCCTGAGGTCATGAAAGGTGCTATATAAATGCAAATTTCTTCCAATGTCACCAATACTTCCATTGGAAGCTCTGTTTCTCTCCAACTGAGCAAAGTTATCCAGGGTAGTGTGTTCCACTCTGGAGCCCCTGGCCTCTGTGTCTATGTATCTGCAGATGAAGCAGCCTTTCAGGCCTCTGGCTGGGCAGGCTCCACAGCAGTAGAGGCTGTACACATGGGGCTGCTGAGCCACTGCCAGTCCCCTTACTGCTTGGCAAGGTCCGTGAGTGACTACAGCAACACCTGGTTCTCAGAAGGTTGTCCTCCTGCTCTGTGCCTCCACTAGCTGTTCCTGCTTATCCAACCTGTGCATGTCACGTGTTCCATTGCCCTCTAGCCTACTGTCTAAGTCTGTTGGGATGATGTTCGTAAGGGGTAGAATGTGCAGTACTGGCATGCCCCCGCTGTACTGGAGCCTTCACATAGGCAGCTTAGTTGTAGTCATTTCCTTCTGAGCAGCCTGCACATATAGTAGGACCTGAAAAATGACAAAAGGTGTCAGTATTAGCTTTGCTGTCACTGAGGGAGTGAGAGAATTGGATGAGAAGGAAGAACAGCAGGTTTTCATCAATTCGAAGCTGGCAGGATTCCTTCAAATTCCCCATTTCTGGCACATTCTTTGATTGCCTTTCCAAGGATCTCCAGGATTTCCTCCTCACACTAAGCTAGAAGCACTGGGGCTAATTTTAACCTAACCCAATCAGTGGATCCAATGTGATCAGATCCCCCACCCATTTTACACCATGTCCTATTTTTATTTCCCATTGAAGTGTGCAACATGAATCTGATATGATGGTGTTGCTTTCCCGGTGTAAAGGTTACATTTCACCCCCTCCTCCTTTCCTTGATGGTGACCTTTTTGTCTTCTCCTGCAATCAACAGTACAAGGAATTAGTTGGTGGGTGATGGGTTATAGGCTCTTCCTGCAGCCAAGTTAGACGTTGCGAATACTGACATCATGTAAAGATGCAAAAGAAGGAGCACTTCCAGGGGAAGGGTGGAAGTTCAAAGTGCATCCTAGGGGCTACCATTATTATATTACCATATCAACATCCTAGGGGCTACCATTGACCAGAAACTGAACTGGAGTAGCCATACAAATACCATGGCTACAAAAGCAGGTCAGAGGCTAGGAATCCTGAGGCGAGTAACTCACCTCCTGACTCCCCAAAGCTTGTCCACCATCTACAAGGCACAAGTCAGGAATGTGATGGAATACTCTCCACTTGCCTGGATGGGTGCAGCTCCAACAACACTCAAGAAGCTCAACACCATCCAGAACAAAGCAGCTCGCTTGATTGGCACACCATCTACAAACATTCATGCCCTCCACCACCGACGCACAGTGGCAGCAGTGTGTACCATTTACAAGATGCACTACAGCAATGCACCAAGGATCCTTAGACAGCACCTTCCAAACCCGCAAGCTCTACCAACTAGAAGGACAAGGGCAGCAAATGCATGGGAACACCACCACCTGCAAGTTCCCCTCCAAGACACACACCATCCTGACTTGGAACTATATCGCCGTTCCTTCACTATCGCTGGGTCAAAATCCTGGTACTTCCTTCCTAACAGCACTGTGGGTCTACCTACCCCAAATGGACTGCAGCAGTTCAAGAAGGCAGCTCACCACCACCTTCTCAAGGGCAATTAGGGATGGGCAATAAATGCTGGCATAGCCAGTGACACCCACATCCCATGAATGAATAAAAAAACTAAATCCTACTGCTACACCCGCAAATACGGTAAGAACTGAGAGTATTGTGAGATGGTGTGATGGGATGGTAATTGTGAATGTTGTACATGATTAGCAGACTGCATTATGTAAGGTTAATGACACTTTCTCCTTTCTTAGCTGACTAGAAAAGTCTAGAATCCTCTCCCTGCATTGTCTGAAAATATGTGGGATGTTGCTTATGACATTGACACAGGCATACAGCTCCTCTCATTTCCCCTTGTGCTGTTCCCTTTGAGGGGCTGTGGCACTCACTGCAGAAGGCAGCTCATTCCTCTGCCACACTTCTACCAGGAACATGTTTAAGGTCTCATCACAGACAGAGGAAGGAAGGGGAGGGGGAGGCATCTCTCGACCCGGACCTGATTTCTTGTCAGAGACGTGTTGTTGTTCAAATTTGGCAAATCACAATACCTTCCCTCTTTAAAAGCTGCTGTAGTACTTTAAGTGCTGCAGCAACATATGGCTTTCAAATGGGCAAGTGCCCATCACACGTCTTTCCTCTGTCTGGTACTTGCCCACATTATTTAAATGACACTGACTCTGGAAATACTTGTGGGGTGAGCATGTTAAGTGTTAGGCAGATACGATTCTCCCAGTTGCTACTCCTGCCTATGTTTGCCCTGACAGGAAATTCTAGGTGGCTGAGTGTTATACATCATTTAATCAGTGAACTTTAAAGCTACAGTTCAGTAGTGTCCTTTGGAGAAAGAAACCTGCCATTCCTACCTAGTCTGGACTATAGGTGACTCCAGTCCTACATCAACATGGTTGACTGTTAATTGCCCTCTGAAGTGGTCAGCAAACCACTTGGTCGTATCAAATAGCTCAGAGGCTGCAGCAGTTCAAGAAGGCAGCCCTTTACTCCTTATTCAGGGTGCCTAGGGATGGGCAATATGTGCCCACTTTGCCAGCAATACCCAAGTGTGAATTTTAAAGAACATTGCTTGTCCTGCTGCTAATGATGAAGTATGCAAGCACTTACATTTAATCAACAGACCATGTGCCATGTGTTCTGTAATCTAGTGATTCCGAACCTGCCCAATAAATATTTGTCGCAATGACAGTCGTCCATTCCTAGGCTTAGAGCACAATACATTAGCATCAAGGAACAGATTCCAAAAATTATGTTGCGATTTCTGTTTAATAATTCAAAGAATTTGCCTCAGAAAATATTTACTTCTGAATTATGGCACTTAAATGAAGTCCACTGTATGTTGAGGCATAAAAGGGAAAAAAAAAATATTTAGTCACAGGACATGGGCATCACTGGCAAGGCTGGCATTTATCATTGCCGTTAAGAAGGTGGTGTTGGGCCGCCTTCTTGAACCGCTGGTAATGGTTTGATACAACTGAATGACTTGCTAGACCACTCCAGAGGATAGCAACGAGTCAATCGGATTTCAAGTGTAATGCAGTTGGAATCCATCGATAAAGTTGTTGCCTTGTATTATTGACTAGGTGTCCACATTTCTCTATTTTAATACATTTGAAGGGCTGTTGTCTCCATGAAAGAGAATTTAAGAAACATTTTTGTCTGTTTCTAAATGCATCAGACATAAACACTTGTTACAACATCATGGCAAAAAGAATATATCGCTCTGCAGGTTCTCACGTTCACTCGCATAGTCACTCTTAGATTCACACTTTCATTCTCACTCGCACTCATGTTCACTCACTCACTGTAACAATGGGGCAAAAATATGTCTGCCTGACACTTTTCATGAGGCCGTCGCCCCTTTAATGGCAGAACTGATTATGAGTAAAATGTCCATAATATGGAAGATATGAACTTGCATCCAAACCCAGTACATCCTGCTCAGTCATATTTTAGGAGCGCAGAAGGAGGCACTTTTACTTTCCAAAAAACCCTGTGAATTTTCATGTCAAGACACAAAGGCTTGTGGTATAATTAATTTGGCTGCAGCTTGCTGGGTGTGACCCCTGCACAGATATTCCTGAAAACTTTGCTGACTGAAAACAGCTGTTAGGATCCCTTGCAGGGTAAAAACAGAAATTGAATATGTCATGGCCTATGATGCCCAGATAACTTTTGTCCGTTGATTCTCGAGGGAGGGAAAGAAAATGAATTAAGTAAAATTCTTGCTTCCAATAGTCGAGCTACATTTAACTCATACACCTCACTCGCTGTCTGTTGAAATGCTAAGACATGCTGTAAATTGTAGTCATAGCTGAGGATACATGGCCAAAATTACAGAGAGGGATTTGGACCAGAGGGAACAGTGCTGGCCACACACACACACGACACAAAGCATCTTTGAAACATTAAGTCAATACTTTGAAATATTATGAAACATTAATTTAAACCAGTTTGAGCTGTGGGTTGAAAGGGGTGATGGTGCACGACGGGCCTTTCAAAGGACTCAATCCAAATTGTTTCTCAATGGACTTGTTTATGGTGAAGAAAAGGACAGGACTTGCATTTATCTAGCAGCTTTCACATCCTCAGGCACGTCCCAAAGAACTCCACAACCAATCGAGTACTTTTTGAAGTGTAGTCACTGTTGTAAGAAACACAGAAGCTCCCACAAACAGCAATGAGATAATGACTAGATCATCTGTTTTAGTGATGTTGGTCGAGGGATAAATGTTGGACATGGCACGGGGAGAATTCACATGCTCCTCTGAAATAGTGCCATGGCGTCTTCTACATCTGTCTAGAAAGACAGCAGAACTCCTTTCATACTGCATGGTTTATCAGCCTGGCTTATGTTACTGTCGCTGAAATGGAACTTCAACCCAAAACCTTCTGCCCCACAGTCTAGAGTGCCACCACTGAGCCATGGCTGACACCAAGTGGTTGCTTTATGGGTATATGCTTGCAGTTGTCAGTGAGTCAGAATTTTTCAGCACTTCACAGTTCTTGTTGGTATGAGTTTGAACTTAAGAGGCTGAAAAGCATTCTCCATTTGTTTGCAAACACTTGCAATGTAGCAATTTTGCTTGTGCCACGGAGACATGGTCTGAATCACAATAAGAAACTTGCAGAATCCTTAGAAACATAATGTAAATGAAAATAATGTGCGGCTCATCTGTACTTTGTGCCTCCCCAAAGACAGCTATACTTCCCTTCTATAACAGCCCTGCATTATATAACATCAGCAAGACACTTCAGAGCTCAAATTGGTATTAGGTGGTAGTGAATCAGCAGCCCCTTTACACTCTGCCTCATTTTCTTTTTCCATTGGCATCAACATTGGGTAGGATGTAACAGTCTGCAATTCACTATCGTCTGTTATAAGCTAATAACCAAAACCAGCTGACCCCCTCCCCCCGCCCTACCAGGTTCCACCTTCTGTGTATGTATGCATCGGCAATGTCAATGACAGAATATTGTCATTGCCACTACGATTTTTTTGCTTTCGTGTCAAGAGAATTGCAGCAATACACCAAGGCTCCTTCGACAACACCTTCCAAACCCGCGACCTCTACCATCTAGAAGAACAAGGACAGCAGGCGCGTGGGAACACCACCACCTGCAAGTTCCCCTCCAAGTCACACACCATCCTGACTTGGAACTATATCGCTGTTCCTTCACTGTCGCTGGTTCAAAATCCTGGAACTCCCTTCCTAACAGCACTGTGGGTGTACCTACCCCACATGGACTGCAACGGTTGAAGAAGGCAGCTCACCACCACTTTCTTAAGGGAAGTTAGGGGCAGGGCAATAAACACTGGACTTGCCAGAGGTTCCCACATTCCATGAATGAATAAAAAATTCCCAATTCTTCCATGAAATACTTGGAAAAACTCAATCGAAATTTCTTGTGGGCATTGTTACAACCAGGTGGGAAAGGTGTCTAGGGGTCTTTTACTGTCTTCACCTGGTCTTAATCTAACAGGCTTTAATTTTTAAACACATTGTGTTTTGAGCTCCCCCTTGGTGAATCCTTGTCCACTGCTTTCCAATTATAAGGCAAAGAAATGAGCACAAACCAGGTTTTCTCAGGTTTAAAGAAGAAAAATGAAATTTATTAAACCTTAAACATAAACTCTAATTCAGTTAACGCCTACAGATACACGCCATGCCCACGCTAGCATGTATACACAATACACACATGCAAACAGGGACAGAAAAGAGCAGAAGAAAAATAGTGGAGAGGTTTAAGGCAATCTCTGAAGAGGGGTTTTTACTGTGCTTCGAGCTCGCTGTAGTCCTTGTAGACAGTCTTGCTTTTCGTTGGGGCCCAGTATTCTTCTTAAACCTTGTTCACTGTAGAAGATTTTTCTTTCTTGGCGTTCATATATTTTCAATGTTTTTTTCAGTTCCGTGAGAAGGAGATGAGAGCAGACAGGAGAGAAATCTTTTCAGTTCAGGAACAAACAGCTTTCTGAGTTTCAAACACTCTGTAGCAAGTTCAAATTCAAACAGCCAGTTAGTCATGTGATTAAACTGGTCTGACCAGGTCTTCTGTGTATGGGAGAAGCAGGGACTGGGTCCTTTGTTCCAACACTGTCTGCTAGCCTGCAAAAAAGGTCTTTCTGGCGAGGGGCCTGGCAATTACTTGTGATAAGCCCTCTTTTGTTCCCAGCAGCAATTTTAAGTTTTAATGTTCATGTGGCAAAATTACATGTGCCTCATTCTTGGCAGGTGGGGGCCTGCATGACAGCATTGAAGAGAGGATAATGAGCCCAAAGACTAATTTAACCAAGATGACATCTCATGCCAGCGATGCATGATATAATTGACGTTAAAATGTGTTGTGTATCAAAATGTGTGTCTTGTGATTTAACTGATGGGTCTCCGCCCGCACCTAGATTAGTATAGTAAATGGATGGCCCAGGATGTTATTGAGCCCTTCAGACCAGGAGGAATCTAAATTAACTTCCATTTTTCGTTGATTTAAGCTGGATTAGCTGCTTTCATTGATTTCCAGCTGGGATGCTACAGCTACCCTCAGTGTTCCCAGGCTCGGAAGCGGAAAGCACAGCCAAGTTTCTTGCTGTTGCTGGTTACATAGAATTTACAGCACAGAAATGAGCCCAATTCATCTATTCCAATGTTTCTGTTCCATACAAGCATCCTCCTACCTTATTTCATCTAACTCTATCATCATATCCTCTATTCTTTTCACCTTCATGTACTTATCTAGATTTCCCTTAAATACATCGTTGCTATTTGCCTCAATCACTTGGAAAAGTATGAATTAATTTAGGGATGCCAGCATGGGTTGTTAAATTTGATTGAGTTTTTTGATGAGGTAACAGAGAGGTTTGATGAGGGTAATGCAGTTGATGTATATCTGGATTTCCAAAAGGCGTTTGATAAAGTGCGACACAATAGGCATCTCAGCAAAGTTGAATGAAAGGGAGAGTGGCAGCATGGATGCGAAGTTGGCTGAGCGACAGGAAATAGAGTAGTAGGCTAAAAGTTTGATCAAACTGTAGGTTTTAAGGAGGATCTTGGAGGAGTAGAGGGAAGTGGTGAGGCAGAAAAGTTCAGAGAGGGAATTCCAGAACTGGGGCCTAAATGGCTGCATGAATGCCAGTGGTAGAATGAAGGGAATGGTGAATAGGCAAGTGGCCAGTTGGAGGAAGAGAGTTCTTGGCAAGCTCCACATTCTAACCACTCTCCAGGTAAAGAAGTTTTTCTTGAATTCTTTATTGAATTTATTAGTGACTATCTTACATTTATGGCCCATAGTCTTCAATTCCCCCACGATCTTCACGACATCTACCTTAATTTTGAACACCTCGATCAGCTCACCTCTCAGTTTAAAATTGGAGACTCCAGGAATTAAATTATTTTTTTCCACACTGCTGCAAGTAGCCCAGAAGAAAAGTCTTAGGAGCAGTAACACAGTCAATTAAGTCACAAAGGTTCTGCTTGCTTTCCAATTGGTGTAGAAACGCAAAGCACCGCGATGATGGACATTGCGGGCGATCAAAGGTAGGAACGTAGGAGAGGTCATCTGATGAAATGTCCTGAAATGTGCCCAACCAGAGTTGGTGGCCCTACTTGAATAGTAGACTAACACTCACTATCTGGACACACCCATGGGGAATGGTCACTGGGTAAGACATTGAAGATCTGCCAATGCCTGTGGTACTGCATCACAGCCAGAGACAACAGCTTCAAGGCAAAGGGACTGAAAAATGGAATGGGAGGGAGAGGGGTTGAATAACGAACAAGAGAAATTTCCAAAACATATCCTGTAGACATTAAAATAAAAGCAAAATACTGCGGATGCTGGAAATCTGAAATAAAAACAAGAAATGCTGGAACCACTCAGCAGGTCTGGCAGCATCTGTGGAAAGAGAAGCAGAGTTAACGTTTCGGGTCAGTGACCCTTCTTCGGAACTGACAAATATTAGAAATGTCACAGGTTAGAAGCAAGTGAGGTGGGGGTGGGGCAAGAGATAACAAAGGAGAAGGTGTAGATTGGACAAGGCCACATAGCTGACCAAAAGGTCATGGAGCAAAGGCAAACAATATGTTAATGTAGACATTGCCTCTTTAATGTACTGTGAGACAGTACATACCTGTCTGGTATGAGGTTTGGGCTATTAGAATACCTTTCAGATCATGTCACATTACAACTTCGCATTACTCTCCTGTTTTGTTTCGGAGAGCTCAATCAGATCTTGGCACGCTGCTCTGTATTTCAAAACACTCCTGAGCAGAGGTACCAACATCCATTGCTTGGCAAAACCCATTCTCACTTTTTTATGAAGCTGATGTCTCGCTCTGGGATTTGGTGACTGTTTATTGAGTATATCTGGGAGCTTTGCATCTGACTCTCCCTCACACCACTGCACGGTAACAATTCCGGCAATGACCCACGTGATTACAGCAGTGTAGTGAAGGGTGCCTTACTTACTTCCGTTATCATCTCCTGATGCACAGCTGTCTATTGACTCAATAGGCAGAGGAAAAAACACAGTCTGTTTAAACAGCTCTGAACTCATTACAGCAGAACTGGGATGAATCAGCTGCTGAATAAAGGGGGTTATTGCCGTATATAAAGATGTCAATACAATTGATCCATCAGAGCAAATACGAACATTATTTCAGAATTTTTATATGCATGAAGTTGAGCACTTGAAAAATAAATGCTGACTTACTTTAAATACATGGTTTTGGACAATTGGTAGCTTTCATTGAATGTCAGCAACCATAAGAAGGGGACGCAGACTCCAAGCAGAATAGGGACACAGCTAAACACAGGAAAGCAAACATGTCAGAGGGAATACAGCGGAAGTAAGTTTCAAGGGAGTAAGACCAGGATGGATGGCCTCTACTTTAATGCCAGGAGTATTCCAGGTAAAATGGATGAGCTAAGGGCAAGGATTGACACGTGGAATTGTGATATAGTAGCCATCACGGAGACATGGTTGATGGAGGGGCAGGATTGGCAGCTCAATATCCCGGGATATAGAATCTTCAGGCGAGACAGAGGAGGGGGTAAAAGAGGAGGGGGCATTGCAATATTAGTGAAGGAGTCAGTTACTGCAGTAAGGAGAGATGATATCTCGGAGGGGGCATCAAATGAAGTTTTATGGGCAGAGTTTAGGAATAAAAAAGGGACAGCCACATTGCTAGGTGTTTATTAGACACCCCCAGATAGTCAGCGGGAAATTGACAGGAGTTTTAGAGAGGTGGTTACACCCAAGGTACAGGCAGATAGATGGGTGACTGCTAGAAGGGGCAGGCAGTCAGTGCAGGAATCCCCTGTGGCTATCCCCCTCTCTAACAAGTATACCGTTTTGGATACTGTTGGGGGGGATGGCCTATCAGGGGAAAACAGCAGCAGCAGCCAGAGCAGTGGCACCATGGCTGGCGCTGTTGTTCAGCAGGGAGGGACAAAGCGCAGAAGAGCAATAGTTATAGGGGACTCAATAGTCAGGGGCACAGATAGGCGCTTCTGTGGACGTGAAAGAGACTCCAGGATGGTATGTTGCCTCCCTGGTGCCAGGGTCAAGGATGTCTCTGAACGGACAGGGGGCATTCTGAAGGGGGAGGGTGAACAGCCGTTGTGGTACACATCGGTACCAATGACATAGGCAGGAAGAGTGACGAAGTCCTGCAGGGGGAGTTTAGGGAGTTAGGTAGAAAGTTAAAAGACAGGACCTCTAGGGTTGTAATCTCGGGATTACTCTCTGTGCCACGTGCCAGTGAGGCTAGAAATAGGAAGATAGTGCAGCTAAACACGTGGCTGAACAGCTGGTGTAGAAGGGAGGGTTTCAGATATCTGGACCATTGGGATCTCTTCAGGGACAGATGGAACCTGTACAAGAAGGACGGGTTGCATCTAAACTGTAGGGGCACAAATATCCTGGCTGCGAGGTTTGCTAGCGTCACTCGGGAGGGT
This sequence comes from Heterodontus francisci, assembly GCF_036365525.1. NCBI lineage: Eukaryota > Metazoa > Chordata > Chondrichthyes > Heterodontiformes > Heterodontidae > Heterodontus > Heterodontus francisci. The sequence goes on along the minus strand of NC_090380.1, from coordinate 30,066,809 downwards.
TTAAACTAGTGTGGCAGGGGGGTGGGAACCAGAGCAGTAGGTCAGCAGGTGAAATAAATGAGGGGGAAATAGGAAATAAGGCCAGTAAGACTAAGAGGAAGAGCAGGTAAGGAGATGTTGCGGAGCACAGCGGGACTGGTGGTCTGAAGTGCATTTGTTTCAATACGAGAAGTATAACAGGTAAGGCAGATGAACTTAGAGCTTGGATTAGTACTTGGAACTATGATGTTGTTGCTATTACAGAGACTTGGTTGAGGGAAGGACAAGATTGGCAGCTAAATGTTCCAGGATTTAGAAGCTTCAGGCGGGATAGAGGGGGATGTAAAAGGGGTGGGGGAGTTGCATTACTTGTTAAGGAGAATATCACAGCTGTACTGCGGGAGGACACCTCGGAGGGGTCATGCAGCGAGGCAGTATGGGTGGAGCTCAGGAATAGGAAGGGTGCAGTCACGATGTTGGGGGTTTTCTACAGGCCTCCCAACAGCCAGCGGGAGGTAGAGGAGCAGATATGTAGATAGATTTTGGAAAGATGTAAAGGGTTGTAGTGGTGGGTGATTTTAACTTCCCCTATATTGACTGGGACTCACTTAGTGCTAGGGGCTTGGATGGGGCAGAATTTGTAAGGAGCATCCAGGAGGGCTTCTTGAAACAATATATAGATAGTCCAACTAGGGATGAGGCTGGTATTGGGGAATGAGCCCGGCTAGGTGGTCGAAGTTTCAGTAGGGGAGCATTTTGGGAACAGTGACCATAATTCTATAAGTTTTAAGGTACTTGTGGATAAGGATAAGAGTAGTCCTCGGGTGAAGGTGCTAAATTGGGGGAAGGCTAATTATTAATAATATTAGGCAGGAACTGAAGAATTTAGATTGGGGGCGGCTGTTTGAGGGTAAATCAACATCTGACATGTGGGAGTCTTTCAAACGTCAGTTGATTAGAATCCAGGACCAGCACATTGCTGTGAGGAAGAAGGATAAGTTTGGCAAGTTTCGGGAACCTTGGATAACGAGAGATGTTGTGAGCCTCGTCAAAAAGGAAAAGGAAGCATTCGTAAGGGCTGGAAGGCTAGGAACAGACGAATCCCTTGAGGAATATAAAGATAATAGGAAGGAACTTAAGCAAGGAGTCAGGAGGGCTAAAAGGGGTCATGAAAAGTCATTGGCAAACAGGATTAAGGAAAATCCCAAGGCTTTTTATATGTATATAAAGAGCAAGAGGGTAACTAGGGAAAGGGTTGGCCCACTCAAGGACAGAGAAGGGAATCTATGTGTGGAGCCAGAGGAAATGAGCGAGGTACTAAATGAGTACTTTGCATCAGTATTCATCCAAGAGAAGGACTTGGTGGATGATGAGCCTAGGGAAGGGAGTGCAGATAGTCTCAGTCATCTCATTATCAAAAAGGAGGAGGTGTTGGGTGTCTTGCCAAGCATTAAGGTAGATAAGTCCCCAGGGCCTGATGGGATCTACCCTGGAATACTGAGGGAGGCAAGGGAAGAAATTTCTGGGGCCTTGACAGAAATCTTTGCATCCTCATTGGCTACAGATGAGGTCCCAGAGGACTGGAGAATAGCCAATGTTGTTCCTTTGTTTAAGAAGGGTAGCAAGGATAATCCAGGAAATTATAGGCCGGTGAGCCTTACGTCAGTGGTAGGGAAATTATTAGAGAGGATTCTTCGGGACAGGATTTACTCCCATTTGGAAACAAACGACCTTATTAGTGAGAGACAGCATGGTTTTGTGAAGGGGAGGTCGTGTCTCACTAATTTGATTGAGTTTTTTGAGGAAGTGACGAAGATGATTGATGAAGGAAGGGCAGTGAATGTTATCTATATGGACTTCAGTAAAGCCTTTGACAAGGTCCCTCATGGCAGACTGGTACAAAAAGTGAAGTCACACGGGATCAGAGGTGAGCTGGCAAGATGGATACAGAACTGGCTCAGTCATAGAAGACAAAGGGTAGCAGTGGAAGGGTACTTTTCTGAATGGAGGGCTATGACTAGTGGTGTTCCGCAGGGATCAGTGCTGGGACCTTTGCTCTTTGTAGTATATATAAATGATTTGGAGGAAAATGTAGCTGGTCTGATTAGTAAGTTTGCGGACGACACAAAGGTTGGTGGAGTTGCGGATAGTGATGAGGATTGTCAGAGGATACAGCAGGATATAGATCGGTTGGACACTTGGGCAGAGAAATGGCAGATGGAGTTTAATCCGGACAAATGTGAGGTAATGCATTTTGGAAGGTCTAATGCAGGTGGGAAGTATACAGTAAATGGCAGAACCCTTAGGAGTATTGACAGACAGAGAGATCTGGGCATACAGGTCCACAGGTCACTGAAAGTGGCAACGCAGGTGGATAAGGTAGTCAAGAAGGCATACGGCATGCTTCCCTTCATTGGTCGGGGCATAGAGTATTAAAATTGGCAAGTCATGTTGCAGCTGTACAGAACTTTAGTTAGGCCACACTTAGAATATTGCGTGCAATTCTGGTCACCACACTGCCAGAAGGACGTGGAGGCTTTGGAGAGGGTACAGAAGAGGTTTACCAGGATGTTGCCTGGGCTGGAGGGCATTAGCTATGAGGAGAGGTTGGATAAACTCGGATTGTTTTCACTGGAACGACGGAGGTGGAGGGGCGACATGATAGAGGTTTACAAAGTTATGAGCGGCATGGACAGAGTGGATAGTCAGAAGCTTTTTCCCAGGGTGGACGAGTCAGTGAGTAGGGGGCATAGGTTTAAGGTGCGAGGGGCAAAGTTTAGAGGGGATGTGCGAGGCATGTTCTTTACACAGACAGTGGTGAGTGCCTGAAACTTGCTGCCGGGGGAGGTGGTGGAAGCAGGTACGATAGCGACGTTTAAGAGGCATCTTGACAAATACATGAATAGGATGGCAATAGAGGGATACGGACCCTGGAAGTGCAGAAGGTTTTAGTTTAGGCAGGCATCAAGATCGGCGCAGGCTTGGAGGGCCGAATGGCCTGTTCCTGTGCTGTACTGTTCTTTGTTCTTTGTTTGTTCTTTGTTCAAATATGTGCACAATTTGCAGAGGTGTGTAAAAATAATAACAGGGTAATTATATTAGATGATTTCAACTTTACCAACATTAATTGGGATAGTCATCATGTTAAGGGCTTAGATGGAGTGGAGTTCTTAAAATGTATACAGAAGAACTTTTTAGCTCAATATGTAGAGGATCCAACAAGGGAGGGTGCAGTGCTGGACCTAACTCTGGGGAATGAAACTGGACAGGTGGTTGATGTGTTGGTGGGAGAGCATTTTGGTGATAGCGACCACAACATGATACAATTTAAGCTTGTTATGGAGAAAGAAGTAGATAAGTTGCAAAAAAAGGTTTTGGATTGGTGGAATGCGAATTTTAGTAAAATAAGGCAGGATCTGGCCAAGGTAGACTGGAAAGAGTCAGGAAATCTACAGAAGTGCAGTGAGGGGCATTCAAAAAGGAAATGGGGAGGGTACCGGCCCAACATGTTCCCTCTAGGGTAATAGGTAGGAGCAACAAATCCAGAGAACCATGGATGACCAGAAACATTCAGGGTACGATAAGAAGGAAAAGAGAGGCCTTTCGCAAATACAAGGAGAGCAAATCAACAGAAGCATTAGTGGAGTACAGAAAGTGTAGGATGGAGTTTAAGAAAGCAAGTAGGGGAGCAAAGAGGGCACATGAGAAAGCTTTGGCTGCTAAAAGTAGGGAAAATCACAAGATATTCATTCAGTATATCAATGGGAAGAGGATAACCAGGGAAAGAATAGGACCCATTAGGGACCAAGGGGGAAATCTGTGGGTGGAGCCAGAGGACATTGAACAAAGAACAAAGAAAATTACAGCACAGGAACAGGCCCTTCGGCCCTCCAAGCCTACGCCGATCCAAATCCTCTATCTAAACCTGTTGCCTATTTTCTAAGGGTCTGTATCTCTTTACTTCCTGCCCATTCATGTATCTGTCTAGATACATCTTAAAAGACGCTATCGTGCCCGCGTCTACCACCTCCGCTGGTAATGCGTTCCATGCACCCACCACCCTCTGCGTAAAGAACTTTCCACGCATATCCCCCCTAAACTTTTCCCCTGTCACTTTGAACTCGTGTCCCCTTGTAATTGAATCCCCCACTCTGGGAAAAAGCTTCTTGCTATCCACCCTGTCTATACCTCTCATGATTTTGTACACCTCAATCAGGTCCCCCCTCAACCTCCGTCTTTCTAATGAAAATAATCCTAATCTACTCAACCTCTCTTCATAGCTAGCGTCCTCCATACCAGGCAACATCCTGGTGAACCTCCTCTGCACCCTCTCCAAAGCATCCACATCCTTTTGGTAATGTGGCGACCAGAACTGCACGCAGTATTCCAAATGTGGCCGAACCAAAGTCCTATACAACTGTAACATGACCTGCCAACTCTTGTACTCAATACCCCGTCCGATGAAGGAAAGCATGCCGTATGCCTTCTTGACCACTCTATTGACCTGCGTTGCCACCTTCAGGGAACAATGGACCTGAACACCCAAATCTCTCTGTACATCAATTTTCCCCAGGACTTTTCCATTTACTGTATAGTTCACTCTTGAATTGGATCTTCCAAAATGCATCACCTCGCATTTGCCCTGATTGAACTCCATCTGCCATTTCTCTGCCCAACTCTCCAGTCTATCTATATTCTGCTGTATTCTCTGACAGTCCCCTTCACTATCTGCTACTCCACCAATCTTAGTGTCGTCTGCAAACTTGCTAATCAGACCACCTATACTTTCCTCCAAATCATTTATGTATATCACAAACAACAGTGGTCCCAGCACGGATCCCTGTGGAACACCACTGGTCACAGGATTCCATTTTGAGAAACTCCCTTCCACTGCTACTCTCTGTCTCCTGTTGCCCAGCCAGTTCTTTATCCATCTAGCTAGTACACCTTGGACCCCATGCGCCTTCACTTTCTCCATCAGCCTACCATGTGGAACCTTATCAAACGCCTTACTGAAGTCCATGTATATGACATCTACAGCCCTTCCCTCATCAATCAACTTTGTCACTTCCTCAAAGAATTCTATTAAGTTGGTAAGACATGACCTTCCCTGCACAAAACCATGTTGCCTATCACTGATAAGCCCATTTTCTTCCAGATGGGAATAGATCCTATCCCTCAGTATCTTCTCCAGCAGCTTCCCTACCACTGACGTCAGGCTCACCGGTCTATACTTACCTGGATTTTCCCTGCTACCCTTCTTAAGCAAGGGGACAACATTAGCAATTCTCCAGTCCTCCGGGACCTCACCCGTGTTTAAGGATGTTGCAAAGATATCTGTTAAGGCCCCAACTATTTCCTCTCTCGCTTCCCACAGAAACCTGGGATAGATCCCATCCGGACCTGGGGACTTGTCCACCTTAATGCCTTTTAGAATACCCAACACTTCCTCCCTCCTTATGCCGACTTGACCTAGAGTAATCAAACATCTATCCCTAAATTCAACATCCGTCATGTCGCTCTCCTCGGTGAATACCAATGCAAAGTACTCGTTTAGAATCTCACCCATTTTCTCTGACTCCACGCATAACTTTCCTCCTTTGTCCTTGAGTGGGCCAATCCTTTCTCTAGTTACCCTCTTGCTCCTTATATATGAATAAAAGGCTTTGGGATTTTCCTTAACCCTGTTTGCTAAAGATACTTCATGACCCCTTTTAGCCCTCTTAATTCCTCGTTTCAGATTGCGCCTACAATCCCGATATTCTTTCAAAGCTTCGTCTTTCTTCAGCCGCCTAGACCCAGTGACAGTGAAAGAACAGCGATATAATTCTATGTCAGGATGGTGTGTGGCTTGGAAGGGAACTTGCAGGTGGTGTACCAACATTCTCCACCTCCACACACAGGTTAACCCTTTGGTTCCTACTAGGCACTGCTCTTTCTTTAGTTATCTTCTTGCTCTTTATGTATTTATAAAAAAATCTTTGTGTTTCATTTGATTTTACTTGCCAATATTTTTCATGTCCTCTCTTTGCTTTCCTAATTTCCTTTTCGATTTCAGCCCTACACTTTTTATACTCCTCTAGGTTTTCTGCGGTATTCTGCAGAACCCTCGGTATCTGTCATAAGCTTCCCTTTTTTCTTTATCCTCTGCTTTAAGCCCCTTGATATCCAGTGTTCTCTAGATTTGTTAGTCCCACCCTTTTCCTTTAAGGGAACATACTTGCTCTGAACTCTCACTCTATTTTCCTTGAATGCCTCCCACTGATCTAGCACTGATTTACCTTCAAGGTAAAGGAAAAGGCATATAATTGCGCAAAGATGAGTAGCAGTTCAGATGGTTGGTCAGAATATAAAGAACGGCAGAGAATGACTAAAAGGTTAATCAGGAGAAAGAAATTAGAGTATGAGAGGAAGCTAGCTAGAAATGTAAAAACAGATAGCAAGAGTTTCCACAGGTATTTAAAAAGGGAAACGAGTAAGTAAAGTGAGTGTTGGTCCTCTAGAGAGTGAGAATAGGGAGCTAATAGTAGATAATAAGGAAATGGCAGATACAATGAACAAATATTTTGCTTCTGTCTTCACTACAGAGGATACAAAAAAATTCCGGCAATAGCTGTAAATTAGGAGATGGAAGGAAGAGAGGAACTTGGTGAAGTTACAATCACCAGGGAAGCGGTACTGAGCAAACTGATGGAGCTGCGGGCTGACAAGTCCCCGGGTCCTGATGGGCTTCATCCTAGGGTCTTAAAAGAGGTGGCTAATGAGGCAGTAGATGTGTTGGTGTTCATTTTTCAAAATTCGCTAGAATTTGGAAAGGTTCCATCAGACTGGAAAATAGCAAATATAACCCCTCTATTCATGAAGTGGGAGAGGCAGAAAACAGGTAACTATAGGCCAGTTAGCTTGACGTCTGTCGTGGGGAAGGTATTAGAATCAATCATTAAGGAGGTTGTTGCTGGGCATATAGAAAATCTCAAAGTAATCGGGAAGAGTCAGCATGGTTTTGTGAAAGGGAAATCATGTTTAACCAATTTGTTGGAGTTCTTTGAAGGAGTGACATGTGCCGTGGATAAAGGGGAACTCGTTGACGTACTGTACTTGGATTTCCAGAAGGCATTTGACAAGGTGCCATATAAAATGTTATTGCACAAAGTAGGAGCTCATGGTGTAGGGGGGTAACATATTAGCATGGATAGAAGACTGGCTGGCTGGCAGAAAACAGACAGTATGCAAAAATGGGTCCTTTTCTGATTGGCAGGATGTGATGAGTGGAGCCCCGCAGGGGTCTGTGCTGGAGCCTCAACTTTTTGCAAATTGTATCAATGACTTAGACGAGAGGAGCGATGGTATGGTAGCTAAATTTGCAGATGACACAAAGATAGGTAGGAAAGTATGTTGTGAAGAGGATATAAGGGGATTGCAGACCAATATAGATAGATTGAGTGAGTGCACAAAAATCTGGCAGATAGAGTATAATGTGGAAAAATGTGACGTTGTTGACTTTGGCAGGAAGAATAAAAACGAAGAGTATTACTTAAATGGAGAACGACTGCAGAATTCCGAAGTGCAGAGGGATCTAGGTGTTCTAGTGCATGAGTCACAAAAAGTTAGCATGCAGGTACAGCAAGTGATAAAGAAGGCTAATGGAATGCTATCCTTTATTACGATAGGAATTGAAAATAAAAGTAAGGCTGGTATGCTTCAGTTATACAGGGCATTGGTGAGACCACATCTCGAATACTGTGTGCAGTTTTGGTCTCCTTATTTAAGGAAGGATGTAAATGCGTTGGAGGCGGTTCAGAGGAGGTTCACTAGATTGATACCTGGAATGAGCGGGTTGTCTTATGAGGAAAGGTTGGACAGATTGGGCTTGTTTTCACTGGAGCTTAGAAGAGTGAGGGGAGACTTGATTGAAGTTTATAAGATCCAGAATGGTCTAGACAAGGTGGATGTGGAAAGGATGCTTCCTCTTGTGGGTGAGTCCAGAACTAGGGGGCACTGTTTTAAAATTAGGGGTCACCCTTTTAGGACAAAGACGAGGAGAATTTATTTCTCTCAGAGGGTTGCGCGACTTTGGAACTCTGTCTCAGAAGGGATGGAGGCGAGGTCATTGAATATTTTTAAGGCAGAGGTTGATAGATTCTTGTTAGGCAAGGGATCAAGGGTAATCGGGGGTAGATGGGAGTGTGGAATTCGAGACGCAAACAGTCATCCATGATCTTATTGAATGGCGGAGCAGCCTCGATGGGCTGAATGGCCTACTTCTGCTCCTAATTCGTATGTTCGTATGTTCAAGTAGCTATTTCCAGCCCACTTCAGCTAAATCACATCTTGGTTTAGTCAAATTAGCTTTTCTTCAGTTGAGAACTTTTATTTCTGGTCTATCTGTGTTCTTTTCCATAATTACCCTAATTCTAACCAAATTATGATCACTTCCATCAAAGTGCTCCCCAACTGATACTCTACCAACTCCCCAGCTTCATTTCCTAAAACTAAGCCCAGAACTGTCCCCTCTCTTGTTCGACTTGCTAGGTGCTGGCTAAAAATAGTTCTCCTGAATGCATTTTAAGAATTCTGCTCCCTCTGTGCCTTTAACACTAATACTATCCCATTAATATTAGGTTTGTTGAAAACCCCCACTACTACTGCCCTATTGTTTTTGCACTTCTCAGAGATTTGCCTACATATTTGCTCTTCTATCTCGTTTTGACAGTTTGGGGGTCTATAATACACTCCCAGCAGTGTGATTGCCCCTTTCCTGTTCTGCAGTTCAACCCATATGGCCTCATTTGATTCTACCATATCATCCCTCCTCAGAGTTATACTTGCTTCTTTAATCAATATTGCGACACCCTCTTTATCTCATCTGAAAACTCTGTAACCAGGAATGTTGAACTGCCATTCCTGCCCTTCTTTCAGCCATGTCTCAGTAATAGCTATAATATCATACTTCCACATGCCAAACTGTGCTCTTGGCTCATCTGCTTTATTCCCTAGACTTCGTGCATTGATCTCTGCATCAGTTTTCGAGGGCTATCCAACTTAGCCCCAAAATGTTTTATTTTGATTTGTGAAATAAAAGATATGATAACAAACATTACAATACACAAAGGTATTAGTCAGTAAATAGGAACAGGAGTAGGCCATTCAATCCCTTGAGCCTGTTCCGTTATTCAATTAGATGATGGCTTATTGGGACCTCAACCCATCTACCCACCTTGGCTCGGTAACCTTTCATACACTTGCCGAAGAAAAATCAATCTTATTTTGAACATTTCAATTAACGTAGTCTTAACAGCTTTATGGGGGGGGGGGGGGGGATTGAGAAAGTTCCAGATTTCCACTACCCTTTGTGTGAATAAATGCTTCCTGACATCACCCTTGAATGGCCTAGATCTAATTTTATGGTTAAGGCCATTATGGTCAAACATGGATGCTGCTTCTACCTACATAACAGTGGCTATGGGGATAAAATTGGGTGGGAGCAAAACTGGCAGCCTCTTTACATCCCTGTATAAATAATTGTCACTGCTATCTCCTTATCCTGAATATAATGATTATTCTCTAGCCTACTTATGCTGCTAAGCATCAATTTGAAAGTGACAGCTAAATTGGGCACAATGCTTATGATGCAAACCAAAGGCATCTGGGTATCCTTGATCAATGTGCACAGAGGTAACAGGTTGTGTTCAACACTGACAAGTATAAAATCATGAGATTAGCCAGAAGTCACAATGCAAATTAAGTGCCCACATGTTTCAGCCGGTGGAGCGGGAAAGAGATTGAATGGTTTTGGTGGACAGGTCTTTTTTGGTTCAGTTTTTGCAGGTGGTGAAGAAAATTGAGATATTTAAATTCAAGAAGGCGATGTTGAATGTACATATTTGGCCTTGGTGAGGCCATATCTGGTGTGATGCATTCAGTTTTGCCCTCCAATTACAGGGAAGATGTAGAACTTGGAGGACTCCAGAGGCAGTCTTTGAGATTGTTTCCTGAAAGGGCTCCTGGAGAAGATAAGGGTGATGGATGTTTGTGGAGGGTGAATTGGGTGGGAGGTGCAGAGGATAGTTGACAAAGGCTTAGGATTTTCAGAGGTATATGGAAATATTTAGACCCAGAAATGTTTTCCTTTCAGGCACAGCATTTGCTGACTTGATGATACAGATTAAAAGTGTGAAAATAAAATAGAAAATTTGGGCAAGAGCATTTTTTCCAAGAACAAGGTAATAGAACTGTGCAACAAATTAGCACCAGGGCAGGTGAATTCATGGAATCAGTGAATCTTACAGCACAGAAAGAGGCCATTTGACCCATCATGCCTTTGAAAGACCTATTCAAATAGACCCACTCCCCTGCTGTTTCTCCATAGACCTGCAAATTTTTCCCATTCAAATATTTATCCAATTCCCTTTTGAAAGTTACCATTGAATCTGCTTGTACCAGCCTTTCAGGCAGCACAACCTGCTGTGTAAAAAAGTTATCTTATTCTCCCACTGGTTCATTTGTCCATTATCTTAAATCTGTATCCTTGGGTTACAAACCCTCCTGCCAGTGGAACAATTTCTCCTTATTTATGCTATCAAAACCCCTCATAATTTTCAACAACTAAATTAAATCTTCTTTTAGCCTTCTCTGGCGAACAACCGCATCTTCTCCAGTCTCTCCAAGTAATTGAAGTCTCTTAGCCAATTTTGTATCGTGTTGTCACTGCCCCTTTAAGTCCATGGGCTTCAGCTCACGTTAGGAAAGGGATTCAGGGCCAATAGTTCCAGGACTAGGGTAAGGAAATTGTTGGTAGGTTTGGAAGGGCTGGTAAAAAGTAGGGAAAATCACCAAGATATTCTATAAGTATATCAATGGGAAGAGGATAACCAGGGAAAGAGTAGGACCCATTAGGGACCAAGGGGGAAATTTGTGGGTGGAGCCAGAGGACATTGGTAGGGTGTTGAACGAATACTTCACATCTGTCTTCACCCAAGAGAAAGAGGATGTAGATATGGAACTTAGAGAGAGAGACGGTGAGGTTCTTGAGCAAATTGTCATCGGGAGTGACAAGGTATTGGAGGTTTTGGAAGGCTTAAAAGTGGACAAATCTCTGGACGATTTGTGTCCCAGGATGCTGTGGGAGGCAAGGGTGGAGATTGCAGGGGCTCTGACCCTAATTTTTAATTCCTCTATGGCCACGGGGGAGGTGCCAGAGGACTGGAGAACAGCTAATGTGGTCCCACTATTTAAGAAAGGTTGTAGAGATAAGCCAGGGAACTACAGACCAGTGAGTCTCACGTCAGTGGTAGGGAAACTATTGGAGAAAATTCTGAAGGAGAGAATCTATCACCACTTGGAGAGGCAAAATTTGATTAGGAATAGTCAGCATGGCTTTGTCAGAGGGAGGTCATGCCTAACAAATTTGATTGAATTTTTTGAGCATGTGACCAGGTGTGTAGATGAGGGTAGTGCAGTTGATGTAGTTTACATGGATTTCAGCAAAGACTTTGACAAGGTCCCACATGGGAGACTTATCAAGAAAGCAAATGCACATGGGATACAAGGTAACTTGATAAGGTGGATTCAAAATTGGCTTAGCTGTAGGAGACAGAGAGTGATGACAGATGGCTGTTTTAGTGACTGGAAGCCAGTGTCCAGTGGCGTACCACAGGGATCTGTGCTGGGTTCCCTATTGTTTGTCATTTATATAAACGACATAGATGACTATGTGGGGAGTAGGACCAGTAGGTTCGCGGATGACAGAAAGATTGGCCGAGTGGTTAACAGTGAGGTGGAGTGTCTTGGGTTACAGGAAGATATAGACAGGATGGTCAAATGGGCAGAAAAGTGGCAGATGGAATTTAACGCTGAAAAGTGTGAGGTGATACACTTTGGAAGGAGTAATGTGACACGGAAGTATTCAATGAATGACCTGACACTGGGAAGTTCCGAGGAACAAAGTGACCTTGGCGTGTTTGTCCATAGATCTCTGAAGGCAGAAGGGCAGGTTAAGAGGGCGGTGAGAAAGGCATATGGGACACTTGCCTTTATCAATTGAGGCATAGATTACAAAAGCAGGGAGGTCATGTTGGAGTTGTACAGAACTTTGGTAAAGCCACAGCTGGAGTACTGTGTGCAGTTCTGATCGCCACATTATAGGAAGGATGTGATTGCATTGGAGGGGGTGCAGAGGCGATTCACCAGGATGTTGCCTGGGATGGAACATTTAAGCTATGAAGAGAGGTTGGATAGGCTTGGGTTGTTTTGCTGGAGCAGAGAAGACTGAGGGGTGACCTGAACGAGGTGTACAAGATTATGAGGGGCATGGACAGG